>NC_087513.1:124562847-124874730 GCF_963921805.1 Phalacrocorax carbo | reverse complement strand
ATATCATTACAACTTATTAGAGATCTTTGATAACACAGACAGTATACAATTTATGCATCACTGTTCTGTGGAAATAATATAATCATCAAATTAATTTAATAAAAATAAATGTTGAAGACAGCAACTGACACCTAGGAGCTTAACTTTATCCAATAAACATTCATAATATAGGCTAGAATTAATAACAGGCAAAAATGTAATTTATGGAACTGTTTTTCTTCAGTCATACACTCACTTTAACACTTCTTTGATGATTCCGGGTACATCGGTGCAGATGTCCACTTTAACCGTCTTTATAGATTTTGGCTCTACCACTCCACTGGTAGGTTCTATGTTAAGCAGGACACCCCTATCATATAATATTTTAAATGTACCTAAAAGAAACAGAATGATAAACAGAATGTTACACAACATAAAGTTGTAGATTTATATTCTTCTACTACACATTTGGAATTACAAAACACGTAATGCAGAGATTCACAAGCAGTACATTTTCCTATGGAAACAGGAAACAGAGTTTACCTTTTTCAAAACTATTTTTAATACAGAGTAGATCACAATTTCCAGCTTTCTTTATATATCACACCCACATGTCCAATGCCACTCTGCAAGTTGTGATTGTAACAGAAAAGGTACTCACATTCCAAAGAAAAATGACTATATCATAAAGCAGCTCTAAGTAACATTTTTTAAGCTATGGGATATTTTATACTCAGCTCTAGGCAGCTACCATAGCTAGAAAGTTAAGTGCATATTGCAGCTAACAATAGTTTTCATGATTTGGTACATACACAACACAATTTACTGCAGAAGAGAACAGTGAACATCTCTAGGTTATAAAAATCTATTTTAAAATGTGAAAAAAATATGAAATGTGTATTTAATACACAGCAGCACTAGTTATATGTCATATCATAGATAGCAAGAAACTGTTTCAAATGTTGTAGGAAAAATGCAGAGCTTAACCTCAGACGATAGATAATCTCTGCTATGAGATCAGACGCAGGAACAAAGGACTCATTTTGTGCATGGGATGACATGTGAAATGAAATCCTTGAGTCACAGGCCAGCATGCAGCACTTCCTGCTGATACAATTTACGTGCTGCCTGTTAGTGCGACCTGCATTACAATTTGCAGAGCCTACAGAAACACAGATTCAGCAACTATTCCTTTGTCTGCCCTCAATACATTCTTCATTAACCATTACTTTCATTCTAATTTTGCCTGTATCCAATCCTGCAAAACTCTATCATGCAGCCTGCATGCATCATGCAACAGAGTTTATAACTAGAATCAGTTCCTATACAACATGAGAAATTGCACACCATGCAAACTAGTTATAGATGCGTATGTAATATAGGTTATCTCATTTTCTTTTTCTAATCATCATTCCTCAAAGAAAGAAGTTGGTATGTATGAGAAGAGCTGATTATATAAATCATTTTAAAAATGATTAAAATTTAAATATAAAGGCTACATCTTTAAGTTGAGCTGGCTAGAAAAAAAAAATATTTTTTTATTTTAATATTGCAACACATCTCTGCGTTTCTATAATCATGTATTTTCTGTTGGTACAATATTTCTTATTGCAATCTGTGAAGCAAATGTTCACACAACCTTGGCCTAATGTAAATAAAGATACCTTGTGATATAATAAACAGTTGTACAAGTGAGGAACAAATATAACTAACTGCCTTAAATTTGTTGTTTGAAACTCAGCCTAGTTGCCACCCTACTTCTGGAGAAAGGTATCTGCAGTTTTGTCCAGTGGAAAAGGCAGTCACTTGGATCACATGAGCATTCTTACGCTCCATTCTCCATGCTGCTTATACTCCTTGGAAGGGTCCCTCACAGAAGCTGAGGAGTGTACATGTTTTGAAAGCCGTACAATTTCAAAAGCTATGGCAGCAAGATAAAAGACCTCTCATTATCTTCAGGTATCAAATACGGTTCAACTCCCACCCTAGGTGACTTTAGCTCTGAAAGTACAAGGAGCTTGTAGTTGCTTATTTAATAGACATCTGTTGGCATCACAGAATCACAAAGACGACAAAGCGAGAGCTGATGTGATTTGCTGCTATTTATGTTGGGCAGAGTGAGACAATAAGCAACTGTTATTTTTACACCTTTCAGATGGGACTCAGAAGTAGAGAACTCCTAAAACTTGGCAAAGTTCTAAATTCATTTTTTCTCCCGTAAGTGGAAACATAGCACTGCCTACAGTAGCAACAGGCCATTTATAGAACATTCAGCTACAACACTCATAATCTGCATAACCCAGAACTTCAGTTAATTTCTACTTGGCCAGTTTAGTGTTAACTTGCATAAAATTACGTTTTCCAAGAAAATAAAATATTTGTACAATTTAATGCATATTAAATGTTTACCTGAAGCTGATCCGTGGTTCCCAATATTAATCTCTCTACTAACTATTTTACTGTTTGCAATGACTGCACCAAAATTAATCTCTGACTCAATTTCCAGATAACAGCATGGAATTAATCTGCAGAGAAAAGACATGTTTATATTTTCCCAAAACTTGAAAATACCTTTGTATTTTTAAAGAAATTTGATTAAGCACCTCAGTGGAAGAGAGTTTTCCTACCAAAGTTTATGGTAGGAGTACTTCACTTCAGCAGTATAGCCTACACAGGGAAGATGTAAAAAAGATCTAGCTATCTATCAAGCTGTTTACTTTAATTACTAACTGATGTAACTTTTAAACAATACAGCTTTAAACAATTAGTTCAAACAGAATGTATGTATTTCTCTTTAATTTTAAATACTTTATTACAGAACAAATAACTTCAAATAAAACTATCTTGAATTAGCTGCATCACAAAATAAGACTGAAGTTAACATTCACCATATTTCATTATCAGTTGCCTGAACTAAAAGCAGAGAGAAAACACGCATGCCAGTTTCAATTTACAGTCGTCTTATTTTAGAGATACTTCATGTGGCTTCAACAAAACTTATTCTAACAGACCGAAGTGGATAGCAACACAAGTTATTTCTATTATTTATTGAAGAGCATCAGCCAGCATGACGACATCACTGTACTGGGTACTGCTTAGCCATAACGAAAAGATCCTACTCGCTTCAGGAAACTTCTATTTTAAAGGTCCCAATTTCTAATACAATCACACCTCTGATCTCACATAAAACTATGTTTGAAATCAACTGGAATTTTACATCAGCACAGCAGTCTATCTCCTCTTACCCACAAATAAGAACACACAGGAATAATCGCATCTCATGATCTGCATTACATGCAGTACAGAAGACTAAATGGAGAAGGAAGATAAATCTCCTTGACCAAGCTAGGTAGACCTTGCCCATACAGTCTATTGCATAAAGGAGGGGGGAGGAGAAGGGAAAGGGGAAGGGGAAGGGGACGGAGAAGGGAAAGGGAAAGGGAAAGGGAAAGGGAAAGGGAAAGGGAAAGGGAAAGGGAAAGGGAAAGGGAAAGGGAAAGGGAAAGGGAAAGGGAAAGGGAAAGGGAAAGGGAAAGGGAAAGGGAAAGGGAAAGGGAAAGGGAAAGGGAAAGGGGAAGGGAAAGGGGAAGGGAAAGGGGAAGGGAAAGGGGAAGGGAAAGGGGAAGGGAAAGGGGAAGGGAAGGGGAAGGGAAGGGGAAGGGGAAGGGAAGGGGAAGGGGAAGGGGAAGGGGAAGGGAAGGGAAGGGAAGGGAAGGGAAGGGAAGGGAAGGGAAGGGAAGGGAAGGGAAGGGAAGGGAAGGGAAGGGAAGGGAAGGGAAGGGAAGGGAAGGGAAGGGAAGGGAAGGGAAGGGAAGGGAAGGGAAGGGAAGGGAAGGGAAGGGAAGGGAAGGGAAGGGAAGGGAAGGGAAGGGAAGGGAAGGGAAGGGAAGGGAAGGGAAGGGAAGGGAAGGGAAGGGAAGGGAAGGGAAGGGAAGGGAAGGGAAGGGAAGGGAAGGGAAGGGAAGGGAAGGGAAGGGAAGGGAAGGGAAACCAGGAAAAAACTATCAGGAGTAGAGTAGACTTGAAAAGACTGTAAAAACTTCACATGTTCCAAGTATTCAGACATTCTTCGTTAGAAAAACGAAACACAAGTATCTCTCCTCTCAAGGTCCAAATATGTAACTTCCCAAGTACACAGGAATAAGCATAAATTCTAAGTGCAGAAAGATTTTGTAATAGATACGGACCTGTGCAAAAAGGGAGAGAGTAAAGTTAAACATTTGGGCATTTGTTTTTTAGTACAAGGTGGGGTTTTTTTGGCTGTTCTGGTTTGCTGGTTTGGTTTTGTTTAAGTTTTTTATGAAGATGGAATTTACCCCTGGAAATGCTGAATTTCAAATGTTTTCTTAGTATTTTTTAAAAACAAAAAAAAATTAATTCTTAATTGTTATATTTCAAAAAAAGAGTTTGGATGCAGAGTTTCAATTAAACTTTAAAAAAAAAAAAAACACCCAACCTCAGCTGGCTTCTTTGAAACACATTCCCAAACCTTGAGTATAAGTATTTTCTATGGCAATCAAATATTTGCGTAATTAAATCATTACACTTTTATTACTAAGCACATCATAAGTCCATGGTGCTGTAGAGATTAAGCTAAGAATGTTGGTTGGTCTCCAAAACTTATATAAAATACATGACCCACAAATCAATATGACCAATCACTGGATCTAGTCTCATAAGCCAGGTAAATACATAACAGCTCTCTCCTTGCACACTAAACAACTGTGCTATTAATGTCACTAAAGCACAATAGAAATAACATTCTCATTATGGCATTTTTTATCAAATAAATGGTTACAAAAATAAATGGAGTGTTACTGCATTTTAATGTCATATGGGAAACTGACCTCTCTTACACTCTCAGCGAGTATCACCCCAGACTAAAGATTACCTTAAAAAGAATGGCAGATGTGATTAAAGGAATCACACAATTGTTGGCTAAAAGGTTAAATCTCTTCATGCTTTTTTGCTAAACCACCAGAGGACTTTTCTTTCAATAAAATTCTATGGACAAAACATGAATACTCATAATTTCTACAAGTTCATAGTGAATTAAATATATGTACAGATCACCCTATAGCCAATACAGAAGTAAAAGCTGAAAAACAATATAGTGCCAAAGAATTTAGACTACAAATAAGCTAGTAGGTAAGAGAGAAGTAGCAGACATTTGAAGAGGTCAGTCCAAATAACATCAGTAACTTCCAAATAATTCATACAAGAACACATTATCTTTTATTATATTTATGAATTTTCTGATCTTGCTGCCACAGGTTTAAAACTTAATTCTGTTTTGCAGATGTACAACTCTTTGAAGGTACTGCCAGTATGCAATCTGAGTGACATTCACCAGAGACAATAAAAGTAACACTATATCTGAGTTGGCCAAAGATCATAATTTGTCACTGATAAGAAATTTTGTGTCACAAAAATATATAGCAATTTCATGTAAATCTAAGTATAGCCTTAACAATTTTTAAAATCATTTCTTTAAATTCTTGATGTTTTAGGAAAAATATCATTAGTGTTTACTACATTATAATTATTGATACAATGGAAATAACAGTGTTATTAAAAATGTAAAAAAATGCACAAACTTTTAAATGGGAAGTGAAGAAAATACATCAGAATTAATTAAATTTGGGAGAGGGGGGAGTGTCTCTACCTCAAAACAGAACATTGCAATTGTTTCCTCGAAAATATTTCCAGGTTATTCCATCAAATGAAACACTTTTGTGGACATTTCATAGTGACATGGCAATTTTTATTTAAAAGAAAATAATCTTTCGACTAGTATTTCTCAACCAGTGCTACACTATGTACATTATTTTCTCAAAATGGTTAATGATGCATTTTAACTATGTTTGTATAGAAAATATAATATTATGTATTTAGTGACCCTTCAGTGCAATAATTGAATATAATCTCTCTATAAACATTCGTAATGCATGACACAAAACATATTTTGGAAAAGACTGATTAAAAAAAGAAATATAAAGTATATTTGTTTTTTCGAAACAAGCCAACATGAAAATTATTATAGCATGTCAGTTTCTTTCCCTGCAAAAGCCAGTTAAACATGAAGATTTGAAATACTTAACAATCTACCACAAGTCCTTTGCAGAAAGGAGTCATCATTAGCATTATCATTTGAAGTGGTGTTATCTCCACAGTACTACCCTAATAAAAATTTTGAGAATATAAGAATTTAAGAATAAAAAATTAAACAGAAAAAAGTAAAAATAAAAAACAAAATATAAGAATAAAAATTTAAAACATAAAAAAATTAAAGTATTCCCTAATCACTTTATTCTTCTAGGAAAATATACATTGGGGCAACATATTTAGAGACAGCTATTTTTAATAATAAAATTATCATCTTGAATTACTAAGTTCTGTACTTTATGAACTTTATGTACTTAATGAAAAGTCATCCCTGTCTTTCAGTCAGAAAAAAAGCATTTAGGGCTTTCCATTTAAATTTCTCTAAAGTTATTAAAGAAAGCTATAATAGCATTGTTTAATTCCGTGTTCTAAGAGAATAAGAGTTTAAAAACACCACAGGAAAGAAAACCTAATTGATTTTGTTATTTCCAAGTCTTCTGATTGTAGACAGACTTTTGATAAAAAGAGACAAAATTTAAAACAACTTGAAAACCCAGCTTCAGACTCCACTCTTTGTGTCGTACATTAACAGTAGCATAACATTCAATTAAAATAAAAAAAATCCCACAACTTCTAAGATGAAACAAGGAAATCAGTGAAAAAGATCACAACATAAGAAGTAAATGAAATGTAGGAGTAAGTATTGTTTATCTGAAGGCAAAACTTTATGTGTTTTAGGCTAGCATGACACATTTGTGGGATTGCTTGATTTTTAAGAACAACTCATATACTGAATAATCTCCATAGAAATTCCTTTCTATCAGTTCATGAAATTTGTAATGTTAAGAATTGCATAAAAGCTATGATTTGCAGTAGTTTATGGGATTCATCTATCCTAATTCAGGCATCTAAAAGAGGGACCTGTAAACAGAAGTTGTCATTCTAATTTCTCTTTATAGACAAAAGAGAGAAAGGTACTGCAGAGCAACTCCCCCTCATCCTCAGATAACCACCTAGCCCAAGTCTGACAAACCATACTTAGAAGCGTACTTTTTCCAACCAATATATATGTTATACAAGACATATGTTATACAAGACATATCCATATACACAAACATAGATAGGTACACACAATCACACATGGATTGATGAAAATCATCCTTGAATGTACGACTTTATTCTAGAACGCACATCATATATTTACAATTAGGCAACACATGCTCCGCTATAACCCAGTTTTGCAAATGTGGACAATTACTATAAATGCTTTTATATAAGTGGTTCAATAAGGAGGATAGACATTAAGAGTAGATGTTAACTTGTCTAATGTTGATACAGAATTAGAAATTATCAACGTTATCACAACCAATTTAGGATAAAGCAAAAACAAAAACCCAAACTCTCTCTAGGATCGTAGAGGGACGTCACCCGAATTAACTTCTGACCTGTGTGCTCCTCTGGAGGAAAAAAAAAAAAAAGAATCTTACTTCTGTAAGGAAACTTACTATTTGTTCTCAGAGCAATTGACAGATTAAATACATAGCCCTGTGTGACATGTATTAGCAAACTTTCCACAAGATTAAACTGCAACTAGTAACAACAGCATATGAACTTTTCATGCTCATACCCAAATAGGGGGATATCAACTACATCATCTTCTATTAAAAGAAGTAGTCTATCTTGAAGATCTTCCTCACTCTCAGGATAATATTCCACAAAAGCTGTAACCTGAAGTCCAGATGCAACAGGTTTTTCTGGATTTTCCACAATCAATTTAAACTGCAATTTAAAAAAAAACATATTTTAAATTGTTAAACATTTCTAGATTTAAAAACATATATATATTGTTTATTTTCAGAAGAATACACAAATTGTTTTAAAATTCACAACTAACTTTAAAATATGTAGGATTTTATAAAATTTCTCTTCCTGTTTACTGAAGTTGAGACTTTTTACAGTAAAACAGAAAAACAGAATGAACATGAGCTCATCAAATTGCACAAAAGAGTTAGTTTAGCAAAATACCATTTTTAGTCTTTCTAAGAGAGCTCTAACTTTTCCTACTGTTACAATAAACCTTCTGAAGCAACACAAAATTAAGTCAGCTACTACTCAATGCAGAATCTTTTTAGTACCTGAGAAAGCAACAAGGATTAAGTACCAGTACAAAGCAGCAACAAAAGGAGACAGCATAAGGGTTTTCTCTAGGTCTGACCAACATTCAGCCAACATCAACAGAAAGTCTCACTGAATATTGAAAATCTGCTTGAAAGGCCCATGGCACCTCCAGTTTTGGGGGTCAAATGAAAGAGAAAAAAAAAAACAGAAGCCGTTGACAGAAAGCACTTCCTCTCTCAGAAAATAATTCTGGATTTGTTGTTGTCTGCAAGCATCTGCTTATATCCAACACCCCCTGCACATCTTGAAAAGAATACACAAGTAACCTACTAGCACATAGTGGGAAATCCAGCAGCACCCACATTACTAGGAAAGTTTCCCAGCAAGGTCTGGAGTTTCTCTGGTGTTTCAGTCTCCGTACAATCCACAACACTATACGCACAATAGGCTTCTGCTCTATACGTTCAGTTTAACTAATGCTTATTTCTGAGTCATGCCAGTGTACTTTTAAGTTCTCTGCTCTAATTTATGTTTGAAATATGCAAACATATAATTTAGTACTTGTTGATTCTATTGTCTGAGCATCTCCTTCTGTTCCTACAAAATCTTCCTAGTAGTATAAACACTCAACTAAATTTGTTATGCAATATGCATCATGATTATGGGCTTGATTTTGAAAGAGTAGTCATGTTTTAATTTTTAAGTGTGTAAAAATTTATCTCTTCTCTAAAGAGGATTAAACATCCATGCATATTCATTCTGTATAAGGAAAACGAATATATTGTACTAAGAACTTCGAATGAAACCTATGGAAAACTGCTTTGTGAGCTAAATTCCTTGAAAGGCATTTCTTGGCTATGCACTATGACAGCTCAAGGAAGGTTATTTTTCAGTTCTTGCACTGAAATTGCCTCAGAAAATTTACAGAGGAGTCACACACTTCAGAGCCATGCAATCACAGATAGCAGCATAAGGTCTGGGAATGAGAAAGGGCAACACAACAGACCTTTCTGGAACCGAGCACATGAAGTGGAATCTTGTCCCCTAAGTGTCATATTGTCGTCTCTCACAAAATAGCAATAAAATACTCAGCAAAAGACATAAGATACTTACAGAGGTAAAAGCTCATAAATTATGATTGAGTAACCTTTTTCTCTTTTCTAAAATTGACTCTGCCTTTCCACTTCTGCAGCACATGAAAAATTGATAAGGCTGATGAAAACTAACACAACAGAATAAGCCCAGCCCACCAAATCAAGCACTCTCAACAGTTCCCAGCTCATTCCAAAATTCTTCAGTCACAATGTAATAAAAAAATCAAGTTGTCTACATCATGCAAATTTGCAGGGGAGGATAAAATGCACATACATTCTTGGTCACTCTCACCCCCAAAAAGAAAGACTGACTACTCAGTGGAATTATCCAAGGTACTTCAACTGTTTGACAATCATTTTCATGAATACCCCAGAATATACTTATTCATAGTTCAGGCTGCTGTGAAAACAAAGAAACATCAGCTTCTGTTCAATTCCCAATGCCAGTTCAACTCTTCAATCCTAATTTTGACGTAATTAACAGATAATAAACTAGCTAGATGAACGACCAATATAAAACTACTAACCACAGCTGGGTTCCGCTGAGCCCACATAGGTTACAAGTCAAGGGCTAAACTGGTTAGAACTGTAAAAATGCCTTTGCATTTTTTTTGCTGGCTAAGCAATGATTTTTCCAGAACTAATCAGATGCCATTAATAGTAGTCATACTCTCTTGAGAAAAGACTGTAAAACTCTTTTCTGAGAAAGCTCTCCATAAGCAAGCACCACAAACGGAGTACTCAACTCAAAAAACTTAGAAGAAAACAGTACAGAAATTACATAATGGAGTTATCATTCAGCCCTGTGGAAACCCAAGCAAAAGCAATTTCAAAAGCTGTGCCCTTCAGCTGATCTGGAACATGTCTCAAATTTGTTGTTCACACCATAGCAAAGTGATCCATTTTGACGTAACACTCCCTGAAATGACAAGGAACTCATGGGCTCCTTGAGGGGTAAAATTTCTGGAGAGTGCAAAGCCAGCCAGCAAATCTAAGCAGGATTTGTTACCAGCTAGGGACTTGATGTAGTAAGACGTAGAAGAAAGTTATTTTACTTCTATTGAAACTATGAATTTAACAAACAAGGAAGCTCTTTTCCAGTTGCTCATGACCTCAGGAAAATGTAGAGCTGGGAAGACTGGAGTTCATTTCATTCTGACTTACAAGCTTCAAATGAGCAGCCTAATTTGAAGATCTATAGAAGAATATTTTTCAAGTATCATAGAAATGACACCTATCCTTCTCACAAGAATAAACCAGGACTTGCTCCCTCCTTCAGAACTGTCACACAAGAAGCAATTCATACAATTTTGGCTCTAAGAATTGCCTCTTATTCTTTCCAGTTTATCCAATTATTCAACTCTTTTAAACTCATTTCCAAATCACTGGCAAATTCCATAAGCTGCTTGGGCATCCATGGTAACATTTTGCACTCGCAGTAGCTGAACACAGATAAGCATTTACACAGGCCCCAGCAGCCTCTTACCTAGGACCTCTCTAGCCAGGCAAACCTGCGGGCAGACAGCCCCACATCAAACTGTGGAAAATAAAGCTGAGCCTCGAGAGGCACTTTTCCTCTGGCAATGTTCTGCGCCCCAAGGAGGGCCTAGCAAATGTGAGGTGAGTTCCTCAGGCCAAGCCCAGGAGGGAAGGATACAGACCAGCGGGAGTCGGTGGGGCGTTCCCACGAGGCACCACCGTTATACACACACGCTGGAGCGGTGCAAGGTGCTGTACACAGAGCCAACAGCTGACTTGTAGAATCATAGAATGGTTTGGGTTGTAAGGGACCTTGAAAGGTCATCTTGTCCAACCCCCCTGCAGTGAGCAGGGACATCTTCAACTAGATCAGGTTGCTCAGAGGCCCCTCCAACATGACCTTGAATGTGTCTAGGGTTGGGGCATCCACAACCTCTCCGGGCAACCTGTGCCAGTGTTTCACCACCCTCATTGTAAAAAATTTTTTCCTTATATCCAGTCTAAATCTACCCTCCTCTAGTTTAAAACCATTACCCCTTGTCCTGTCACAACAGGCCTTGCTAATGAGATTGTCCCCATCCTTCCTATAGTCCCCCTTTAAGTACTGAAAGGCTGCAATTAGGTCTCCCCACAGCCTTCTCTTCCCCAGGCTGAACAACCCCAACTCTCTCAGTCTGATCTCATAGGAGAGGGGCTCCAGCCCTCTTATCATTTTTGTGGCCCTCCTCTGGACCCGCTCCAACAGCTCCGTGACCTTCCTGTGCTGAGGACCCCAGAGCAGGACGCAGCACTCCAGGTAGGGTCGCACCACAGCAGAGTAGAGGGGCAGATTCACCTCCCTCGACCTGCTGGCCACGCTGCTTTTGATGCGGCCCAGGATACGGATGTAGTGGGAGGGGAGCCTCGACGACGACTTTGCCCACCCCCACCCAGGCCGGAGACGGGTCCGGGAGCTTCCCACCGCTTCCCTCCCGACCACCCCTCACCTGGGGCTGGCGCGGCGGCAGCAGCTGGAGGCGGCAGCTCCCCACCCGCCGGTTCTGGACACTGAGCGCGGCGCGGTAGCAGCCCCCCGGCACCGCGTCCCCGAAGCGCAGTTCGGCGGGGACGATGCGCACCCCGGCCACATCCCGCCACTCGCCCGCCATGGCCGCCTCAGCCGAGGGGCCCGCGCGGCCTGGAAACAGTCGCTTAGCAACGGACGCGGGACGCTGATTGGAAGGAAAAGAGCGGCACTTCCAAACCCACCAATCAGAAGAGGAGAGGCGGGATAGAGGCGGGGCGGGGCCAGCGGCGCGGACGGCGGGGTCGGCGGTGTTTGGTCGTCCCGGGGCGTGCGGTTCTGTTGTCCAAAAGAAGGGCATTTTAGCCCGAAGCTGTGGCGTTTCCTTGTGGTTTCCTCAGGCGTGCAGCCTGACTCCGCCCTGCTACGCCCTCAGACACTGCCGCCTCGGCAGGTGCGGGGTGGCCCAGTAGGCAGAGCTGCTGGGGCAAGCGGAGGGCTGCCGTTTCATGGGTGCCAGGTCAGGCAGGAGCTGGAAGGAAATAAAAACGCCAGACCCGCTTTTTCTGGAAGTGCATCAAAATGGCCACATCCCTTTGGCCTGTGTTTACAAAGAAAGAGATACCTGAGCCCATGAAATGAACCCCTGTGCGGCTCTGGCTCAGGCTTGTCCAGCAGCAGAGTCCCTCTTGTTCACCTGAGGTGTTTTCCTGCCCTCTCCAACAATGGCCTGGGGCAGTGAAGGGTGATACAAACATGGATGCTCTTCCTGCCCCCGCTGTCTTAACGTGGAGATGGATTAAACTGAAATAAAAATGACCTGATTTCTTTTCTGGGTGTGCATGTTAATCACAGACACGGTCTACGTAGAGCAGGGCTCTAACCCGCCTGTTGGTTGGTGGGAAGCCCAGTGTCTGCAGCGCCAGTGACTACACTAATAATCCATCGCATGCATTTATTGAGTGGTGAAAGATGCGTTCCTGTTCTGTATCTCTATGCTGTAATTTAAGTGGTAAAATAAAGTTGCCAACAATCCTGCACTTAGGCAGACTTAGAGGTAGGTAATAGGCCGTGTCGTGCTTTGCTTCAATGTGGCAGAAGGAAGGAGCAGCACGCACAGCGTGCACACAGAACCTCAAACATCAGTTTTGATTACCCGAAAATGTTTTGCCTTGGATTGCCTCATCCCCTGAAAGCGCATAAGGACTCATTTATACTTTAAAAGTCAAATGTGAGAAGCTGCAAACATGGATGGCACAGATCAGAACTACAAACTACGAAAAGGGTAAAAAGCCTATTTTTAATGGGTCGAGAAACCTAGAGGGAGCAAGGAGAGAGGAGAGCCTTTGTTTCTGTTGCTGGGGAAGGATGCTAACAGGTCTTTTTGTCCCTCTTAAAAATGCAAGTAATAGCTACCCATCTGTAGATTACTGAAGAATGAGTGGGAATATGACATTGCAAGCAATAAGGGTAAAATCCGGGCATCTGAAAGGAGTTCTTTGGGAATACTACTTGGATCTGTTTTACGGTAACATGATTGTACTTAACTGACACAAAAAAAAAAAAAAAAAGAAGAAAAAATTAAAAGAGAAGATTACCTTATCAAAGAATTAAACTCCCTCTGCTTTTTCACTAGAGAACAGAAAACACCCCTACATAGTTTTTCTGATCCTTGAATGAATTCTTAAGGAAAGTCAAGGGACAGAAGATCAGACCTAAGAAATATATGATCCAAAGAAAGAGAAACCTTTGAGACTATACAGACAACGTGATGGTGCCAAAAAGTCACAAGCTCATTAGTTTATCTAACTTTGGGTTAATCCTCAGTTTTCACATTAAAGTAATGTGGAAATGTTCTATCTTTCTGATCACACATTCTGGTACTTGGAAAGAAATTCAAAAGTTAACAACTAGTTCAGAGAAAATGTCAAATATGTCACTTGTCATATACTATTTCATAGCCAAGTAGTCAGTCTCAAACTTTTTTTTTCCATTCCACTGAGAACAGTAATAACATTTAATTTTAACAAAACTATTAGAAACAAAAATTGCTTATGATTTTTCATTTCAGTTCAGACCTTGCTGGAGTACAAAAGGATCCTCGGAAGGCCCCTGCCCTCTCTACTCCTCCTGCCCTTCCTGGTGTCCTACTTTCCCATCTGCCTCCCAGTCAGGTCACTAGCCTTCATTCTACTAACTGAGCTCCTTGTGGTGCTATATAATAAACCTGACCTGTAAAACAATCCAGGGTAAAAGCAAGCATTCATGCACCTCTTTTTTGGTGTTGCTGGAGGAGGGTTGTCTTTAGCAAGATAATTTCTCAGCTTCAGTTTGGAGCACTAGTTATGAACAGTTGAAGCAGCACTATTGACAGGGTGGTAACTGACATTGTGAAGGGAGGCTGAAGCAAGCATAAAAGAATTTGTAGCAAAAAATGCTGGCTTTACTTCCACTTGATTCAATGTAGATATGTCCATGCAAAATTTTTATCAACTTAACTAAATTTAAAAAAAACAAATTTTAACTGTGATTTAGCTTGTGTATAAAGGAGCCAAGCTCTACATTAAAAGACTCCTGATCTCTCTGCAATAGTTTGGCTAGGCTCTTTTCCTCTTCTGCAAACCATTATATGCAAATGCTTACTATTGCTGTCATTAAGATATCTCACTTTGAACCAATATTAGATAATGGACTCTGCCTCTTCCTTCCATCAACTTATGCTGGCTTCATAAAATTTTTTCATTAGTCACCTAATAATCATCCCCAAAAAGAAAATTATTGTAAAGGAACAGGAGTACTTTGTTTTGATGATAGAATCCTTTATAACTAGTGCTAGGGTATGGATTATGTATATTCTTTCTCCTTTATCGCTAAATCATATGACCCCATTAAATGTGATTTTATTTCTGCAGAAATTCATGCTATTTTACAGTGCAATAACCTGCACAATTCACATTGCATTCACCTTAGCAGTATCAGATGATGAATAATAAAACTTCACAGCAAACTTCTCAAAATTGTATTATAGTCATCAGAGTGAAGAGTATAACCTCACGTAAGTCTCCACCACACCTCTGTTTCTGAGTCACTTCCAAATTTTATAAGCCAGACTTTCCAGACCTGAAACTTGTTTGACTATCCACTGATCTGTCTATCCTCCCAGGTTCCAGGCAGAAAACCAGAATAGCATGGTTAGTTTTTTCCAGTTAACAGATGAGGCTAATTTGTTTAAAATGAAATAGTCCCCTGCTTGTTCAGATCTATCCTGGGGCCATGTACAGGTAAAATGAGATGCAGAATCAGAAAGCCATCACCAATCTCTTTTCCCTTACTGCACAGGGGAAAGCATTATTAGAAAACATGTATTAGAAAACAGCAAGACCTGAGACACTGGACCTGTCTGCCCATGTTCTGAACACAAATCAAAGATGCTTGTGCACTGACCAAGTCGTCTATAAGATCAGAAGTAGCTCTCACTCATCCAGGAATCTCTAAAAACACATAAATCCCTTCAGAAAGTATTCAAGATGTTAGCAAAAGGGGCAGTTAAAATGATGGTAAGGGTAGTTTATTTGACAGTAATTCAGCAACAAGAAATGACAGTGATACCTGAGATAATTAAACCAACTTGAACAAACTGCCACTCACTGCACTTTGGTGCTGAAATCTGAATCCAGAGGAACTGTGATTTGAACTGTGAATGCTGACCTATTTATTCTACTTCAGGAGGAAAAAATATATTTCAAATATACTAGATGGAAATAGGGCCACTTACTGGTAAAACAAATGAAGTGTATGTATTTTTATATCATCTTTTAGGAGTCAGAAACAGACGAAGTCCAAATAGTGAGGACTAATAAAATATAATCCTTTGTGTTTAATCTTCCAAATTCCTCTAATGGAAAACAAGAATGTTCAAAATTACAGATTTGAGCTCTAATTCTCTCTGAAGGCCTCTTCACTAAACAAAGCATTCTGCAAGAAGCAGAATTAATGAATATTTTATTGGGTTGTTTTGCCCAATGAAACCATCGGTCCTCACAAAACATGTAAGAATTGCTAATCTCTGAGCCCTCCTTCCTTCTCAGATGAAGTTGAAAGGAGCTGGACCAAAATTATTGAAAAAAGGGAGCAACAGAGAGATTGTCAGACAAAGCAATCACAAATGCCTTCCCTTTTTTATTTCTTTTTAGAGAGTCTCTGTAGAAATTAATAAACATGTAGTGAGTTTGTGTGGCAAGGTTTTGGTAGTGGGGGGGTGGCTGCAGGGGTGGCTTCTGTGAGAAGACACCGGAGGCCTCCCTTATGTCAGACAGACCCTCTGGCCAAGGCTGAGCCCATCAGCAACAGTGGTAGCACCTCTGTGATAACATATTTAAGAAGCGGGAACTTGGACTAGAAGCAGCTGGGAGAGAAGAGTGAGAAGCAACCCTGCAGACACCAAGGTCAGTGAAGAAAGAGGGGGAGGATGTGCTTCAGGCACAGGAGCAGAGATTCCCCTGCAGCCTATGGTGAAGACCATGGTGAGGCAGGCTGTCCCCCTGCAGCCCATGGAAGTCCACGATGGAGCACACATCTGCCTGCAGCCTGTGGAGGACCCCACGTCGGAGCAGGTGGATGTGTCCAAAGGAGGCTGCAACCCCACGGGAAGCCCATGCTGGAGCAGGTTTGCTGGCAGGACCTGTGACCCCACGGGGCACCCACGCTGGAGCAGTCTGTTCCTGAAGGACTGCACCTTGTGGGAGGGACCCACACTGGAGCAGTTCATGAAGAACTGCAGCCTGTGGGAAGGACTCACATTGCAGATGTTCATGGAGGACTGTCTCCCGTGGGAGTGACCCCAGGCTGGAGCAGGGGAAAAGTGTGAGGAGGAAGGATTGGCAGAGACAGCGTGTGATGAACTGACCACAATCCCCATTCCCCATCCCCCTGTGCTGCGGCAGGGGGAGGAGGTAGAGAAAACTGGGAGTGAAGTTGAACCAGGGAGAAGGGAGGGTTGGAGAAAAGTGTCATTTTCATGACACCTGTATACTACTGCTGTAACGTGACAATACTGACAATACTGATTTGGGGACCAAGGCTAGTACCATGTGCTGAGCCGAACATTATGGTCTTAGGAGTTCACAGCAGTTAGTCCAAAGTTTTCAGCACCAGGCTCTATATAACAAATTACAAATGTGCCCTTTGTTTCCTGAAGTCTGCTGCAATGGAAATGCTTTCTGCATCTGGTATCTTTTTAGTCACAATGTGTGAAAACATCCTTGTTCATGAAAAATTTAGTAACTCTAAAAGCATCCATATCCACTCACAGATTTCATGTATTAGACAAATATAAAAACTGCTGGTTAGAAAGAATAATCTTTGAACTGCATAGAGAAGCATGATGAAGATGTATGTTTCTGAGCTGGGCAGATCATCTTTGATCAAAGCAGAACATAACTATGGGGAAACTACATATATAGAGAGGTAACAGGAAATTCAGGTAAGGAATAGCTCTGAAAATATCTCATATAAATCAGGGTTCTTTAGCAGCTGTCTGTGGCTTTTAGAGACTCACATAAAATCGTTATATTTGCCATGTTGAACCAGAGCAGTAGACCTTCCAGGCTGATATCAAGATGTCAACAGCTATTGGCATCAACGAATCAATATTAAATGTCCACTATACGCAGCTGAGATGCAATTTCCTAAAGTTACTAATGGTGGGATTCATCTTGCCACACTTCATTGATATAAAATCAATGTCTAGTCTAAGCTTGCACTATGGTTAGGAGGGAGGCAAGTACCTCCAGAGGATGATCAACCCTCTCCCCTTACATAGGTATTTAAAATAGAATTCAATATATCACAGTGACTTTATGCAGGTCTCCTGCTATCTAGTTACTTAAACAATTTCAAGAATCTTTTTCTTAGGCAGTAAAGATAAAATTATTGTGGAGCACGTTCAGATATTAGTGAATTTATGTTCTTTTGCCTGAAGGCCGAAAACTACTGCCTAATCATTTTGTGGTACAATTATGTGTATTTTTATTATACATGTATCTTTTACATTTTGTATGCAATTTATCCAAATTACTTCCTTAGGATCCAAGTAATTAGTAAGATAAATTAAATTTGCATTGCGATCGCCTGGAGTGTCGGATCACTCCCTGGTTTTCAGCTTTTTAAGTACTCAGCCTTCTGAGCTGCTTGATGTTTTTATTTCCTTGACTTCAGTTACAGTTGGAAACCATTACCAAACAGATATGTCTATATACTTTAAAAGCAATCAGGCTATGGTTCAGTATGACCTTCTATGGTTACTTGTTGCATTATCAACCCACTTTGCCTGCAAATACTATGCTCAGTCCTCATGAATGTCATCGTAGCTTGTTACATTATACTAGGAGAGATCATTTGTCTTCATAAGTTACAGATGAAAGGATACTACCCAATTTAGCTGGGTCCTTATCCAGTGATGGCCTTGGAGATCAATAGCAAAGCTTCAGAACTGCGTTAAATGGGAATTAGGATAGAACATATCTTACAGAGTATATGAGATCCACGCTCTGGGGAATTCATGCTACTCAGTGGGTTAATGATGCATTGTGTCAACATATGCTTTCTTTTATGAATTTTGCACTGATTTTTTTCAGATTGCTTTTTTAGCATTCCTTCCCCCACTCGGAAAAAAGGAGAAACATGGATGTTCAACTGACCTTCACTATTCCATTCATTGTTTTCTATCTTTCTATCCTAATATTTCTTGCTCAGCTTAATCCCGTGTCTATATATTTTTTTCTTCAGTTAGGGTTTCTCCATGCTATTTGTTTTCCCTTTTCTACTCACCTACTATTCTTAAATGCTGCAGTCTACCTGTAAATCTATTTGTAGATACTTTTCTTAATGCAGTTTAATATGCTTTCCATATTGATATTTTCCATAAAGCAGACATTACACTGATTTCTTCTCATTGACATCCATTTCTCTTTCTGACTGATCATGTCAACACAGAGGTTCCACAGGTCTTCAGCTCCTCCTTTCAACATGCAGTACTTTCACCTTATCTACACTTCATCTGCCATCATGTGGCCTAATTTAACAGCTACATATATAGCATGTTTATTCATTTTGGTAGCATAAATATGTTTGTATTTAGGCTACATATGATGGGCATTTTGCACTTTCTAATTTCTCCTAGCCATAGTGGTAAACATTTAATGTAATGGGGAGGGAGGGGGAGGTGGGGGCGGGAAAGGCAGACTTGCAGGTAAAACACTCATTGAGACTCAAGAGTTGACATCATTTTTTTATCTCGGCAATAAACTTTCTTTCAGCGATTTCTTTAACCACCTATATAGCATACAACAAAATTACATCCATCAGTGCTATAAGACGAGAACAGAAACAAGCAGTGCATAATAAAAGCAATTATCCAGTGGGAATAGAGGTCACCAGTATTACCAGTCTTGAAGGCTGTTCACACAAAGCCAATAGTTTGGGGAACTGCTGAGAGCTGAATCTCATTTCTTCAGTACTTATTACTTTGTATTAACTGAAGAGGGATCCACAGAATCACAAACGGTAGGGGTTGGAAGGGACCTCTGGAGATCATCTTGTCCAACCCCCCTGCTTGAGCAGGGACACCTAGAGCAGGGGGCACAGGACCACATCCAGGCAGCTTTTGAATGTTTCCAGATTCCACATTCCTGGAATTACAGAAACTGTTGCAAAATATCCTAGATTAATTCTTAGCTGGCACATGCTCACGTGTCTTGCGTGTGAAGAGGTCCTCTCAATGGTGAGCTTCCACCACTGCAACATCTATCACCTGCTGTAACAACTATTACCTTCTATCTTGCTAAAGCTCCTCTGAATGGCTGCAGGGAGACCTTATTGCTGCCTTTCAGTACTTAAAGCCAGTGCAATCTGACTTAGAGGTGAGAGGCATTTCCAATTAGATTTAAAAAATCCCATTTAAGAGCTACTAATGTAATTTAGCAGGCTAATTGATAAATACTTTGATCATACCGTGATGAATCTGCTAAGAGAGCAAAAACCAGCCTTTTTCAGGAATCTGCTGAAAGTGGATCCACGTCTGCTCTCATGAGTCCTACTTGGCACGGCAGTGCAGCAGGGGATGGACCTGCTATGGGAGGGCAGGAGAGAGAGTGAAGGGGAAGGCGGAGGAGGAGGAGAGGTGAAGACGAAGGTCTCCGTTCCTGCTGGACAAGTAGCCAGGCACTTGTCCATATACACTGTGAGTTGCTGTGGTGTGATCTTCTAATATTTGGGGTTGTTTTAGATAAAACATTAAGTTTAGCAGTGTTTGTTTCTTATGTCTCCGTGTGTTCTCAGAAATGATCAGTGTAAGAGCCAAAGCAGTTACCATACACAGTTTCTGCAGAGTTTTTGTGATAAACATTTCAGGGTCTCAAATTTTCAAAATCAGCAGAGTATTTGAGGAGAATGTTTTTACGCTCTTCCCCACTCTCGATTGTTAATGAACCTTGTTTCAGGTTTTGTCTTTTATTTTGCACAAATCAGTGGTACGCAGGTAATAACTCTCCATCGGTCCTAAGAGGAGGCACTTAGTTGAGCCTATGAGCCACAAGAATGGTAATGCATTAGGCATTTGTATGCATGACTTATTCCTCGTTTGTCTTCCTTTGCAGGCCTCTGAGCCCTGAGAACAGCTGTGCACAGAGCTGCTGAGATCAAGAAAGCTACTATATTTCTGACAGTGCTCTTTTCTCTGTTGCCAAAAGAGTGGTCAGATGTAGCATAGCAATTTATGCTGCTGAATTCCATTATCACAATATTTTTATATTTTTGGCCACATTCTGAAAACAAATTCATCTGCCCAATGCCATTATCTGTTGAGGAAGTACAACAACATTTTAATACTGATTTTAAATTCACTGTATTTGAATTGGCTGTTTATATTTCACAGTGGCATAATTTAACTCAAATTCAGCTTTCAGCAACCGCTGGAACATTTACCCGCAAGTACTTACCCACAGGGCTAGAAGCCAGCTTACAAAGTTTTTCAAGTTTCTAGCCAAGGACACGATAAGAATTTCTTTATGGTAACAACTCTAGGCCAGCACTCCTCCATCATCCTGTATAGCTTCGGGGGCCCAACTATCCACAGTATTTAACGCATCTCGTTACATCTTACCACTGATTGTGAAGCATTTCTTGGTAGTCAGCAAAGTTATTTTTTCATGCACATCAGTGAAATTTCATATCATTTAAGACAAAAAAGGTGCTCTGATCATCTCATTAGACTTTCAGAAATATAAAAGCCTGGTGATTCACCAAGATCTAATTCCTTATTTAATTCCAGTAGCTGGAGTTGTACTAAAACTTATCCTTTAGAGAAACATCCATAAAGATCTCCAGTTCTCATGTATTTCTATTCTTTGGTTGGTTCCAGTAGCTAATTATCCTTATCTTTCCACTGGCTTATTCACTGTACTGTCCTAGATCAGGGTCCGTCGTCTATGGACAAACCCACTACGTCTCTAAATCTGAGATCTATGGCTGCAAATAAAGATGCTGTCACTAGTATCAAGGTAATCAAAGGCACCAAGAGAAGTTTTATTGACACTTTGAATAGTAGATGGTTGTTCTGGCATTCCAGAAATCTCTAATTAGCCTCATCTTAGCTATATCTTATCATATTCAGGCTGTACTTAAAACCTAAGAAGGTAAGGGCACATAAGCATAGAAATAGTCTAGTAATATGTAGTTAAAAATGCAAACCCATGTTCCAGATATGCAGGACATCAAGATATAAGAAATTGAAAGTCTTTCTTGTTTCTGAGGCATTTAAACACTGTAGATGAAGGATAAACAAATATAAATGTGAATGTAAAAGAAAGTGAAAAAAAATAGCCATATAAGTAACTTTTCTTCTCTCTCCCACACTACCAAAATCACAATCAAAGCATAGTGCAGGGTGGTTTCAACTAACATACTAGGGAAGTTTGCTAGAAGTTTTGGCACAAAGTCTTCGAAGTATCTGAAGCAACTAGAAAACACTTCACACATTGCTCGAACACGATAGGCAATGAAGAATAATAAAACATTTCAAAAGACTAACATGAAAATATTTATCCAATGAGATAAATAAGAGCTGTAGGTCTTTAGATGCAATTTAGAAAGAGGTGGAAGACAAATTCCTATATGAAATATAGCAGACTGAGAAGCTAGAATATTTGAACAAATATGTATATTATTCAGTAATAAAATGGTAAAAGAATATATTAATACTTATTAGTCATTAAGGTCAATGCTAACAGTAAAGCATAAGAAGATTTGGATTATTTAACTGGCAGGTTTGTAGTAGGTTGATGAGCATGTCGGGATATGTTATGTTCACTGCAGTTGCCTCAGTTTCTGTAGATGAGGACATATGGTTTTCTAAAATTGGCAAAAGTTAAGATGATGACATAGTCTGGGCAAAACGTTACTGGTCATTGACAATTCATAGTTGTTTGGGAACAAATCCTTGACAGCAAAGGTTGTTAGTGCTAGAGGCAGTGGAGCATCCCGATGGAGGGCACTACTCCTCCTTTGTCACCCAAGAGGTAGAGGGAGAAGGGAAGGAGCTGAAAAAGACGTGGATTAGACAGCCAGGTACAGACCACGGGCTTTAAATAATACCTGGGGAATGGCTCCCTACCATTCCCCACTGCAACTGATCTTGCACTATGCTGAGCCTATGCTTGTAGATCCTAAAGAGATTTAGTCCTGGTAATGGCAGTGTCCACAACAAACCCAAGCAGCTGCTGGTGGAGCTTAGCTGTTGGTTTTACTGCGGAAAACTGGCTTCTAAAAGATTCAAAGGATGTCCTTATCTGGAGGTGCTCTAGAGGGGTCACAGAGAGTAACTGAGGCACCGTGATATTGGCATCCTCTCAAGGATCCAGAAGAGTCTCAGGTACAGAAACAGCCGAGAAGCTGCCCAGCTGGGAGGTGACTCAAGGAGACCAGGGAAGCAGCCACTTGTAGGCAGCAAGACCCTGACTCAGGCAAATGCTAGGTAAAACAGCAAAAAGGGTAAACCCACAGAAACACTTTCTGTTAAAAGGGACTGAGGAATAGACTCTACAATTACACTTTTTCTTCTCTGTTAAAAATCTGTAGGGGCTGTACGCAGCCTTCTCTATCATGGTCAGGTGGCCTGCATTCAGACACAAAAGATTACATAAGTTATTTAGTCTCTCTGAATAGGGGCAATTCTTTGTAGAGGCTCTGGGCCTTTGCTCTCAGTGAGTCATTTCTAGGAGGGCAGATCATGCACATTGTTTGACAACAAGCTTCTGAAGACAGCGGTTCTTTCATGTCAACCATATCCTGTTTAGATCAGTAGATTAGACTAACCCATGACCGTCATCTACTAACAGTAAAGGGTTTTTAGTGAGTTGAAAAGAGGACACCTTTCACTCCTAGATTCTAAAAGGGTGTCCTAGAATTGGCATTATTTCTTAGAAATCTACATATTAAAAATCTGTAAGCATTTTTTTAAAAAAACTGAGTTTATATTTTAAAACGGAATGACTAAATACAGCACATACTTCAAAAGGCTTTTTTGTAGCTCCCTAGAAAGGGAATGTAACAAACAAAAAGCAAAGAAAGAACTCCCAGATATCTCAACTTACCCTTCTACAAATGAGAAAAACAATTTCAGAAAGGCATGGGCTTACATAAAATTTAAAAAAAAAAAAGTCTGTATTTACTTTTTCAGGCCATCCTGTCATTATCTATGCAGCAATTAGAAGCTGCAGTATACACTGGGGTTCACAGCTGTGAAAGCTCAGAGTACAATGGTTCTTCCCTCTGTCCATACTCTTTGTCTTTGTTACCTAATAAAACTGATTATTTCATCCTCAACATGACCCTTTGAAAATTGTCTTTGTTAGTTATCGCCATCTTTGTTAGTTACGACCCTCTTATCTATCTTTGACAAACTCACTGCTTTTAGATCTGTCCCTCTATGAATCACTTTTTTAATCTACCTTTCTCAAGTTGATTTCTTTCTGCCTGAGTTACTCTGTATCTTGTTTCTTCCTTTTGATTTTTTCCAACTGTAAGATTTAATGTTTGTGTGATTCACTATTCTATATTCACTTATCATCATCCTTTCTGGTTGTCATTATTTTGTCAGTTTTCTTTCTCATTTGGTGATTTCTCTTATATCCCAGCCTGCCCAGAGCAACATCTTTCTGATTCATTCATTTCCTATTTATTTTTAATCTTTTCTTTTCTTTCCTCTCCATGACTCAGCCTGTGTTTCCCATACTTTGTGCTTTTATTGTATTTGTAGCTATTTTTCACTTGTTCAGCATCAACTACTGGAAATTTCAAAGGGCGTGAATACAGAGAGGCAGCTTCCGTGCTGAATGGGATGATGTCAGCAATGCAGCTTCTGAAAGCACATTTCATTCCACTGACCTGTTAATGGTTAGGAATCACAAAACAAATTGGTCTGTTATATTTGTAAGATATAGCTCTTGAATTTGTCTCCTGCAATTTGTTTCAACTTTATTCCACTTAGATCTTGCCATTATATAGCAAATTAGTGTAGCTGTTCAAAACAAACACATTGCATGATCCTGTAAGAAACAATTTAATGGCAACCAGTGATCATGAAATAACCACTTCAAATTAATTAGTAAGTCAACATTATTGCAGTCTGCAAAGCAATCTTTTTTACTTTCAGTTTTAGAAATATCTTTCATACTTGCAGCAATGTGGGTTTATTTCAAACTACCGTGTCAGCACTGCAAGAGCAACTATTGTGTGAATTTAGTGTAATACTGCTTTAACCTCGAGCATCAGAAAAACAACAATATTAATTCTCCATTACCTCTCTCTATGGCACGTATCATTTAACAAAGGATAGATGTCCTCTTTTTCTGTTCTGCTCAACGTCCTTGATCTTAGTAGGGTTTCTTGCAGTGCTAACAATCACATCCTATAGCATACCTTCCCAGTTGGTTCAGTTTTCTGAACATTGCCATGATGTATGACACTATATATGAGAGGTACATGTGAGAGAGATATACGTTTCATGGCAATTCAACATTGAATACTTGAGCCTTAGTAGGAAATTAAAAAAAAGATTCTGTCTCAGAATTTCAAGAACGGATCGCAGCCATTGGTGTGATTTATAAGATAAATGAATGGTGCTTTCCAATCCAATTTATCACGTAATACTTTCACTATAGTTTATTCATAGATTATTTCCTTTTGTGACAGTACTAGATCTCGTAGTCTCATTTCCATTATAGCACAGGCTATTAAATTTTACATAAATGCTTTTGCAGAGGCCAGTAACTCCTAAAGAAAATTTCTATCATGTCTTCCAAGAGATATCCACCACTGCTTTTATAACAATAACAGTGGAAACTCCAACCTCTTCTGACAATTGTTCTTGTTGTTTATGAGCCTTGCTGTTAAAAAAGTAACAAAATAACAATGTGCTGAATTTGTACTTGGAATATTTTTGGCCTTAATAACCAAGCACAGATTATTGTTTTGCTTGATTCCACTGAAAGTACTTACACACTCTTCTAAGGCCGCCTTCTATGTGATAAGTTAAAAGTCCAACTTTTTCAGCATCTCAGGGTGTATTTTAGCGGATGGGCTATTTCTGATAAACAGCATTCAATTTAGCACTGCCCACATGTTAACAATCATGTTGCAAAACTCTGCCAGATGTTGCGTGTCTTTATTCAATGATCAGCTCACTGGTTTGATACATAAGGACTTCTGGACATATACCTCATATTCTTTGTGTTGCTGTAAGGTAAGACAATCTCTTATTGTATCCAAGCACACACAGAGGTGTCACAGTGGTTAGTATGTTCCTGGGAAGTGTGAGAGTAGCAAACCAAAGGAAAATATCTGGCCTTTCATCCTATGCAGGTCAGGAAAATATATATATATGTGTAGGCAAAAAGAATCCATATAGGCCACCAGTATAAAATCTTGTTTGAGAGATTATATAAGTATGTATAAATCTCTTTTGAGGGCACCGAAAATCTTGGTTGACAGAACTACACTATTGAAGGAGAAATGTTCAGGGCATGTTGCATTGACTATGCAACAAAGATGTCTGCTACAGTAAAATATGTTCTTCAACCTTGGAGTAATGTTTGTGATTCTTCCCTGCCCCTCTCTGTCCTTGGAACTATCTTTTTTAAAGTGTTGGATACTGCACTTTGCAGTTAACAGTGTAACTTATTGTTACAACTGCATACGCTAGGAATTTTGTGTAGAGATGTAGAATCATCTCCATATTTCCTGCTTATAGTTCTGGTTTTTATGCACCATAAGCCTTTTCCTATAGCAAATCACACAGGGGGACCATGCTGCCTCTCTACTAAAACATCATTGTTTTCCAGGACACAGACGCTCTCCTGATAAGTAACATCTACAGTCTTATTCCTCATCATATGTCCTTCTAGCAGTTTGTGTTAAAAGTACTATGTGTTTCATTGAGCTCAGCTTTATCCCTTGGAATCCAGAATACTCTGTTTGGGTGACTTGTTTTTGACATTTTTTACCACTTTGGGCCATTCACAAATGTTAACACCACTGATTTTAATTTTTACTTATTTCTGCTAATCAGTTGAAAATGATGAAGAACACAGAGCTGATGAAAACAAAGCTGATTAAGAACTAGGACTAATCACTAGAGAGCATTCCTAAAAATGTCATCATCAGTAATAACTCCCTGCTGACAAGTACTCTTTGAGTCCTGTGAGCCAGTTCTTAATGCATTTAAGATGTACTTTATTGATACTGCTTAGTCCTAATATTTTCATCAGCATGTCATTCATAGTAAATCAAATAAGTCCAATTATTTATAAAGTCCATTATGTACTAACTTTTATCAGCTATAATTGTAGAGAAGGAAATCAAATATATTTGACAAAGCCTATTTTTCATAAAATCATATTTACCAAGCTTAAATATAAACCTTCTCTTTTAATTTTTTATCAACAGAATCTTTATCTTTTTTTGCCACTATTGTACCAAGAACTGAAGTTATCTAGCAAGCCTCCTTTACCTTCTCTTCCCCCTTGAACATTTTGAATACTCTTAAAATATTAGTGTGTTTTGTTCTTCAGAATCATCCACATGCAAAGACTCACTCAAACCTGACATTTGCAGAAGACAATGCTGAAAGTCATTGTTTTCAGGAATCCAGGGTGTAAGCTATCTAGGTTTGCCAATGTGAAATATTGTTCTGCTAATACATGTCATTTAACATACATATTGGCTACTAATGGTGTGATTCATCTCACCTAAATTAGTCTAAAATTAACTAAGGTACCTAGGATTCCCATAATAGAGAAAGAAAGATAAGATCCCCCAAAGAGCCGTATGATTCCAATTATCCTGAAGAGAATCAAATAAATTTAAACGTGTATCACTAACATGGCTGTAAATACACAGGTATTAATAACACTAGGTTAAAAAGTGTTGCATACATACACACCTATATTCTTGTATGCAGTTCTCTGGAAAGGGAATTTTTGAATTTTCAGGAACTCTAAAACAGGAATGTGTACCTGACCAAGCAAACACCGTTTATGCCATTAAGGATGGTTATCTTGATGCCTGCTAAAAAAGGCACCTCTGTGGGAGTTAGTTGTAAGGGGGTCACATCACCCCAGAAAAACAAACAGAATCTGTTGAAGCTGCCCCTGAGTAACCGCACGGGTGGAGCTATCGATAGACCGTGCCCACCTGCACCGCGGCAAGCGCCGCCAGCCGCGCACCCTCCCTCGCTGCAGAACTGGCTGTGCAGGACTGAGCGCCGCGGTAGCCTGTACCGCTACAAATGCAGGGGTTGGTTTACTGTCATTAAAGGGCAACATAACATGCATGTATTGCCTGGCTCCCCACCTGAGGCCTGGTGGTGATTTGGCTGCCATGTTTGGTGGAGAATGTGGGCAGCATAGTCAATTAAGCATTTCCTGAAACTCTGAGGGAAGGGAAAGAGATATTCTTTGTCTCATTCTGATTGCAGGCCAGGCCCAAATATCCAAGCAAGCTCTGCAGTGGGAGACTGCTGAATAGGCAATGGCACGGTAACCAGTCCAGTAGCGGAGAGGGGAGTAGAAGCAACAAATTGAAAGGATCACTACCTCTGTCTTGCCATCTCCAAGAAAGGAAAAATTCCTTGACAGTTAGAATCATGATTCAGTGGAGTCCTAATCTGCTGACAGAGCATGCTTTCCATGGGCAGTCAGGAAATACAAAACATATTTTTGAAGGCATGGATATTAAATGAGAACCAAGTTAAGGGTATCCAAAGAGCTTATTGGTTGAGAAGTTTGGGCATTGGAGTATTTGGGAAGGAAGCTGAAAACAGGATCCAATCCCAAGTGTAATTAGGAATGCAATGCAATCACAGAAGGTTTAAGAACAGCAACTACGTTATGAGATTTCCAGGAAAAGGGCACCACTGTGGAACAGGGCAGACGCTTCCCAGAAGAGGGAGTGAGTTTAGACAAAAATAAAGTAAGCACACAGCTGCTGTTTGGGTTATACTATAAAATAAAAGGGGACAGATTTCATCTGTCCAAAAAGATTTCATCTGAAAAATCAACGGAAAAATAAATTAGCTGTAACAGAAGACATGGCACAAATCATGGTTAAAGTGGAATTAGATTCCACTGAGCTTAGAGCAACAGCAAAGGAATTAGGGACTTCAGTAGGAGAACTAGTGTGGTTGTTGTATGTACCCACACCAGTGATTACTGGCTCCCTGTGTGTCACATCTTACATTCAAAATGAATTAAACTTTGTTTGATACCTTTGTTAACATTAATAGCCCAGTTAGCCCACAGACTTCAACTTTTAGACACTTCAGGATATATCCACGGGAACCTTGGTTGGAAATCACCCTAACAAAATGATACCAGTGTGACATTATTCCAGTGTTGTAGATGCAAAACTTCATTCTTCAAATGCTAAAACAAACAATTTGTAATTTGAACTTGTTCAGGATTTCAGCTAAGACTGCCATTCAACAAGCAATTCTGCTTACAGCTAGCATTATTGTGCTGTTTTCAGTTCTCTTCAAATCAAAGTCTCAGGAAGCATATACCAATGAAACCACAGTGGTTGTTTTTAGGGCCATGAGTGTAGTAGACAGCTCCTCATCCCAATTTTTCTCACGAGCTTTTACTAATTTTGTAAGTTTCCTTGCTCATTCTGCAGGAATATTCCGCTTGTCTAGAACTTTGGAGTTGTCCTGCTATGTGGAATTTTTCTTGATTCATAAGATTGTGCACAAGTCTTTTATTATTTGCTCTTGACATGGCTTCCTTGGAAATTCTCCACTGATAAAATGCCACATAATTGCATCGCAGCTAACCGTGTGATAGCTCTTTTCACAGGAATGGCTTCCACCCACTTTGTAGATGGGTGAAAAATGCTAAACAGTGCTGTTTTCCCCAAGTGGTGATCCACAGGGGTCCTATGGAGTCAGCCTGTACCCTGGCCCCAGAATATCCTGCACACTGCAGCTGGATTTGGTTTTGAGGTATTAGAGCATTTACAGTTGCTCCTGCTAGCCAGCTGTGTACCATTGCTCTCCCTCTGCCACCACCGCACAGCACTAACTCCATCTGACATTTAGCTTTGCCTGAATAGGCTTAGTTATGAACTGGTCAAGTCAGATTGCATTGTGCCAGTGCTGGACCTACCCATGCTCTCCCTCTCCTCATACTGTTTCCTTTTATTGGGCAAATACCAACTACTCTTGTAGAAAGGAATCGAACTTCCCAAAGACACTATAGAAAGTTAGAAGGCCTTTCAAATCTGGAGTAGCGAGTTACATATGGTTCAGATTAACTCAACTAACTATTCTATTAAATTTCCTAATTATTCAACTGGAATATGTGCTGAGCAAAGCCTGTTTAAGCAATGGATTGAGAAATATTTGAAAGTGAAAGGGAGAGGTAGCATTTTAAGTACTTTATTAGGAAATTTAGGTGTAGTGAATGGAACACTGAATACTGTAGATCTTGGATCCATTTGGGATAAATTATCACTGATGGGCAATGATGTGATTAAAGCCTTCCTACAGAGAAATGAAAGCCTACAGGTTTCAGTACATAGCCAAGGAGGATTCTTGCACCTTGAAAAAGCTGTGTTCTCATTAGTTTCAAATGCTATGCAAATAGTAGAAAAATCTGACTGCAATATTACCAGGTTGATGTGGTTTGCTGATATTAAAATGCATTATTGCAAGGATAAATAGAAGCAAAGATGACCTAATTAAGTATAGAAAGGCCTACCATCCTAAACTGTATGTTAGAAGACTGTAAACCACTAAGTGCAGCTTTACAACCCTGTGATCTGTGTGAATCTGCATTGCAGGTACACAAAAGGACGACACATAAACTGATGACCTTTGGGCTGGTAAAATCCATCCCTAGTATAAACCAGGCATTCCTTAAGAAGGAGCTGACTGGATAGTTACAGAAAGCTATAATGATGGCATTCTTGCTGCAGAGAAATGGAAGCAAATACTCACCACAAATAATTCTTCTGGTCCAAAAGTCAACTGGTAGGGCCCAAAAAAACCAGCATGGGTCGTGGTGTCATCAGTGTAAGGCCATATTTTAAAACTGAAACCCCACTTTACAAGGGTGTTGTGGTCAGTACTTACCAGGTTTTAGCTGTACAATCAAACATCATTCTCCAATCAGAATGACTGAAAATAACACATAAACACCCCCCTCAGTGGATGACAACTACTACTATAACAGGAACAACAAGAGCTGAACGGAAAAAGTTGTGAAATAAAGCTTTTTATTGTGAATCTATAGTAAACCAACCAGTGGCACTCTCAGCAAACCAAGAAGTAAACTGAATATAATCAGCAAGAAATTACAATGTGGGCATCAGAGATTACAGCAGTATTTAGTAAGTCTTGGTGGGGCAGGCCATTCTACAGTCTCATAACATCTAGTCTGCTATGTGTACTATTTCATCCATTATTAAACTATTAGCAATGCAGGTATTATGCAGGTATTATGTACTATAGTGGTAATTTGTTAAATAAGTTATCTCAAGGTTATTTTCAACAAGGCACTGAAAAATCAATACTTTATGAGGCAAAACGAGAACGTTTCCTCAAGAGGCCAATGATTACGTGCAGACTGAGGAGTGAATGGTTCAACCAGCTGTGCTCTTGGGGAAACTGTGATTTGAACAGGTCACCATCAAGGAGAGAATTATTGTAGCCTGAAGAGAAGCAAAGAAATTTGAGCTCATACCAATAACGTTGCTGTAAGTACGCATATGTTAATAACACATGGGTGACAAAGCATTATATAGCTCTAGATCTATATTTTCAAAAAAAAAGTGCTGTGTAAAGGGAATTTTCAGGAATCCTGAAACAAGAATGCATGTGTGACTAAAGGCATTGCAAAGTGCTGAGACTGTCATGAAGTCACACCTGGAAAATACTGTCAGAAGATGATATCTTAAGGAATTATAAGCTCTGTCTGGACAGGCAATGATTTTACTGTCAAAGACTATTGTCTTGACAGCTGCTAAAAAAAAAAGGCACCTTCTGTGCGAGACCCAGTCATTCATTCTATAGAGGGGATCATGCATTTTAACCACAAAAACAAACAGAATCTGTTGAAGCTGCCCCTGAGTAACCGCATGGGTGGAGCTATCGATAGACCGTGCCCACCTGCACCGCGGCAAGCGCCGCCAGCCGCGCACCCTCCCTCGCTGCAGAACTGGCTGTGCAGGACTGAGCGCCGCGGTAGCCTGTACCGCTACAAATGCAGGGGTTGGTTTACTGTCATTAAAGGGCAACGTAACATGCATGTATTGCCTGGCTCCCCACCTGAGGCCTGGTGGTAACGTGAACGCTACAGTCACGGGTACAGAGAGTAGAATAAAGTCCCCTCTGGAGCACCTGCCCTTGACTGGAGAGAAGCCAGAGCCGACTAGCACAGGCTGGACACCTGGACACGGAGTTAGTGGGATTCTCTTCACTCCAGCAGACTGGAAAGTACTTTTTCCCCCCTCATGTGTTCTGGCTAGATTCCTCTGCCCCTTTTCAAATGGAAGTCAAAAGCATTTATTGAATAAGCAGCTTTTCCTCTTGCTCTTTAAAAATTTCCATCTCCTTGTGGCAACAGATACCAGTTACATTTTATATTCTCCTTAATACCCTTGAGAAGGTATTACTTTTGTCCTCAGAACTTCCAGTATCATTTGTTCTCATATCTTTATCTCTCCTTATTGCATTTCCTTTTTTCTAATTTGTAATTCATACTCACTAATATTGGCATTTTAGGTTTTTTCCTTCCTTTAACTTCTTTCTCAATTTTTCCTTTACTTTCTTCCTCCACTTAGCACTGAACAAAAATAAACAGCTGAAGAACACTTGACTCCTCACTTGACTGTGGAATCAATCTGGTAATCAGTTTGTTTCACAAATTTAAGGATTATTTTTTGTCTTAACCTAGTTAATCTCAGAAATTTTCTCGACTTTGGAAATTAATTTGCTATTTGAAGCATATATATATATATGAAGTGTATATATAGTGTATATGAAGTGTGTATATAGTGCATTCACTATATATAGAGTGCATACATAATGCTGAATGGAATTGCCCATGGTTTGCTCACGATGAGTATAATAACACCACTGGTCCCAGAGTAACTATCCGCTTCAAGTCCAAAGGTTATTCGTATATCTTTAACTGCCACACTGGAGTTCAAAATAGGCATGTGATTAAGAAATTAGGTAACTCATCCTGACTATATTGGATCAGACACTGGATTTCATTTACATCATAGTTAAAATTAGCTACTGTCTGTAAATAGACAGCAGGTAGGTAGGGGACCAGCTCTCTCTCTCACCGCAGTCAAGTGAAGCTTTCTCAGAGAAACTGACTGCAAGATAGCAGGATTGCTGTGAGAGATCTACCAGACTGTTGGAAATCCTACTTGGAGAAACAGCCTTTCTTGCAGAAGGAGGAGGAGCTGCCCAGAATAATATCATAGGTTGGTGAAAAAAATGCTTCACTCTTATGAATGGCCTTGTTCCTTTGGATCTGAAGTGAATAGGAAAAAGAAACAGAAGCATTTTGAGGCATAGCCTTCATTTCAGAGATGTTCCTTTGAGTTTCGTGGGAGGGATGTAAAAGGTAGTCAGCTCAGAGGGACCAAAGTCCTACAAATATAAATCCTGAAGTGCAGCAAGTCAGATATACTCAAGTGAGACAGAAATTGCTAGCTAAATTATTTAACACTATGAGTAATGTTTCAACTTTGTGCTGCCACTTTTTATGGCATCTAAATCAATTTATTTCTCTAAATAGATCCTGGTGCTTTGCTGCAATAACTGGAAATTACTTTCACCTCTTCCACTCTATGAGTAAAAATTGAAATTAGCTTTATCACTTCATTATAAGTTTTAGCAAATTATGTAATTAAGGAAGAACAAATTATTTGAAACTATGAAAGGGCCAAAGCTATGTTCATCTCTGAGGCATTACAGAAACATTCTGTAACTTTAAAATAAGCCATGTTATTCTTTTTTTTCCTAGAGTCTTAAATATGGCTTTCATTATTTACAGAATAACAAGACAAATAATGAAATAATGAGTCAGGTGTAACTTCCACCACTGAAACCCAGTGTCCACAATGACTGTGTTCTCCCAGTACACCTAGGAATGTGGGGTTTACATCAGGAAGATACACTGTCATTGTACATAAAATGGGACTTTATTCTTCTTCCTACAGAAGTCTGTAGGCTCCTCTACATTAGTACCACAGAGAGCTTTAACAGAAGAGCTGTAGCAAGTCCTGCCAAAGCACTTTACAATAAACTCTGTCTCAAAACTGTCTCATCTCTTCTGCCAGAGGCTATTTTCCTCAGAGAAGAGTTGGCAGACTGCAGTATGTGCACATACTTCAACTCCTCCAAAGCAAATCCTTACACTATCAGCAAAGATGGGCGTGAGCCACAACACCAGACTGCTAAGGGAAGGAGCTAAAAAGCACTTACTACTTCTGCCAGCCTTGCAACAGGGTGGCAACATTTGGTGGGGCTGAGTAAGCTGGCCAGCTGGTATATGGCATCATCACCTCCCCAGCCAGATATTGCCCACGTCCCTCTCGAGGCTGTACATTACAGCATAGCAGTTACAGCAAAACTACTTGTACGAGTACACAAGTCCCTGAAGTGGATGAAAAGGCATGCTGGGTCCAAAGGCAATTTGCCTTCGATTAGAAAAGTGTGGCTAAGAGATCCTGCTGGAGGCTCTCAGAGTGAATTGGGAGGCCCTGAGCAATGCTGGCTGAGGGCCTCTGAGGCTTCACACAGCTGATGTGCATACACAATGAGCATGCCACTGTCATATCAAGTGAGTTAGCACAGGCTCACTGTGGACGTGTGCACACCTTTGCAGAGCAGCTGTACCACATGTGCGCAATAGCTGATATTCATGCATCAACTGCCAAGGCTTCCAGATGTCTGTAAAAGCAACTGACATGAAAATAAAGGAAAAGCCATCTTCTACCTATTTTTAGGGGACATGGTCCAGAGTCTGAAAAGATTCTCAAGACCCTTCAGAGACCTGGGCCCTGGGACTCAACAGGGCAGGAATGAGAATTGTCCTCCTAGTATCCCAAGACTGAAGGGGTCAATAATCTGATCCACATGCTGGGACAGAAAAATACAGAGATATCTCTTTTTTATGATAGCCCTCCTGTTACTGACATCTTGGTACAGTTGATAAAGCATCACACCTAAAAGTGCAATGGCAACTAATAAAGTATTGAGAGGAGAGGAATTATGTGCCTTGGGAGGCACCACTGCTGCCTTCTGCGCTGGTGGTGTGTCTGCAAATGTGAGATGACATTTACTCCACAATCATACCTGAAACACACATCCCTCAGGTCTTCCCAAAAGTGAACCAGGATTATTATGGAGTCACATAATTGCTGAAACGTACATGCAGATTTGCTTACTTTAATCAGTACGTGTCCTCATCAACACAAAGAATCCAGCATGGCACTGGGATCACAAATGTTTTTCTCCTAGATCAACTAAGACACTTTTACATGTTTGTTTAAGCAACTTAATATTCTTGTATATACAGAGCAGTATTTATTCAATTGGCAAGACCATTTTAGACACGCTATGTGTAAATCCCCATTTTCACTTGAAGAAGAATGAAATGCTGTAATAGAAGGTATAAAATACCATAAGTTCTAAAAGAACTTACATGTCAGCAGTGTAAGTAAAAAAATGCGACTAGTCAGCTTTTAGCATAGTTTCCCAGAAACAGAAAAAAAAAGAATGGAAATGCATGCAACAGCTTGAAACACAGCTGAATTTATTTTAGAATAGGACCCTCATGCAAGACTGAACTCAGATTGTGTTAATGCTACTGGCATTTGACAGAAGATTACAGATTGCTCACATGGAAAATTATGGTAATAAAAGGTAAGCTGTGGTTCTAAAGTGTTACAATGGCATTAATACTAATTCATATGTGGACACTTTCACCTAATTATAAGAGGGCTTTTTTCCAGTTTTGGGATTAATTCCTTCAGAACTGATTTCAGCTAGACCAGAAAAAGACACTCTCATGCTAGAATATGCATCTATACAGACAGTTTTATTAGTACCATTATGTTAGCTTAATTATAGCTCTGTAGTTTCCGGAGAAAATTTTTAGGATGGAAAGGAGTTGTGGTTATTGTCATTAACTTTAATTTTTATTATTTAATTGTGACTACAAAATTGGTATATTAGATGACATCACCCTATCTTTGCATTTGACTAACCTGTGATCTTATATATCGCACTTGCTTATTTTTCTCAAATCTCAGTTCAAATCCAAATAATAGTTTCTCAGTTTCAAAAGACACAGCTTTTAACATCTCCAATAAGAAATTAATATAATGAATTGAATTTTGAATAAGTTCCTCTAATGAGGAACAAATTCAAACAAATTTGAAGTTTACTCTTTTTCCTAGTCAGTGGTCCTTGGCAATAGGTATGTAAAAATTTAGAGGATACTATTCAAATGACAGATGACAGATAAAGCACAGTGAGGCAGATAAATGACTGGGAGTTCTTCTGTATTCAGTCCTGCTCATCCTTTACCACCCCGAGATATAAAACATGTTTCTCACCCAGTTAGCTGAGTGTAATTATCTGTATGACATTATAAATCTAATAGACAAAAACATAAGCAATTAATATTGTACAGTTCATATTTCATATAAATACAATCAAAGTCACAAAATACTATCATCGTTATTCCTAACCCATGCCAAAGTATCCAGGGTTTTAAAATCCTACCCTTCACTCTCATAGCTAAACAATTTCCATTTGTAACCCAGATTTCCAGCAATTAAGAATTTAGCTGGTTTCATTAAAAATCTGGTCTCCCTCAGGTTTCAGTATATACATCTACCATTAGGATAGTGTCTTTTTGTGACTATTATTATTTCGACCACAAAACTGAGGACTGGGTTAGCCAGGAGATAGGCATGTGAAGAGGCTTCCTCAGGAAGAAAAATTGTGTGTGATTCTGAGGCTGTCCAATCTCCCAGCTCTGCGTGCTTTAGCTTTTGGTTCATAGACTGAAATTCAGCGTTTAATATAGTTTGGTCTTGGTTTTTTTAATCACTTTAAGGTTTAGCTCTGAGGCCTTCAAGCAACATGAGGAGTACCCTGGGAAAACCTGAATTCATTGGACACTGACTTGACCTATGCACAGAAGACTAACACCGCTGAGGAAGTGAGCCTTTATACGTTGTACCAGGGAGACGATAAGCACAACTCAAACATCTCAGGAAATCAAGCAATTTTAATGAAGAATTTTAATGGCACTGCAGTGTATTGCAATAAGCTGCAGCCAGGACCCAGTGGGTAGTTATCTGCAAAGCATGTTCCACACCTCCGCTCAGTTCAGGATGTTACCTTTGTGTTCACTGCACAGAGCAATGCTTTTCTTTGAACTGTTATTTTATTTTCTAGCTTCATCTGACCCTCAGTCCATTCCCCCAGTCTATTCAGCCTGAGAGTTCCCTGAGTTAAAAAAACAAACTCTCAAAGGATAAGAAAAGATTATTAATCCCTACAAGCTCAAAGTTCTCCATGTATATTTTTCTTCTGCTAACTATTTCCATTACCTTGATAAAACATGCATTAATACAGCAACAATAAGGAAAGAGAGGATACTGGCATTCCAATAAGCAGAAATGAAGAATAAATACTTTATTTCACTGGATTAAAGAATTAAATACTAGAAGTCTTTTGGAAAGCAAAAAAGATATAATGTGAAGAAATAAACAGGTGAGTCTATGGGGACTGCCTAAGGCAAAGAATAAATTTCACCCCAAATCCTGCATTTAGTTCCATGCCTACAAGAACAGGGCCTTTGCTACTGAATTCAACATATCCAGGATTTCACATAACATGTAACCCTCTCTGTGATGCATAATATGCAAAATTATTATTCCTCCTTCTACATGTAGGTTCCATTTTTGATGCTTTTTAAAGACACTTTATCTCTGAGAGCTCATGTCTCCTACAGAGCCTCTGTTGACACCCCAGTTTGAGCACAGCTATTCTGGCACAGCAGCCCAGTGACGATGCAGTTGTGCATTCGTTGAAGAGGGGGTTTCTTTCAACTTGGTTATGTGTTTTTTCCCCTGCAACATTAATCAAGCCAACAAAAGCTCTCTTCTGCAGCATGGCTCTATCAGCAAGGGAGTACGATTATTTTCACACTTGCAGCTGAAATAACTCTGCTGGCAAAACTCCGCAGTGCAGGTCAAATCTGAAAAACAGCTGAGGGAGACGGTATGACTGATAATAAATAATACATGCTATGAAAGCCATTGCAAGTTATTTAGTTTGTTGGATTTAACGGGACATAGCTGTCCCATGACGGGTTTTCACTCTTCCTGATAACCCGGTTTCTGTGCAGTGCGCATAACGGTGCCTGGAAGTAACAAAATAGGAACCATTATAATGAGTTAATATAGTAGCATTTGCACCGTGTGCATTTATGATTGCAGACAGTTCCCTCTAAGCTGCCAAAGAGAAATCTCACAGCTGTAAGCAAGTTTACTATTCACATTACAAGCACCATCTCAGCAGCCTCCCCTGTGTAAAAGATAGGCAGCACTTCTTAAACTCCTTTCCCATGGGCACCTCTACACACATTCTGCAGGCAGACGTGGTCTGGAGGGACTGGATACAAGCCATCTCCAAGCTAGAAGCTATGTGAAGCTGTTGTCAAGGGGCAAAGCTAATAAACCCTGTGAGAGTATATGAGCTTGGGCTCAACAGTGTGCTCAAACATCAGCATGGCTCCCAGTCGACTTAGAATGTGATGAGAGTGAGTTCATACCTGCCTGTAAAGGACTGTAGGGTTGTTCAAATCTCTGAAGAACAGGATGCTCGCTGAAAGTTTCTCAAAATACTTTGAATGTTCAGGACATAATGAAAATCAGGGGGGTCTGCCAGACAGCTGGGTATTTTTTGCTTTGCATATTTTGGGATTCATCACAATGCAAGCAGCTGGAATAAATTCTATTACAGATGAGGCCATATATGCTATTAAAAGACCTTGGTCTTGAGGTCTTAAGATCATACAAACTTCAATTGCTTACAAGGAAATTTTCCCATATCTGATGTTTGCACAATGCTATTTATTTGGAAAGTCTCAGCCCTAACGATTCAGACATTTCTGAGAATAAAGATAGGGGATCACATTTTTTTACCCATGTTAAAATACAGTCCTCTCAGCCTTTTCATTGAACATTCTGTTTTCTCCAGGTTTTAGTGCAGGAGCTTGACCTTTATTTAGAGGTTAATTTTTTAGTCAGGGAAGACTCTTTTGCAACCTAGTGAAAATCTGACAACTGGCCAGTGAGAAAAGAATAATCTCCCATTTCACGTACTGGTAAAGCCTCATTAGAAAACTAACTACAATCCATAAAATGTTTAATGTCACTGAATAGCCAAACTACTTGCCTCTTCTCAACCGGACCAAACTGCGTGTGTGCCACCTATGGGAGAGTGTATTTCAGAAAGACTTCGGTGTGCAGCCAGGGGCTAGAACATAGAGAAGGAAATTCTCCTCTAGACTCAGGAAGGAATTGGCCTCATTAACTTTAGTGATTTAAATCTTAGACTTCTAGTCTACAAAAATTATCAAAGGTCATTCTATGAAGACACTACTGAGAATTTTTCCTTTCTGAAAATCCTAGATATCCATCTTCAGATGGGACACGTATTACCCTCTGGAGATTACTATTTTCCTCCAGCAACTATAAAGAGAACTTACACATCTAGCTAAGACTAGGTGTCTAGTTTGTAAATACTTATGGAAAAGCAGGATGAATCTCACTTTAGATAAGCCTTGCTTGTTCTGCAAAGTGAACGGGATGGCAAGGTTGTAACTAAAGACTCTCTTATAACACAAGCACAGGAGGCCTTCAGCTGAGATTACAAAGACTTCTGCCGGTCCTGACTTCTGGGATCTTAACACTCTGTTCTCAGCGGGTGTTCCTCTAACTGTTCTTGTGTAGGTAACGTAGCTCCCACTGCTGAGCACATTTACCTTCTGATGACTACTGTATGAGATCAGTCTGAAATATATTTAAGCTTATAAATCCATTAAAGAAGATTTCTTCTTCTGAATAGTGTTCTTTTTAACCTTTGTTCAGACACACCTACGTTGGAATTGGGTGCTGCATTACCCCTGCTCCTGGAGCTGTGCTACCTGAGGAAAATCCCTTTCCTGGCATCTGTTACTGCTGATCAATTACATTCTTGAAAAATCCTCAATACACCATTAATTGTTACTTAGTCCCAATTGTACAGTACAAAAGACATGTAATATGCTCAAATTATGACAGTAACATTCGCTTGTACCAAGCAACTGCAGAGTTTTTCCTCAAACTCCACAATGTATTTTGCATTTAATGTAATACAGAACAAATGAAATTATACTTTATCTGTAGAACAGATACAGCACAAGCCGTAGAAATTTTCCCAGGCCAGTGATTTCCTCCAACTCTGTCTCAACACAGGTGAGGAAAAAAGTAGTTTTCTCCCATGTCAAGGTGGACCTTGAACTCTCTTCAAGGCAGCTAACACAACTGTGAAAAGATGCCTACTGGCTGTCAAAGGGAAGTCCATGCATATCTGTAAAGGCCCTGAGTACGTTAATAAGCTTTACTGGCCCTGCGCAGCACCCCCAGGGCTGCTCCCAACCCTGCCAATGGGGTCAGGAGCCAGATTTTAGCCCAGCCTGAACCAGTCCCTGACCCAGTGATGCTGCAAGTTTGCTGGTCTCCAGCTTCCCACATCCCTGCCCTGCTTGGTCACGTCACTGCCCTCAGCTCCTGACCGCCTGCCCCTGGGGGAGCACCTGACCCTTGCTGCTCACTGGCAGTACCTTCCAATGGCCTGAAAAACACCTTGCTGGCATTGATAGGATTCAGATACTACCATTTTCATGTATAAGTGGGCCAGTGATTTTGAAAGAATGACTTTCTTACATTGCTTTCTGTAATCATTAAAAATTACTGTGATTTTATTAGGAATCTCATCAAGAATATTTGTTGTTCCCTTAGACTCTCATGGATTGCATTCACTTTCTGACAAGTGTGGCTTTAAAATCTAATACATTAACTTCTAAATTGCATTAACCTAATCTAATTGGTTGTGTGGTTGATTATCAGGTATTTTGGTGTCTTTAGACTCCTTTAGGTAAAGGGAAGGGATGACTGCTTTTCATTAACATGGAGAATATTTATCATTTCTAAAAAACTTACTGTGGGATTTTGCTGGGCTGAGATGGCTGTTCAGAGCATCAGTTTAAATGAAAAAATAAACTGGTCTAATTTTTAAATGACACAAGAATAAAAATATGCAAAAATCCTCTTGGATGGAAAACTGCTGGCATTGATTTGAACCAAATGTTCTTGTGCTTGTTTCGTAATTTTTTTTCTTTGTGAAAAAAAAAAAATCTTCATTTCCATCCATTAATACTGCTAGGAAGGAACTTAATCTTTCTGAAGGGTTGCTAATGTTTCTGTGTGTACAGAATAAATATAGTATCACCCTCAATCACAGTCTGTCAGCCCCATTAGGGAAACACGCTGTGGATAGCATCTTGGCAAACTCACTAGGAGTTTCTTGTTGCAATCAAATTTGTCCTGCACAAATCAGTTGCCAGGCACATTATAATAGGGAGACCAAAACCTTGTTCTTCCCCATTTATTAAGTTTTGTACTAAAGGCACCATCTTTGTTTTACAGGAAGCCATTCACAAAGGCCAATGGAGTGTAAAAATGCTTGTGCTGAAAACAATTTCATTTGTCAGTGCTGGAAATAGATTAGCAGTGTTTCCTTGAATTTCCCATACTGTAACTCTAAGCGATAAAACAGAGAGGCAGGCAGACTGTTGCTTTTGATTTTCTCTACACTACGAAGTGCAGAAAATCACAGCTCTATGTTTGAAGAACTCAGAAACGTTCAGGGACTTTCTGTCAGTAGGATACCTGACCTCTAGGTTAAAGCAATTTTTGTGGGTGACTATTGGTGACACAATACTCCCAAAACCTTTGTTGCTTTCATGTCTCACAAGTCCATTGATGCTGATGCACCTCAGAGTTCATTTTCACAGGGTGGGTCAGTAAAACTCATTGCTGCCACTATGGGTGAGGTCCTGAGGAGCATCAGAGCTGGAATAAGGTAGGGGATGGGAAGGATGGGCCAGATGGTCAGAACTGGGGAAGGGCTGGAGGAGGGAAGATGGAGAAAGGAGGCTGAGGTAAGAAAAGAGGAGAGAGGAGAACTGGAGCGATGGGAAGCTGGAAGACAAAAAGGTGAAGGAAGCTCTCCTCTTTTCAGTCACAGCAAGTAATCAGCTCAGGTGTCTGTGGAACCGAACCTTTAATTTAAGTCTTAAAGTTTGAAAGCATTGGTCATCTGGTATTATTAGGCAGGTGTTTTCCAAAGGGCCTTTGATATAGATATTTTAAAGAATTATTTGGGTTTAAATCATTAGCCAAATGCAGCTATGGTATAAATTTATAGAGAGTTCCCAGAAGAAATCAAAGTTGGTTTATATTATCTTAAACAGCTAATACAAATGTCCTCATTATTTTCTTGTATTTGGAAAGAATCAAACCTAAGAACAAATTCATTGACTTTGAATCGCTACTCAGCTTGCAAAACAAATTACTTCCGATCTGTATATTTTAAATCTTTTCTTTAATAATCAGCATATGCCGGAAAGAAATACAACACAACAGTAATAAGAACTATTTTTAACATGAAAATTGAATATGAACTCAGGAAATGGAATTTATTTTTACAATATCTGCTTGCTTAATGGAGATCTGAAATACACCACTTCAGATAGCAATACAAAAATGTCTATTTTCCAGCCAAATCTGAATTTGTCCCCATATGTTGGATTATTGCTGACAAATTGGGCATAATGTAATATAAACGCAGCTATGGAAGCATTCAAATGCCTGGTTACTTGGCCTGATACACACTTCAGACAAATTCTAAAATGAAAGCTGCTATACATTTTATTGATCATCCACCATTTTAAACCAGATTTCAAGGACATATTCAGAATGGTGTGTTTGCAAAAATTACACTGTGAATTTGGTAAAATCACAAGTATCAGGAAGAAAAACAGAATTTTGATCTCCCTGGCTTCCCTGACACACTAGTTTAAACTGTTTTCCTCTTAAAAGCCTTCCTCCTGTCTCTTCAGCTGTTAACTCTGGATACAGTAACTGATTGTAAGACAGTACAAATTTCGCTATTTTTCCTTGGGGAAACAACAAATGCTGTTGTTTATGGAATACTTTGGATAAAATCCTCTTACTAACACATTTGAAGAGCATGATAATACTTCACTTTTTGTCATAAAAGCTTGGTATTTTACTAGCCCTGAGTTTGAAAGGGCCACCTCACAGCTGAAAGGTAACAGTTGACAATGTACATACTGCTAAAGGGCTGGAAAGCAAAATAAAATGTGTTTGCACAAAACTGCCACTGAATGTTTATAGAAACTTGTTTCACTTGGCTCTGCAACGGGTAAGAAAAGTGCAACAGTAAACCACCAAAGTTGCACCGAGGGAATGATATGTAACAGCAAAGGGCTGGGAAAATGCAGCTGTTGCTTTTGAAGGCTGTCAGTGGGAATGTGCTGGCTCCACAAAGTCCATTTCTTGGCAGGAGGCTGTTCAGGGAAGCTCAGAGCCAACAAATGGAAAGCATCTGCTGCAGAATACAGTACACTGCCTATAGGAGATGTTCATAAAGGTAACTGGCTATCTAATTCATCGGCACTGTGCATCACAATAGCTGAAGATGTAATATTACATGGCTTTATCATAGAACTCTCCTCCCCCCCTCCCCCATACTTCTTTTAACACCTCACTACAAGATCATTCAAGATCAATGATACTGTCATTCCTGCCAGGCATCTGTCTATCCTGTTCTTAAGAATCCATGATAGAGACTCTGCAAGCTACCCAGGCAATGAATGCCACAGTTTTATTAACCTTACCATGAGAAAGACTTTCCTAATACCTAACATAAATCTCTTCTGCTCCTTTCCCTATCCACCAAGGACGTGGAAAACAGACTATTCCCTTCTTCTTTAGAAGAATCTCTATGTATTTCATGACTGCTATCACGTTTCCCTTCAGTTTTCTCCTCTGTAGACTAAGCAATCCCAGCTCTTTCAGTCTTTCCTGGCAAGCCACACTTCTTAGATGTCTGATCATTTCCACTGATCTCCTTTAAACTCTCTCTAACTGTCCAATATTTTTTTCTTGAGAACCTGGATATGGTACTGCAGCAGAGGCCTTAACAGTGATGAGCAGAATGGAAAAAAGGCTTTTTATGTCCTTCAACCTAATTCTGTTTGTAAGTCCCAATACAAATTTCTGTTTAGCCTCACATTCAGCTTGTGATCTACCATAACAAGACCCCTCCCTAGATCCTCCTCTGAAGAACTGATATACTGTACCATGTTTGTGCAGGTGATTATTCCTGCCTAAGTGTACTACCTTTCATTTGTTTCTGTAGAATAGCATCCTCTATTTTTTTCTGTTTATCGAGACTATTGTTCATTCTAATCCTGTCTTCAAGCCTATTTGCAATTTCTCCACATATTTTCTGACAATGTAACAAGCATTTTTTTCCATTTTATCACTCACTGAATGGACCAGGACAAATCCACCAGAAGCTCTTTTGACAGTGAGATATTGGTAACTACTCTCCACACATCTCTTGCTCTTTATTAAGTGATAGAAAGACCATTCCTAGGCCCTCCTCTAGTCATTAACGTTTCTAGAATGACTACTTGTTACCCTTTATGTTGCTTCTGCTCTCTGCATATTGCTGTTCTGTAACCTTTCTGATTAGATGCCTCACACCCACACCATTTCTTCATGAACATCTTCCCTCCTCTGACACAGTTTCCTATTTCTGTATTCCTTTTTCTTCTTTTTAAGAGCTCATGATTTTGTTAAGGTGATTTCTTATCACTCTTCTATCAGCCATGGAGATGAAAACTGTGGGATGCTTATCAGAATGGCTTGTAGCTCTCACTATTGGATCCAGCTCCAACATGGTTATAAGTTACAAAAAAAAAAAACAAACACCCTTTCTCAGGGTTGCTGGATATTACGAAGTTAAAGCAAGGTGAGAAGCTTGAAGTTTAAACCTACTTTTGCTCCTGCTCCTGACAACAAATCAATTATTTGCTAATATGGCTGCTAGCTATGTACAAACAAGCTAGCATTATCCAAACACTGGACAATCTTCCAGTGTCATCCTACAATTGCCTCAGATATCTAGAAACAATAGCGAAGACATTTCAAAATAAATTGTGAATGAATACATGCAAGTCACTAGCTCTTTGCAATCACAAGATAAGCCTCAGAGCTGAAGGCAAATGATTTAATCACTGATGCTGATACAGAAGCTCAAACCTTCTGATTTCATGCAGGCTTGGGTGCAGTGAACTGAAAGCCTTTCATTCACTAGCACGCTTACTCACTAACACAAGGAGTTAGCACTTCACCAGGGGGTCCTCAGCTTGCTGTCTTTCCCAACAGTAATAGTTACATTTTTTCTGACACTAAAATCTCTTTCATCGCACCATTTGACCATTCAGTAAGGTTAGTCATGGGTAGCTGTGAAACAATTCCTGATTTAAGCTGAACAGTGAGTCCAGTCTGTGCACAATTTAATGTCGGGACCTACAGTGTCCCAGCACCTTGCAACACCTGCACCGGGAGAGGGGGCTGGCTCCAAGATGATGGTGGTAGTGAAAGCCATGGCCAGTGAGGAAGAGCATTGGAAAGCCTTGTCAGAGGCCTCTGCCCTGGGCCAGGAGGCTGCCAGGGGACCTGTCTGCTCCCCACCGCAGCTCTTGCTCCCTGGTCCTCATCCAGTGGCAGCCAACTGCTGCACCCAGGGTCTGTAAATGAGGCCTACACACTCATATTGCAGCTACACCTGTTCTACATGTACTCCGTTCCTCATACCTGTCTCTTCTTTTTTACTCAAATTTGTATAATTTGTTTCTGGCAAATTATACAAGACCTGGCACAGTCCTGTGTTTCAGACCCACTGCTACAGTCTTTGCCCCTGCAAAACTCTTACTTACATGAAGTTGGTCTGGAGACAGAAGCACAAACTAGCTGAGGCAGGAAGGTGCCTCTGGATATCGTCTAGTCCAAACCCCTGCTCAGAGCAGGTTGCTCAAGGCCATGTCCAGTCAGATTTTTAATATCTGCAAGGATGAAGACCTCACAGCCTCTCTGGGCAGCCTGTGCCAGTGTCAGACAACCCTCACCATTAAAAAAAAAAAAAGTTTCTTTCTTGTATTTAAATGAAATTTCCTGTATTTCTGTTTGCGCCTTTGCCTCTTGTCCTGTCACTGGGCACCACTGAGAAGAGCCTGTTTTCATCTTCTGTGGGAGAAACATCCCATCAGCTATTTATGCACGTGGATAAGATTCCCCTGAGTGTTCCCTTCTCCAGGCCGAGCAGTCCCAGCTCTCTCAGCCTCTCCCCATATGACACATGCTCCAGTTCCTCAGGCATCTTCATGGCCCTTCACTAGGCTCTCTCCAGCTAAGTCCATGTCTCCCTTGTACTGTGGAGAACAGAGGTGGGCTGAGCACTCCAAATATGTCTCACCTCCCTCCATCACCTGCTGATGATGCTCTGCCTAAAGCAGACCAGGATGCTGTTGGCCTTCTTTGCCACACGAGCACATGGCTTGTTCATGGGCAGGCAGGCATTCACCAGGAATTCCAGGCCCTTGTCTACCAAGCTGCTTTCCAGGAGGTCAGCTGTACAGTGTTATTCCTCCCCAGGTGCAGGACTTGTCATTCCTCTTTGTTCAACTTCATGAGACTTGTGCTGACCCATCAGTCCAGCTTGCCAAGGTCTCTCTGAATGGCAGGACACCCATCTGGTCTGTCAGTCACTCAACCCAGAAAGCTATTCTGCCCAGAAAAGAAGTGGGATCTTCTAATAAGGTCTCTCATTTAGCAGAATTATAGCACAACAGAGAATTTTGTCACCAACACTTGTGCTGTGACTAAATTCAAGACATGTACTTGGAGGATCATACTGAATAAATATAATTCTCCTTAGACTTTTATTAACAATCAGAAGGAACAAAGCGCTGCATCTTATAAGATCATGTCAGTGGAATTCTGACAGCGTGAAGCAACTAAGTGCTAAATAAGTCAATTTCCAGTCATTTAAATTTATGTTGGATTTTATACTGGGGATATTTACTCTTTTTGTATGCTCATCTTGTTGCTAAATGTGTGTATCAAATACATATTACAAACAGCATAACAGACTTTAAGAAAAAAAATCCATTGCAAGGATGCTATTTTGTTGAGATGCTCTGAAGAGACACTATAAACCACAACAAAGAAATCTGAGTTGCTTGTGATGTTACAGGGATGCTGAGATTGCTATAACAGCCCTGTTAAACATAGTTGCTTATTTATTTTTTATATCAAATGGACTTTTAAAAGCTTTCTATGGTGTTATAAAATGAAAAGTCACTCATCTATTTTCTATTCTTCCTCTCTTCATAACAGTACAGAAATAAATTCCAAATTCACAGGGCAGAGTCTAACAGTGAGAATCCAAAATCACTTATTTCCACAAATATCACAGGAACTGGAATTTTCGTAACAGGTGTCAGACTCTCTTTTAAGACGGTATTATTTAATCAGCTATTTGTTTTTCTTCCAGGATGCCAGTCTGAATATTCTTACATTATTTTCCAGTGAGAAACAAAGCTGATCAGAAACCCTGATTAGGAAGTTGCGTATTTTGTTGCCCCGGTAGGGATCTAGGCACATAATCTTCAGTTCCAAGGCTTACCACTGTCTTAGCTTGTAGTATTTTGTGGTTGCTAATGTATAGCAAAGAACTGCACAGTTAGAGCACCCAGTTTGGTTTTATATATTTCCCTTTATTTGTTCTTTTTCTTTTTCCCTTTACTTATTTCAACACCACAGAAGAAATTCTGACATATACAGATGCTCAGGATCAGAAAAATAATTATGGCACTTTCGTTGGTCACATGGAGGCCACCAGTCAAACTAAAATATACATTATAAAAACAATGGTATAGGACTCATACGCAGCCTGGTCTCCTTACTGCAGGTTATAGAATAGAAACACACTTGCAATTACTTTGTAATATTTGGTTTTGATCAATAGCACACTGTGTGATCTGCAGCGATTCAGGTGAATACCTTCACAGATGTAAAATGGTGCTTTCTAAGCAATTCACAATACAACTGGAACACACATCAAATCCTGTCGGTGTTTGGGAAGGGAGTGTAGCAAATCATAAATTAATTTCTGAAAGCACAAAGCCATTTAGATGTGAGCAGTCAGTCATTCAGAACACTAAACATTCCAATGTCGCTGCGCTGGAATAATAAAGGATTATAAAAAAATTTAAAATATTTGAATCCAGTTAATGTGTTACACAGTGATATTTAAATGCACTTGAAAATAGCCCAAGAGTGTATAATTCATTAATGTAGTGCAAATTCACATAATGCACCAAGCAACTGCTTAGCGAAGCCTGTCTGCTGATGTGAAGATTTTGCGAGGCAGCGCCTCAGCGCAGAAGCAGGTTTAGAGGTCATTACAAGGCAACACACTCGGCTCCTTGGGAGCATCATTCATCAGTGCTGCCATTACAGACTAACTCCTCTGCCTGATTAAGAGGCAACTTTAATGGGCCCTAAAGAGAGGCTGTTCTAGCCCTACAGGGCTGAGCAGAATGCTTCTCCAGTCCAAGATCTCAAGGCAGAGGGACTGGAGGGGACAAACGGCCGAATACACTGAAAAACTACTGTACAATTCACCATAGCGGTTATTGCTGCTTTGTGCCATCAGAAGTTTCAAAACTTAATGGCAAAACGAGACAACTTTTCTTGTTTTCAGAATAGCCCTTTCAGTGCTGAAATTTGTCGTTTGTCAGGAGATGAGGAAAAGGTTACAGAGCAAGAAATGTTGAGTAATGAGGACATCGGATGTGTGTCTGACATAGCACTTTAGAAATCTCTTGGTTTTGCCTTTGTTTGCTTTGTCTGATGCCAAAGAAATAATAAACCAGTTACATTTATGTGAAAGTATGACATCCAGGGAAATGCTCTAGCACCAGGTACAATTTAGCTGTGCAAACACAATGCACAGCATAAACAGGAAAACTTAATATATGAGTTTGAAAGACAGCACCCATAGTAAACCTGCACTATTCTTGGTAGTAAATGATACTTCGTATTCTTCCCCTTTGCTTGTTCGAAGGAAGTTCTGTATTTAAAACTATCTTTACCTGTATCGTATTATACACATAAAAAAAGAAGACTTTGTAAGGCATACTTTCTTTATATGCATGTGCTGTACCTAAATTTAGGGTATATATTATATTTTTCTATAAAACAATGTAGTATCACAGTTATTGTGCCAGCCACAACTCTGCTTCCTTCCATTTTTTTAAGTCTTGACAGTTCTACTGAGATAGGTTTTGGACTTCCATGTCCCTCCAGATGGAACCCTTGTTTCTCCCACTCCTTGTCGTGCTCCTGGGCTGCATGATAATGATAATTATTTCACCCCAGAGTGGTCTGGCTGTATTCTCACTCTTCTACCTCTTTACTCAGGATTTAGGAGTGGACCTCCTAAAGGTACCCTAGGGTTACAAGCCTATGACAATCTTTTTAAAAACAAATGACTGTTTACTCTCAGAGATGAAAGCAGATACAACATAAAATTTCACGATTATTTATATTCCACAACAGAAGTCCAGGAGAAAATGAGGTTTAAGACTTTTTCATGAAAACTGAGAGTCATTCAACTTAACAGGAAAGAAGCTGAGACCTTCAGGTGGTAGATGGGTTTACTACCGCTGTTCCAGTGAATACTTAATTATTTATATAAAGTGAGACATCTCCAAGAAGTGGGGCCCAAATGTTTCCTCACCTCATGTATGGGAAGTAGAAGAACAGAGATCTGAATTTGTTTTTGGAACTCCAAGGAAAATACCTACACAGCAAATCCATTACCCATACTAATGAGTGTCTGCCTGGAAATCCCACCTTGGAACACAGATACCTTTCCCAGTTTAAATTTTATTAAACTATATCCTTAAAAATTGATTCATTTCTGAGGAGAAAGTCTGCGTAACTGGAAGATTCCCCAATGAGTTCTGCTTAAGGATTGGTCTGCTTTTATGCCTCTATTCATTTTGGCAAGGCTCAATTGCTTTCTTCCAATATAGCTGTGACATTTCTTGTCCTCTGTTCACAGAGTCTTCTTTAACTTTTTCATTGACCTTTTGAGCTTTTGGCTCTAAGCCTTCACAAACAAACTGTGCAATGTGTCTGGAATCAAGGAAGAAAGTACTGCATAATTATTAAGTTAAATATTGTCTCTTAGCCCTTATAAAGAAATTTTTCACCTACTGCCTTTCCTGGCTATTTCCCAACTACCTGCTATTAAGTTAAATAGATATGGTCAAAAACTACATGCTCAAACAACCTGTGGCAAGCACTCATAAATTTTTACAGAGAAACCCCCTGCCTTCCTAAGAAAGGCAAATGTAAACTGACGACTCTTGGAGACTTAACCTACAATGGTGTGTGCCTGTCTGCCTGTCTCCACTGTCTAGCCAAACTGCAGGGAGATTGTTGGATTCCAGGCACCAGCATAGCTTGTACCTGGGTGGGAGTTTCCTTCATTCCTTAAAGATTAATTTAACAATTGTCAAAGCTTCTCCTTTCTCCATAACAGAGTTTCTGAGTCAGACTTCGTGTCTCTCTGCCTATCCTGATTAGCTGCCTTTGATACACTTGACAAATCTAATTTTCTTTATTTTGCTGCCTTCTATATTTCAAACAGCTTTCTACCACTTTCTTTCACATTCACCTGCCTCCTAATGAATCCGAGCTTCCACACAAGTTGCTGAACAATCCCTTCCCACAGATATTTTAGGAAGTAGAGGCAACGGGTCTGGTGCTCTTTCTCAGGCCTTGCCTACACATATGCCTTTGAGTTCTCCTCCTCTTTCCTTCCCATGGTGCACATCTCCTGTTTCCAAACTTCCAGGGGTCTGCAAGATGCTCATGGGGGAATGTCAGAGGTGCATGGAAGAGCTGGGTAGTTCCCCACAAATTTCAGGGGTGTGTGTGGACGCGGGAGCTCTCACCTCTAACCTCATCATTGCTAAGGATCGCAGCCTACCATTTTGCCTGCTATGTGAACTAAGGTATCTGGAAGAAATCAGACTGATGTCATAGTTGATGGGAATAACAGATGATGAGGACCCGTGAAAAGTGTTTTCTCATTAGGCACCATGGCATTAGAATCAGGTGTCAGACTGAAGAAAATGTTAAACCCTAGGTTCAGGATGGGCCAGCCTTGGTATCATTGGGATTAGGAGTCAAACCCAAGTCTCATGACAGCCATCCACACGTCCTGCACTCCAAATGCTGCAGCAGCCTCTGGCCAACCACATGTTTGCACAAGCTGTTGTTTCCCCCTTCCATTCTCTCTAACAGCAACAGCAATTTGCCAAACAATTTCCAGGTTACAGCCAACTACGGGGAAAGACAGGATGGGGGACCCAGAACAGCTGCTGCTCCACATAGTAGAAGGGAAGAGGCTGAGGTGAGGCGAGTGGACTGCCTCTGCTGCTGTCTTGTGAGAGGGCCAGGATGAGCCACCACATATTCCCACTCTCACTTACCAGGAGGGACAATAGCGTCGCACACACTGCATTAGGCTGTGGCAGGCAGGAAAAGAAATTCAGCCTTTTACATGAAAATTGGTCCCAATTGGCCCTACAAGAAAATGCAGGAGGTCAGATGAGACCATCCCAAGGAAGGCAACTTACTTTCAGGCATCATAACGGAGCTTGCCACTATTTTTTGTTCATGCTATGGAAATTTCAAATAGTATTATTTTAGTATAAACTTGAGGCCATTATTCTGAAGAATATTCTAGCCTAAGTTATAGACAGTTACTAAAATTTGTACCTTTCCCATCATTTATTTAGTAAACATATTTTTAAAGTTGTAGCTGAGTCATAAAATGCCCTGTCTTTTATTTTTATTGTGTTTAAACCTAACTGGTATCTGTATATTGAATTACGAAACAGTTTCATTTTAGAAAATAAATAAATCATTAGATGAGTGAATTATGTGTCTACAATTCAAAACAGAGGTTTTGATGTTTCAGACCAAACTGTAAATAGAATATTAAGTTATCTGCATTTCAAAAGCAATTATAATCCCATAATTTGAAATGTACCTTTTGTTCTAAATGTATTTAGTCTTCTCTGAACTCCATCTTCATAGCACTGAAGATGCTTTTCTAGTCCTAAAAAGTATGATCAACATAAGAAATAATAGTGTTTTTCTCACTGATGCAACTGTTATCAGATGCAAAAAAACCAAACTTTTCTTTTGGAAAAGAGAAATTGAGCTAAAAGTCTGTCAATACTGCATATAAAATTTCATATTTTCACCTTCAGTTTTGAATTGGTATCAGCAAAACTTAAACATTCCTTGAAACATCAGACTCGGCATTTGGAAATCATATGGGTTTTTTTCATGCTACTCGGGCAGTCCTTAACATGTCACTGTTCTCTTGGCAAACATTTTACTGCTTTGGCTGCAGACAAGGGACGACTGAAACAACTTAAAGTAACTTTAAAACAGTTTTATGTTCTTCCAGTAATGAAACCATCTCAGTGTAGGTTAGTGTTCAGGATAAACTAAAATGCCTGGTGATTGTTGTAATTTATTAAAATCGCTCATACCCCCTAAGGTTTTTTTAGCAACCAGGGATTACTGGAGTTTAGAAATGACTCAACAACTTTTGTCTTTGCATACAGCTGAAAGTACATGCCACTTACAAAGGTGATAATTCTCAAGACATTGAATGAGTTGACAGCTTTTCCATGTGGAAAAGGTAAAAAAGCATTATAAGTACATAAGAATCTGTGTTCAGTAAATATACATCCTACTGTGACAAACGTAATACAAAATGAAACATGAAAATTATTCTGGACATTCTTCCTTTCGTCTACATCCAGGCTTTGCTTGTACAGTGTGTCTCTCCTTGCCTTCTCAGCATTTCAACTATAAGAGTAAATATTACACTGCTAATCGTGTTGTATTACAGAGAGCATAATATAATTTTCTAATTTTCAAAGCCCCTTTCCTCCTCTCTACTTAGATTTTTGACCTGTAGGCTTAAGTTTATGAAAATCAATGCTTTAAACAAATAAATAAAAACCTAATTATGTAGACAATGTTAAATTTTCTGTTTAACCATTAGTTGAACCATTCTTCTACGACACAGGCTTTGTCTTTCACAGCCACAAATGACTGGATAAGATTGAGGGATTTATTGAAATAGTTTTTAACATCTGACTGGAATTAATTCTGCAGAGTATTTTTGACTATCAGTTCAACAACACATAAGAAAAACTGTCCTCTGTGGAGTGAAGTCTTTTGTTTAGAAGAGCTCACACTAGGCACCAGTGGAGGGTACTGAAGATTCAGAAACTGAGAAAACTGTGAACTAGGAAAGGTGTATTGCATATAATACTAACGTTAACCACTGTCAACCACCTTATCTTTTTCCTTCTTAAATTTCATTGTGACCCTAACTGATTCGGCTACATATGAAATTTATACGGGACTTGCTGATGACCATTTGTTCTCAGGGCCTCAGTGAACTTTCAAAGAGCAAAGGTATTTCGCCTCCCATTGATTCAAGGGATTTGAGTTTCTAGATAATTCTGTCAAAGTACTGTCAGACATATTAATGTAATTTCTTTTGTTTAAATCCTGATGGCCTCGGTGTTAGCTTTCAGTTGACATATATGACAGCATTAACTTTTAATTATAGGTCAAGATCCACTGAAGAAGCTGAGACATGTCTGAACTATTGCAAACTGTGTCTCATCTTTCTGTTCCCTAAATGTCTATGTGACTGTACTGTTACCTCATTCCTTTTCCTGTTGACGGCCAGTTGTCTGTTAATATAAAATTAAAGGTAAAAAGTACTGGTGTACAGAATAGTGATCTGCTAAAAACTGAAGCCACCGAGCATCGAATATGAAGGCTGTAGCAATGTAAACTTCAAAAAAACACGGCATATTTATAGGGCGTTTGAATTCTGTTTTCACAGAATAAATGGTATTTTATGCTCCACACCGTCTGGACCTCCATCTCTCTCCTGGCAAGCCGAGCTGTTATTTTTGTGAATTGTTTCTAAGTCATTTATAACCAGGCCACTGCACCACTGACAACAGCACCTTTGAAGTCAGGTAGGGACTATTAACCCGATGTGCATTTTCTGAGTGACTTCACCCTCTTTCTCTATGGATCCATTAAAAAATCACATGGGCACAAACCAAAAACCTAACGTACCCTTCGGTTTTAGATTAAGGGCCAAAAGTCAGTGCCAATTCTGGGCAGCCCCCAAAAAACCAAACCAAACCAAACCAAAAAAAACCCAACCCACAATGACCCTTCATTTTTGATGTGGAGCATGAGGGTTTTAGGGTTCCTGAAATACAGGTACCACGGGGTCGTGTCTGAGGGCACCCAAAGGCCCAGACCCCGGGACGCCACACCCGCCGCCCGTCACAGCCGCCCTTGGGGACACAGGGAAGGGGAAAACCGTGACTTTTCGTGCATTTCAGCCCGACTAGCACAGCTGCCGGGGGAAAAAACCCACACTGACACAGTTAAAGGCTTGTGTTTACACAGAAAAACCGATACAAATTTCAGGCGCGTCGCGGGGGCAGCGCAGAGGCAACCGCCGCCCAGCCCGCGTTTCCCGCCGTCAACGGGTGTCTCTTCGCCTCCGGCCGAGGAGCGGCCCCCGGGGGAGACGGCAGGGATCGCTCTGCAGCGGGGAGGGTCTGCCCGCCCTCCGGGGCCGCTGGGCAGGGAGTCTCGGCGGCGGGCACCGCCCGGGAGGGGGAGCAGCGCGGGGCAGCGGGGCAGCAGGCAGTGGCCCAGCCCCGTGCCCGCCCCGCCTCGCCGCCACCGCCCTCCGCTCGGCGGCGGCACGGGGAGCTGCCCGCGGCGCATGCGCGGCGGCCTCGCCTGCTCCGCCGGGCACGTACCGGAGAGTTGGGGGTGGCGAAGGCAGCAGCACGGGGCCGGGAGCGCTCGGCCACCCCCGCCGCCCGCATACCGGCTGCCGGCGGATCCCCTGTCTCGGGCGGCTGCGGTGAGTGCGGAGCAGCGCGGCCCCGGCGGCGGGAAGCGGGCCAGCGTGTCCCGGGAGCGGAGCGGGCAGCCGCGCTGTGGAGGGGGGTCGGTGCCTCCTCGCCTACCCGCAGGGGCACCAGCCGACGGAGGCGCTGCCCCGCCCCCCGGGCCGGGTAGGGGGTCGGCGGGGTGTCCCAGGGAAGGGAAGGGAAGGGGCTGGCTGCCCGGGGCCCGGCAGGGACCCCGGGAGCGAGCGGCGGGGCGGGGGCGCTCGTGGGGCGGGGGTCCCGCGGGGGGTGGGGGAGAACCCCGCGGGGGTGCCCGGCCCCCCCCCCCCCCCCCCCGCCCCTTGCCGGGCTCCGGCGGCTGCTGGCGCTCTTGGAGCCGCCCGGAAAAGTTCTCTCAAGGGGTTTTGTGCCATTCCCGGTTACGCCAGGGAAGAAAGTGTTTTGACTGTATTTAACAAAGGAAGAGACCTGCGGACTTTTGTTTTCTGAAGGAGGTTAATGGTTGTCTCCAAAAGAGGCAGCTATTAAATTTTTATCTTAAGTTTTAAAAAACACCACCGCCAAAACAAAACCACAAAATAAACTCACAGCCGTCTGAAGCTTTCACATGCCCTTCAAAACTTTTTTCACTTTTAGCGGGATCACCCAGACTCTGTCGGTATCAGACCTGCAGTAGCCAGGGCACTCACCGCAGCTTTTAAGATGTGTATTGCGGCTACTAGCCTGATTCTCCAGGGGTCTGAGACCCCCTCCTAGGCCTAACGCTGGCGAGGGAACAACTTACTCATATCCACAGGAAACAGGAGCGGGGCAGGGAGCCTCAGCGTCCTCACGGTTGAAACTGGGATTGAGCGTTGCATTGGTTGAGGGGTGGAAGAGCAAGCAGTGGCTAGGCTTGTTGGGAACGGAACGGAGGGGAATGGAGCCAGTGGGTAGAGGGAAGGCGGCTATAACCACGTGAAGATGCTTGGAAGAATCTCAAGTTTTCACTACCCTCTTGTGAAAGATAAGTCTCGGGAGAAAAGAGGGACAGTCGTGCAGATGTTGGTGTTCTAGATTAAAATCAACACTTTAAATTTAATATTACTATGGGCTGGCGCTGTCACTGGGGAAAAAAAAAAAACACCCTGGTGGTGCTTTGTCTGCAGCCTTGCTGCTTGTTGCTGCCTTTTGTACCATCTTCTCCCCATGCTGGCACCATTGTTTACACAGCAGTGGGGTGAAGTGGCATGGAGTATTTACTACGCACATGTTCACACTAACCTTTTATACGTTTTTTTCTGATTAACCAAGTGAGTACTCACATCTGTTTCTTTGCTGTGCCATAGGGGTGCTTATGGTAGCTCAAGGCTTTCAGTGTGTGATGGGGGAGGGAGTTTATTTTTTTATATATAAATAAATTGGTATGTGTGTAAAAGCACTGGGTTTTTTAATGTGTATATGTTATGTATACACATAGGCATGCAAACACCTGTGTAAAGGGATTGTGCAACTGTGATGTTGCACATTCTGGGTCTTGTGTTGAACAGAGGGAGTGCCATTGACAAAGCGGTTGTGGGGGAGGTTTACAAGCGCGAGAGGTGACTGAGCAGTCTGAGTAGACATATCCAGTAAGGGTGACTTTGCAAGAGTAGTTCTTGCTGGACCAGGCGAGTGAGATTAGTAGCCAGAGAAGAGGGGATGGGGAATTTCTGTGTGAGAGTACTGCATGAAAGCAGAGGAGTGAGGGTTTTTACTCATCTGTTCAGCCATGTCTCTTCAGCCTCTTTTAGACAAGAAAAGTTTGTTTTCCAGAACAAATTAGGATAAAGCCTGGAATTCCTGAGTATCTCAATTTTCTTGGAATTAGCAAATATCAGGAAATCCCCAGGAAAAACATTGGGTTATCCCTTTCTCGCACAAGTTCATCCAGAGAGTTGCATCCAACCAATGCTGCAAGATAATGTATCAGTTCAAACAGCAAAGCATTGCATCTGGTCATAACACCTATAGGTGTTGAGATTATAATGTGGTGGCATCCGTTTTTCCTTTGTTGTAAGTGGGTAGTTACACACAGTTAGAGTAACCATACTAATGTTGTCGTTTCCAGAAGCACTCACAAATGAAGAGGAGAACTAAGTTTTTTAGTTGCTTTAATTCAGCCTCTTTGTACGTCTAGATTGAACTATAGTTTTCTATCAAGTAATAACATACTGTTTGTTGCATAAAAAAATCCTGTTATACTCAAGGTATTGAAGAGGTGAAGTATTTTGGTCTTATCCCCATTACTTTGGTTGTGTGACATCAAGACTTATTTTCTGAACATTACTCAAATCTGCATTCAAAGTCTGCTTTGACTATCGAACTATAAATTTCCTTGTCTCTTCTATTGTGCTTATCACCTTAATATCTCAGTACTTGGCAACCCCCTCCGTTAACTGAAAAAACTTTCCCAAGACAAGGAAATAGACATCTTCCCACTCCACAGGAAGAATGAAAGATAAAACTGTGGAGACTAAATCTGGTCCAGGTAGGATCTGGGGTTTTTTTCAGGGTATTGAGTTCAGTGTCCTGGTTTATCTTAAGTGCACAGGTGCAAATAAATTGAATATCTGATCTAAGCCTATGCTGCTTTTGCAAATCAAGCACTCAGATTTTGGGAATGGCACCACTAAAATAAAATGCATGCAGTTAGCGTCCACACTGAAAACAGCATTTCTGAGTAATTTACGTAGAGTCATGAAGGAGTTCTGTGGCAAAAGCAGGGATAAAATATGCTTCAAAACAGTGCTAACTTAGTTTAGACCACAGTATTTTTGTTTGCTGCATCATTATAAACAGCTCCCTTTTTCTGTGATCTTCTTTTCCATCATTTTGTCCTGCCTACTTCTCTGACCTCCCTCACCCATGATAGTGTACCCATTTCCATATCCATCTGGTGGGGTGGATCACAGAATTAATCAGGTTGGAAAAAAATATATATCTGACTTACTTCTGACGCTGGATCATTTCCCTTACCTGGTTCTTATAAACAGCTGGATGAGTGGGCGAACAAGAGGTGCAGTTGGTACCACTTGCCTCCGGTGTGAGTGCTGGGAAAAGCCTGTGCCACTTTGCCCCTCCGCTCCCATCTTCCATTGATCACATAAATTTTATATACTTCATTTCTTTCCACTTAATCAACAGATGACACCAGGTTCCCCTGGGCAAGAATTTTATTTTCTTGTGCCACCCTGTTAAGAGCTTTAGCTTTCAATTTCTCAGCTTATTTCTGAACTTCTCTGCTGCTTTTCATCTTGCTCTTTCATGAATTCTTACCAGCTGTGTTTCGAGGATGCTGTCTTTCTGTCTCGTGTTTCTTTAATGGCTTTTTTTCACTTCAGCCTCCAAAGACAACCTACTTTCTTCCCCCATCAGTTGCTTCCTCTCCCCTTCCACGTTATAAACAAAAGCACTTGCAATGTGCTGTAGAGAACAATACAAAACTGGCGAGTGAGTGGATTAAATGACCTAATGTCTAATATGTGTTCTATTGCCAGCTATTTTTGTTTTGAGTTCAGATGTTGTTAACTATTTGGCCTTTTGAAATCCAATCTGACAGTGCCCAGCCCTTTCCTTGTTTACCATTGTTTTGTTTACTGATTCTTATTAAGTAAAAGTTTATGTCCATTTGTGAGGTCTGAAATATGCTTAGCCGTTCTCTTGTTGCCAGCAGTTTTGATGGTACTGATTATCAAGTGATCTGTGTTTTAACCAAGATTGCTGAATACTGTTATTAAAATAGCTACATTTCAAAAGCAAAGCCTGTCTTCATACTGAGAGTTAAACAAATTACATACTAACCACCTAAAATCACACCATGTGTTTTGGCTTGCTAATGAAATGTATTGTTGAAAGCTATTTTATGCGTATTTCAGGCTATCGCTTATTTTTATGATAGATAATCATGATGTAAAATATCTTTAACTTTGGATAAAAGTTAAAGAAAAACACTTATAAAATCAGACAAGAAACGTGTTTGCACAACCCAGCATATTGGAGTTAGCATCCAGGGCTAAGACTTCTGGACAGTATAATAGCACAAGAAGTGTTGCCTGCTTGCAGACTAAGAATACTGCTTTGTATAATTATTTTTTTTTTAGTAGATGTCTTTACATGGGGGAGAGCCTGACTGTCCTCCAGTTGAATCTTGACAGTTTGAGATCCCTCACATTTCATACATTACATTGTGCTATGTACCTGCTCAGTGGAGTGTTTCTTTTAAAGGATTTGAATCAACCTTCTCATGTCACTTCTGAAATGACTTTTGAAAGTTGGCATCTCATGTTTTAAGATCACCTGCTCAGTTTTTCAATGTAGTGGTTGGTCTGCACCAGCATGATTACTCCAATAGTGGTCAGATTAAGTGATACTACAGTCCAGAGAGGCACTGTGTGAAAGGTGGTAAATGGAGGAGGAAACTTCTTAATCCTGGGGAGGCAGTTCATTTTGTTGTCTGAAACTGCAGAACTTCTATGTTTTCTGGAACTCTAGGGTAGGAGAGATTTTTTTGTTCACACCAAGATGTTATACCCTATTGTTGTAATTCTGGATGTTCCGGTTTTGCTAAGCTCTTTGTTTTCCTGCAGTGTAAGGATGAATGCCATGGACCAGTTTCAAGATTCACTTCAACAGCATTTCCTCATTAAATCCCTATCGTTAAATTGACTGTCTAATATAACTGTCTGAACTGTGCAATAGTTATTATAATTAACTGTATTTCTAAATGTTTACTACTCAGCATTGAAGAGTGATTCCTTTTTGGCCCAAAAAGTGTGAATTTGTTAGCTCACTGGTGTGAGGCAGTTCATGGGAATGCTACCAGGAAAATTCAGCAACAGTGGCTTCATTAGACATGAACTTTTGCACTCCTGCCTGTACCTCCATGTTTATCGGTGTACTATTTACTGACCTTGTGTGTATTCTCCAGCTTTTATTTGGAGAGTATTACTCTTCAAACTCTTTGCTAAATAAAGCTGGGAGGAGGAGCAGCTTTCTGCTCATATTTCTGTCCCTAGTCTTCATTCCTACGGCTATGGGGAAGGTTGAAAGAGGTCTCAACAGCAGAATTACTAGCTAACTCACTTGCCTGTCTTCCTATAGATTTCCCCTGTGGCCGCTGAAATTAGCACAGCCCTTGACATTTGATTTCAGTACTGCTGAGTAGTTCCAAGTATCAGAAATGAAACGGACTCACTACTATTTTCTGTTCACTGCTGTTGGGTATCAGAGCTGTGGGCAGCAGCAGAATAAAGGCATGGCTTAGGCTGGAGAACTGACTGCGTGGCTTTGTAAGCAGCTTAACTGATCTAAGCATGTTCTGCTGCCTGAAAACAAGAGTTCTTGCTTTTCCTCTCCATTCTTGCTAGGTTTTGCATTTTGACCGCTTTCACTTGTGCTGGCGTTAGCACTCTTAATGCTGTGCAGTCAGCTGAACCAGGGCACTGATTTGTTTTAAAATGAAACCAATCAAACTAAACAAGCATACTGACACGCACGCATGCAAAAGGCTTTCCACTGGGCTACCTCTGGCTGGCTGGCCAGCTGTGGGGGCTACCAGTCCGACCTTGTATTGACTCGAGGGAGGGAGTGGGAGTTTGTGGCTGTGTAGGGGGACTACCTGCTCAGATGGTAGCTTTAGCTTGGGTTGATTTAAGCGCTGACTCCAAAACTACCAGTGAAGCAGTAGTGTATCGGCGTCTTTCTCTGCTGACATCTTCGAAGAACAGCAGCAAACTGCTCAAGGGGGGAGGTACAAGGAAGTTCTCAAGTGGGACAAGAACCTGGGGAATAGATCTTGGGGTCAAACTCAGAAAGTGGGAAGAAAGGTAAACAAATTCATCTTTTATGGAAAGGCCACAAATGACAAGCTGTAAAGAAGTACCCAGCTACAAGCTCATCAGATCTGCAGTTGTCTCAGAAAAATATAAGTATCAAAGCACTTTCACTATGCCTGTTCTTTAGGAACTACTGGCAAAGATTTGATCAAAGTTTTCGTCTCAATATAAGAAAGAAATTTTTTACAGTAAGAGCGATCATTCACTGCAACAACCTACCCAGGGACATGGTAGAGCCCCCATCACTGGAGGTTTTTGAGATGCAGTCGGACAGGGTGTCAGATAACCTCATCTAGGCTCCCTTTCCTGCAAAAGGTTGGACCAGATGATCTTTTGAGGTTCCTTCCAACATGGACTGCTGTACGGTTCTATGATTTTTTTGTGTGGGTAAAGTGACCTACACCAGAAATACAAAAGGTGGAGATGCACCTGCTGGTGGGCAGCATGCCTAGGAAGGTTATCCAATGACTTCTGCAACATATTATATATGTAAATTAATATGACAGAATTACCAGATTTAAAAATAGTCAGTGATTTATTTGTTTGCATTAGAAGATTCCTCTCTTCACATTCTCTAGGTGCTAGAGTAGGTGTACAGCTTCTTGGGGGTGGAGGGAATACCCTTTGAATCTTTCAAGAACCAGTGTTAGACATGCTAGATCCTGTAGAGGATTTTTCAGTTGAGAATGAAGTTTTCAAGATTTAGCTTTATTTTAATTCTATATATGCTTTTGATACAACTAAGATAAATTATACCTTCAAATACAGTTAACTGCATACAAATCTGACACATTAATTTGGCATGTCAGTGTTAGGAGTTCAATATATGTAAAATTTTGCTTGCCTTAAATCTTTTAAAACCGATTTCTAAAGGTAAAATCCTTCTGAATTGTTTTTGCTACGTACTTTCTTTGTGCTACCTACTCACAGGCAGAATGGGTATTGTACTGGGTCACTTCATAAGGAGTAGGAGAGCATCAGCAGAATTATTGTTTAAGCTTTGGGAGCTGCTCTAGTGTTTTCACAGTGAGGGCAAGTGTGGAAAACTCTTCATAAGTATGTCCTGGTAGTGGTAGTTTTGTGACTGCTTGGAATTCATGCAGCTTTGTTTCCTATGAATTTATGCTGTGTGGTCGATCAGTTATAAGATGTGACTTAAAGCTTTACTGTGGTATTTATTTCTTCATAAATGGCAAATTTGAATTAGATGTTAATTTGTCTTCCAGTCTTTTCTTGTTACAATGTTCAGAATACCTCCATCCTCTATACTAGTGTTCTTTCTTTGGGGAAACTTCTATGAATTTAAGGTTTTCTGTTGTTCTGTAGTAGTTGATTGGAAGGGATCAGTGAGTAAAATTGTTGGACTAGAGGGCATGAGGAAATCCCAGGTAGACACAAAGCCCTTTTACTGAAGGAAAACAATCTCCAAATAGGAAAACTGTTAACAAAATAAATACTGTTGAAGTTTTCGATTTTTGGATTTCTAGTAATTCTTACAGAATTGTACCCATTTAAAATAAAAATTGATACTTGATTTCAGCCTTATGATACCTTGTAGTCTCAATAACATATACTTGGTAACTAAGGAGAGACGCAGAACTAGTGGCCGTATAGGTTGGCTTCAATGGCAGATACAGTCCAGGAAGTTCATACTTCCTTTCTGTGGCTGTCTTTGAGAACAGAGGGGTAGAGGAGGAGAGGGAGGCCAGTGGGAGAGGTGGGAAGCAGAGCACAGAACTGCATCAGCCCACATCGGGGGCTCCGATCCCCAGTAAAGGGTGGTAGCAGTGGTAGTAAGGGAGGAGAGATTCTTTCACTCCTCTTCAAGGCTAAAGCCAAATCATCATGTTTTATTATACTCCAAACACATAAACCAGCTGGAGTACTTTTGTGTGTAGATTTGTTCAAATCCTACTTAGAAAAAAATTCAGTGTAACACCGTAAAAAAGACAATCGTAATGCATACGTCTTAATGTATTTGGAAATTCAGGTAAAGGTGATATGAGGGGAGGTGGGCGTGGGTGTTGTGAGAGAGGGAAGTAGCAGTATTTTTAAAATTCTTTTCCTGTTTTATAGGGCTGTTTACCCTTCTGTTTTACTGAAGACTATGACTACAGCTGTTGTTTGGATTCTGGTGGTGTATACCTTTCTATGCTCTCTTTATGCAGCTTCCCAGTGTGACAGAAAACGTCATAAAAATCTGTAAAAGAGTCTTGCCTCATTATCTTTTCCCTAGTTTACCATATAATTCAATAAGGTGAAATATGTATTTATGACTCTTCCACCACTTCTACGCAATTTGATTTTTTTGGTTGACTGGAAAATCCCATTAAAACATGCTCTGAAATGTTGTTGTATGTGCTTGCTTCAGGGGAAGACAGGCAGGGTGGAAACTTGTATTAAAACATGCTGACAGTGCGTAAATGTTTGGAAGAGAAGGCTTTGTTTGCACGTTTCTCTAGCATAGTTTAGCACTTCACAAAGAAATTACTTTTTTATTGTTTTCTGGCTAATTTTTCTAAATTAAATGAGGTGTAAGACAATGGCCTACCAAACGAGTGTTAAATGCAATTTCTGTACAGAGCAGAATATTTGCTTCACCTTTTCCTCATCACAGAAAAGCAAAATAAACTTTATGAAGTTATTAGGCTTATGTTTGTTATAAAATTGTAGCTTGGAAAACCAGGATGCCAATGTGAAATTATCCACGTTTCTTTTGGCTAAAAAATGCACGTTCTGAGATCTAGAATCTTTCTGTTTTAATAGCTGCTTGAAAAATACTGGTACTTCAGAGAGAAACTGATTTTTTAAAATAGCTATTGCTCCTTACTCTTCACAGTATTGTAACAATTTCAAGAAAAACTTCAGAGACTTGAAGGTAATCTTTTTCAAATGTACAGGAATTGTTAGGTCTCTTTTCTCTGTGAAAAAAAGGAGACTTGAAGATTGGATACAGACCAATACAGTTGGAGGCTGAATTTTGTGCAGCCAGTTTGTGTTATTGGAAAATCTGTAAAGGTATTATTTGTGGCATTTGGGTTATGGTTTTGCTTTTTAAGATGTGTTGGGGAAGAAAGTATCGGCAAGAGTTTCAAAGTAGGAAGGATGATACATTTTTAGCCTTGATCTTGTGACCTTTTCTCTGTGCACAAACACTGTATCTACAATGAAATTATATTTCTGTGAATGGACTGTGCCCAGGTACTGTTGCTTGGCCAGTCTCTCTCATGCCTGGAGAGGTATAATCAGAAGTAAAGGTAGTACTCTTCTTTCCTTTTTCTTTTTTTTTTTTTTTCTCCTCCTGTACCTGACCCGTAAGTGCTTTTAAAAGGCAGACAACACTGTTATAATCTGCTTTCTACTTATCCTGAATATTCTGATGTGTTGCTTTCAGGGCAGATGAGAGACCCAGGGCCAAATGAAAGGGGAAGATTGTAGATAGTGAGTAGGATCCATTGAAAAGACCACTTGCCATCTTATCAACTCAATTTCTATTATGTGCTGGTATTTACTCCCCTGGTCCTAATCCAGCTTTAAACCACTTCAGAGTGGAACGGGATATAGGTACTCATTCCATACTGGGCACTGGACTGCTTCCCTTCTTTCATAGCCAGGTGGTTACCCATAAGAGGTACATGTGGTGTCTCTTGTGGGTGTGTAGTAATATATATTTTCTTTGCAAAACCGTGTAATACTAAAACGTGAAGGTTAACTGGCTGGCTCCTGAACTTTAGCAAATGGTTGAAACTTTTGGGAAATTATGTCTGGCCACAAACTGTAGAAGACACTAAACTAGTTATTAATAACATGAAGGTTGTTGGTAGCTAAATGGTTAGCCATTTTAGCATTATTGGAATCTAAATTTTAGCATACTGGGGAACATAAGTAAGAACTGCCATAGCGGCTCAGCCAAAACATCAGCGTGGCATTGTGTGTTGTGCCAGCAGCTGGCAGGAGATGCTACGGTAAGAGTCCTAGAGCAGAGCATGGACAGAGTGAGCCTTACCCAGTAAAGTCCTCATTATCAGTTGATCAGAAGCTTCATGGAAGAGAGGATACATCTGGAGAATTGTGTTGTAGTAATCACCAAATCTCTCCCTCATTTATTGATTTCCTTTCTGTTTTTTAAACCTACTTCTACTTTTGTCCTGAACAGCACCTTATGGCAGCAAGTTCCACAGCTTAGGTCCTATGTGAAAATTCAGGTGATTTGATTTATTTACAACTATATCAGTTTAGGTCAGTGGGTACCTCCTGTTTCTCATATTGTGAGAAATAATGGTTAGCTGTAATGTTTTTATCTTCTCTTCTTTGGTCACAGGTATATAGCCTGGAGACCAACTTATCCTGACAGACTCTGTGTGTTATGATTAGATCAGCTGAATGTCTGCCTTCTCTAAACTGAGCAGTTTGTTATGCAGTCGTTATTTAAACGCAAAGGATTTTTTCTTTTTTCCTTTATTTTTTTAAAGTAAAAGCAGCATGTAATTTTTAATGCATATACAATCCAGCAATCCAGTTTCCAGCTGAAGCTGTGAGCTTCTGAGTAATGTTCCTCAGTTTGTTGTCTGTAAGGCATCAGGATATGGTCTGAAATGCAAAATGAAAGTTGGCTTGTTTGTAATTTACAAAACACATCCAAACATTTCATTTCTATGAAAACAGGGGGACAGAATAGGGGAGGAAAATGAATGCATAATTAAAGCTGCTTCTAATTTAGGGAGACTGTGAGTGAAAACATGCTATAAAAACAGTCTGCAGAAATTCTGATACTGTTCCATGTGTTTGGTTTTTTTCTTGAAAAGAGCTAGGAGGTCCACTGATTATTTTTTTCTTACTATAAATCTAAAAAAAAAATACATGATAGCTGTTCAATAAGCAGTTGTTGGTTTACTAGTATAACAAGAATTTATCGATACATTATTTAAAACTTCAGCCACCTGGAAATGCAAGGCAGAAGGATCAAAATGTAGTTTTCCTGGCCTATTGGGTATTGACTTTGTGTGTTATTTTATTATTTTAGAAGCTGGTAACAAATTTTTTGAGAGGGAGTTATTGAAAATATTTATAATGGTGATCGCAAACTAGATGTTAATTTTTGTTGTCTGTAATTGCAAGTTTCCACTCTTAGGGAGGGAATGTGCTTTGTTGTTTGTGAAGTTTTTTGAGAGGGGTGGCTAGGTTGTCTCCTAGTTCCCAGATTAGCTATTATTTTTTCTTTTCTGGTATTTCAGAGCAAACACTCTCATGTTTTAAGTTTTTACCTCTTAGACTGGGCCCTGTGGTATCCTGCATATTAGTAGTGTTTAATTTCTGCAGTGAGAATACAGCATTTGAAGACAAGAGACAAGCGCATAGACTGCTTCAGAAATCTCTTTCACTGTGGTAAGGTTTTTTGTTTCTGGGTTGTTATATTGTTTATTTGTTTGGTGTGTGTTTTGTTGTTTGGTTTTTTTTTTCTTCAAATCATACTTTGGTAAGCCTGGCATTTTCAGGTGATGCCCCCAGCAGATTCTGGTTGGGAGGTATTCCTCCTAACTAACTTCCCAGCACTTTGTTGTTTGACGGAGAGCCTCACATTGCCTCTGGTTTTTGTCAGTTTGTTTGTCGAAGTAATTTTGTAGCCCCACAGGAAGTTTTGCCAGACATTCACTGTCACCCCATAACAACATATGGTTCTTTGCTGAGGAATTCTTTATCTAGATCTTCCCTTCTTGCAGCTTCTTACTACTGTGAGCATAGTCATACAGTACGCATTGGGTGCACCTGCAGTAGCATTTTGGTTCAGATTAGGAGTGTGCTTTGGAAGCCAAATTCCCAATTTTCACCACCCACCATGCTTTGGTTTGCATTGCAGACTCATTTGAAAGCACTTAGACTGAATTACTTTTGGCTGGAGGTAAACCAGAAGATACACTGCAAGAGCATACCTACTGCAGTCTCATTGCCACGCAGTGTTCAGCTCATGGAACCAAATTAGAGCTACCCCAAAGTAAAATTCTCAACAAGTGCATGTTGGGTCCTCAGCACCGTTTTGTTCTTCAGATTTGCTCCTATTGCTCTGCATTCCGTGCTAATGTGAGTATAGTCAGGGGTAGAGACAAATACATAGCACTTACAGTTTATTATTCATGACTGCTGTACCTGCTCAGTTAAAGAGTCCAGCTATTCAAGCCTAAGTGAGAATAGATAATATCAAAGTAGCTGACAATTTGATTTGGAAGCTGACACTTAAACAGTAATTAGATTAGTGAGCACCAGAGCTCTAGTAAAGCTGTTTTCCTGTCTCTGTTACCTTTTGCCCTTTCCGTATTAATTTGAGTTCTCCTCCATTCTCTTAACATGCTTATTCTTGTGACCCAGTCACTAACCCAAATCACGACAGTATTCTGCTGCCCCTTATGTGCTGGCTGCACTCTTTCCCTATTCTCACCTCTTCAACTTTTTGACCTACCAGCTTGCAAAGGTCTGTACTAGCTGTGGCTGGTCTTGAGCATGGTGTATGCTTTCTGACTACCTACTTTCTGCTGGCGAAAATGCATAATGATTTACAGTCGCCAAAAGCGCCGTGCTTCCTGAAATACTGCCACAGTTGGTAAACCCCATCTTTAGTTCATTGAGACTATTAAAGGGTTTTCTCTGTTCCTCTTGGTCATTGATTTTTGTGGAAAACTCATGGTAGCACAGAAGAAGAAATTTGAGTGTCAGATTTAGTTAAGTGGTGTTGGGGTGGGGGGGAGGGACAGAAGGTAGAATGGATAAGTAACACAGTATCGTTGGTTTTGTTTCCAAAGAAAATCAGGATAAAAACACATCCTACTGTGAAAGCTTTATTTAATTGTTCACCATTCCCACTTGAAAAAGGAGAGGAGTTGGTTATTGTTATGTCAACACTTAAATGGATTATCAAGTTAAATACTCCAAATTTGAATTTCCAAATTTGAATTCCCAAATTTGAAATTAGGTTAGACAGTGTCTAACCTAAAGCAATATCTTTTAACAGTAGCTTACAGAAGACTGAGGTATCTGAAATGCATCTGTGTAGGCTGCTCAGAAAGGCAGTGTCTCTTGAGGATTTGTGCAATTCTGGTTTCAATATAGATAGTTACATAAGTGTTCAATTATGCCTCCCAAGAACTGCCCCAGATGGTTCCCACAGGCTTGAAAACAATGAAACCCACCAAAATTCTCCTTCATTGAAAGGAGAGTGTTGTTACTTCTCCTCCCAGATGTCCTGCTCACCAGAATGTGTATATTGGGAGGTGGTTGTTGTCTGGATTTGAAGGGGAGGGGAAGGAAGAGAACTCTTACCTTACAGCAACTCCCCCTCTGAACTGGAGGATCCCTGAAGTAACCAGAGAATAACCAGCCAGAATATTGTCGCAGCTTTAAAACAGCAAAAACCACTAAGTAGTAATGAAGTTGAGGCAGAAGCTTAGGGTTCAGTCTCAGCCAGCTGAGGTCCTGTCCAGCAGCAGTCATGAGGAACCACCTTCTCTGTGCTAACAGGGTGGTGTTCGAGTTGTACTCAGCATACTGGTTCTGTGAGCAACAATATATTTTATTGGTTTTAAAATGTAATGGCAGTCCCCTAAGTACAGGTTTGTCTTAGTGATCTGGCCTGTGGTTTCGGTTCCCTGTGTAATCAAAATTAACTATAATGTTTTAAATGGTGTATTTAGATAGCATCTACAAAGCAGAAGGTTGGGGTTTTTTTGGTTTTTGGTTTTGTTTTTATTTTAGCTCTCTGTTTCACTCTTATCCTTGTCCTGTGTAGTCCACGTAGGACGTATCTTTTGTATCCATGTCAGATAGAGCACTTTCCTAACTTTTCCATCCCTCTTTATTCCCACCCAAATTCCCTGGTTAATCTTGTTGTAAACAAACCAAATTTAATAAATCACAGAATCACAGAATGGTAGGGGTTGGAAGGGACCTCTGGAGATCAACCCCCTGCTTGAGCAGGCACACCCAGAGCAGCGGGCACAGGAACACGTCCAGGCGGGTTTTGAATGTCTCCAGGGAAAGAGACTCCACAACCCCCCTGGGCAGCCTGTGCCACTGCTCTGGCACCCTCACAGGAAAGAAGTTTTTTCTCCTGTTTAGGTGGAACTTCCTGTGTTCCAGCTTGTGCCCATTGCCCCTTGTCCTGTCATTGGGCACCACTGAAAAGAGTCCAGTCCCATCTTCCTGACACCCACCCTTTAGATATTTAGAGGTATTGAGGAAATCCCCCCTCAGTCTTCTCTTCTCCAGCTGAACAAATCCAGGTCTCTCAGCCTTTCCTCATAAGGGAGATGCTCCAGTCCCCTGATCATCTCTGTAGCTCTCTGCTGGACTTGCTCAAGGAATTCCAGTCCTTCTTAAACTGGGGGGCCCAAAACTGGACACAGCACTCCAGATGTGGTCTCACTAGGGCAGTGTAAAGGGGGAGGATAACATCTCTCGATCTGCTGGCCACACTCCTTTTAATGCACCCCAGGACACCACTGGCCTTCTTGGCCACAAGGACACATTGTTGGCTCATGGTCAGCTTGTTGTGAACCAGCCCTCCCAGGTCCTTCTCAACAGAGCCGCTTTCCAGCAGGTCAGCCCCCAACCTGTACCGGTGCATGGAGTTGTTCCTCCCCAGGTGCAGGACCTTGCGCTTGCTCTTGTTGAACTTCATGAGGTTCCCCTGGGCCCAGCTCTCCAGCCTGTCCAGGTCTCGCTGGATGGCAGCACAGCCTTCTGGTGTATCAGCCACTCCTCCCAGCTTGGTATCATCAGCGAATTTGCTGAGGTTACACTCTGTCCCATCATCCAGGTCACTGATGAACGTGTTGAACAGGACTGGACCCAGCACAGACCCCTGGTGAACACCACTAGCGACAGGCCTTCATCCAGACTGCTCCATTAGTCATGAAATGCAGTCTTCTCTCATATCCCTGATCTGTGGACTTCCTGTTCAGAGGAAAATCAATATATTTCCCCAGTGTTTGAACCATGTTAATCCTTGTCTGCACTTTTCCTGGGGAAAAGGTTCTTTTGTAACAGATTGTTATATGTAAAATTGCATTCTTCCGTATTTTTTTCCAACTCTGTGAAAGCCAAGTGTGGGACAGGGTTTTTTAGGTAGGCACATAACACATTTTGAGCAAATGGAAGTCAGATGATTATCATCTGTCTTCCTGTGTAATTACTTAATGATTTTATTTTTTCTTCTAAATAAATCTCCCACAGGAGTGTTTCAGTTGTGTTGCACCTGGTTTGGGACTGGGGACTAGAAAAGTGGTGTTTATTTTTAGATTTAACATCTACTGACATTTTAGCTAGCATGGCTCTTGAATGTACCTGTTTTCATAAAAAGCTCCAAAAGAACCTAAATAGTTATTGTTTTTAAAAATATTGTAGCTCTATGTGGCATCTGATTGTAAATTGCATCCCAGTAGTCTCATTAATTGTACAGATTACAAAACTAAAGTTAACAGCTGTATCCCCTGTTAGAGTTTTATTGCAGAATGAAAAAAGCCTCTTCCCTCTTCCCTGCCTGGGTACTGTAATGTGCCTCCCTCCCAGGCAGTGAGAGGAGCAACGTGCTGGCCTTGCAGTGTTCAAAGTCCCTGTTAACGCAGTAAGAGAGGAACTGAGGGAAAATACTGCTGCTTGTCTACATTATCTTTATTTTCCCTTCTCTTTGTAATCCCTTCCCTAAGGATATGCTTTGTTCTTGATGTTGTGCCTTCTTAGAACACATGACAGTGAGCGAGAATAGTGAAGGCAGTTTGGACTTGTGTGCCCTCCATCAGATCCTTGGTCCTTTAATGATACGTGCTGCACGCAAGTTTCCATGAAACTTGTAGCCAGCAAATGTAGCCAGAGAGATGTACCCGCTAACAGAATATGATTATCTTCACAAATGCAATAAAACCTTACAGAAATATTGTCTCAATCCAACGACTTCTAATGTCAAAATTAGTTAGCCTCCCAATTTAAGGGGTACACTGCACTGCTAGAATATGGTCACCAGCTTGGGACATGTGTATAAAAATATTCTATGCTTTGTGCTTATACAAAGTGTATACAAAGCTTGGGTGCTTTCAGGATTGCGGAAGAAATATTTAGGTCAGTTATGGAAAAAAAGTGTACAGCTGGTTTGTAACTTAAATATTAGTTTCTTAAAGTTTCACGCAAATTGTTTCTCCTCAGTAAGATGCTACAGCCCTTTGGTAAGCACAGTACTGCTGGTAAATAGCATGGGCTTTGTTTGTATGTCTCTCTTGCTGTCTCATATGCTTTAGAACTCACTGTATTTCCCATTGCATCATTATATTTTCTACTAGAAGTGGATGGTTGATTGTGTTAGTTTTGTTTTGGTTTTTACCATTACACTGACAGCCAAGTAGGCAGTCAGAAAAAGATGACTTGTTGGTCAGTTACGTTAGCTTGCTATTGAACTTAGAATTTGACACTCAGCTCGGCTATAGTGCTATCCATGCTGTCCACCCTGTTGTCACTTTTTCCACAAGCAAACCTAAGGTGATGTATAACCTCTTGGAGGGTGTGGAGAGGATAACATATGGAAGATAGTTGGAAGAGGGATTCCTGAAACAATAAACATTGGTGTTACTGTAAGATACTATCTGTGGGGGTTTTTTTTGTTCTGACATTTGTGTATATATATGAAAAACATCGCTCTGACACTGTAGGACCATCCTGGCCTTCAGTAAGGTTCACAAAGGCTTAAAAGCAGGAAACTAAAAAAAGAATTGGGTAGAGGAATAAATGAGTCAGTAGCAAGTCAGGATGTTCCTGTAGTGTTGCCAGCCCTCTTCAGTTTTATTAGCTGGTTTATGAAGGTAAAAAAGATTTATGTACTTGTCTCTGTTTGATCCCATCTTCCAAACAACCTTTGAACTACTTAGACAATTTGAACCAAGACTGTCAGACAGTAGTGGACCAAAATATAATGAAGTTCCTTCCCTTTAGAGGAAGGGGCAGTTAAATAGAGGGCAAAGACCAAAGCGGTTCCTCTGCAGTGGAGAGTCTGTGAGTGTAATGCCCATGTAGTGGCAGGGCAACCTGTGTCCTCAGTCTGCCTGCTGCCCAGCAGGTATTTGGGTGTCATAGCAGGAAACTAGCCATGTTTTGTGGGAGCTGGGAAATAAAGAAGTTTGGGGAGGTATGGAGAGGGAAGGCAGGGGAGCATAAAAACGACATACATTTTTAGGAAAATGGACATAATTAGTTCCAGGGAGCTCTAAGTACTCATAATTGCTGTAAGAATCTAATACAGATTGTTGAAGTTAAGTTTCTGCACCACAATCTCTGGAAAGGTGTATTTGATATTTGCTAGAAAAGGGCACGCTGGTTCTTTTTGTAATGAAGGAAGCGTGAAAAGGAACATCATTTGCGTTTTGCTGCCAATTCAGATAATCTGTATTTTATCACTAGCTCATAATATACATGCATCCATTTCCACTGAAGAAAATAAAAGGTGTTTTTTCTTTTGTGTTCTTTTTTTCTTCTCCTCCTCCACACTTCTTCCCCAGTTTCCCAGTCTCTGTATGTCAGTATTCTGATGTTCATTCCCAAATATGATGGAGTACCAAGCACCTACTGCCACGTGCCAAGGCAGCCTGCATGCCTAGGCAGTGTCACGCTCTGCTCCTGGTGGAAAACATCCCTTAGCAGGGGAGAGGCACGTTAGTCCCCTTGTTTCCGCTGTGGTTCCCAGTGGTCAGAGCCATCCAGTTGTGACTCATGGATGTGGACGCACGTGTTTTGCTCTTTTTTTTTTAATATTGTTGAAATCCACACCCAAATTATTTGTTAAAAGGGTACAATATTAAAGACAAACTGAAATTGAATGCAGAAAAACATCCCCATTAGAGAGGGGAAGCCTGGCAAGGTGCATCTCGTGCATTGTATTACTGCAAGAACGAGTGAACCTCATGGGTTTTGCTCTTCTATTGCTGTGAATCTTAGTTGAGGGGCTGTTGCAAAAGCAGCCATCTGAAACTGAAGGGTAGTAAAAGGCAAAAGAAACTCATGATGTAGGAGATTAAGAGAATAGTTACACCAGTAGCCATGGGGTTTTTGTGATCTCTCTGTTATTAAAAGCTTGGCAGTTTCTTCAGCACAGATATTTGGGTTGTAACAGTGTGACTGCCCAGAAAGTAACACTAATTTTGTTCAAGAAGCAAGTGGCAAAGAAGGTTTTGTCTTTGCATAGAGTAGTCTGCTAAGGAAAATTCAGGCTATTGAAAGAGTTTTTATATATTCTGAAGAATTTAAGTGCGTGTTACCCTACGATAGTTAATAATCAAAAGCTAAACACTATGGTGGTGAGATTTAAGAGTGCTTTAATGGCTACTATTTATTCACATTTGTCTTTACAGAGATTTGATGAACTTGCTTTAATATCAGTTTACTCCTCCATCTCCCATGTTTTGCAGTCCCAATCCTACAATTCTGTTAGCAGACCGGGATGTTTTTATAGATCTTCATTCACTTCAGCAGCAGTCCTTACAAGTACTGCAGTCTGCTCTTGCGTGACAAATTGCAGTGTTGGACGGGCCTTGCTGGAAGTCTTAACTTTCCCTCTTTGTTTATTACAGCAGCTTTGGCCAACCTTTGTGCATAGTTATCACTTTTTTACGGTGAGGTTTGTTTGTGAGGTTTTGGTTTTACAGAGAGTGAGGACATTAGTGTGGTATGATATTAAGCAGGCCTCTGAAGTAGAACTAATGCTGACCTTTAGGAGTAGGTAATTTATCAGTAAAAAAAAAACAAAACAAACCACACAAAACAACTTTAACTTTGTAGTGTTCTTCCAACTTGCTTAGACAGCTGCACCTTTCTCGTACTTTGCTGAAAACTTTGATTTTCTTAACTTTTCACATACTAACAATGACTCCAAGAAACTGAAAACAGTCCCTCAAACTACTATTGCTGCCTTCAGATGCAGTTTTTGTTGGCTCTCTGCCTGGTGGGTGCAATGAGCTTCAGGCACTTTCTTGACTGAGAGCATCTCTTCTCTGTTCTCCTTCCAAGATGAGGTATAAAGTACATGTAGTTTCTTGTAGGGCAGGTTGGGATCCCCACATATATTGCAAGTTCCTTTGCCAAATCACAAGCTCTTGTGCTGCTCTGGAACATTATGCAGGCATCCTGTTTTAATCAGTAGCAGACTCTGAATGGATTTGCATGTACTCATTCTGATTTCAGAAAATCTGATCCATAGACTGAAGATAATGAGTTGACTTGATGATCTCTGCAGAGTGAATTTAAATCTTGGATAAGGTATAAGTAATTAAAGTGGAGAATGTAATACCTTTCAAGTTCTATTAGGTAAAAGAGAGGTTCCAGATTTGTTTAAAAAGATACACACCTTCTATTTCATATTGGTATTTTTGTATATTCTAAATATAGAAAGCTTTGAAAAAGGTTAAAGCATTCATCGTTTCACAGGAGGGTGGGGGGGGTGGGGCATTTGGGTAGTATTCCTGTACTACTGAAATTAGTCTGCATGCAGCAGTGGTGCATTTTCTCAAAAGAGAAATTAATCTTACCCATGGGGTTTCCAACGGTGATGCATTTGTAACAATATTTAAGAATCAAGAGAAAATTTTCTAAGTTCATCATAATTTACAAACTCAACAGGTTGTTTCCTGTTTTGTTTACAGACTTGATATTTGCAAGCTCCCTGCCTTGACGGTAGTCATCATGGATAGTGGTAAGTTTGTTAACTTAGTGATGAGTGTGCATTTGTTATTATTCCCGATGAAGTGGGAATTAACACACCTCAGAACACACAAAACACACAAAAAATGTCCTCTGCTACTGAACTGATTTTGTTGTTGCATATGATGCAGATTTTTGCCCATAGTAAACTGAACTACAATCATACTGCTGTTCTGACAGATGTTTTGCAGACAATAATAATAATAATCATCATCATCATCACAAACTCATTTGTGGATCTTTGAGAGCTGACTGCAGAATGAAGACCACAGAGCTGAATTTCTGGCCTTGCATACTTTAGTTTAACTGTTCGTAAGCTTGTCCCAGTAACTCCAGAATCTCAGAGCAGAAGTCACTTTTTAAGCTTTATATGTAAATGCTCAAAACATTTTTCTCCCTTCTGCCCTGAGCAAACCAAGTGGTTTTATTAAGGTCACCTACAGAAATATTCAAATTTATCAGTAGCTGCACCATCAAATCTAGAAATAAACATTTAATTTTAATATTTGGTGGTGGTTTTAATCTGCTTGGATGTTGGTAAGGAGTCAGAAAAAGAAAGCCTCAATAGTGGTCTCAGGAGAGCTGTTTTGTGTGTCCCAGATGCCCCGGGCTTTGCTTCGGTAACAATTCCATGTCCCAGAACACTTTTCCCACACTGCTGCTCCCTGTTCCGTGTATCACTAAATACCTGAAGCCTATTTTCTTTGCTTGTGACAGCTTCAATTGGCAGGCTGAGATGTATTTATGCTTTCGTGTCCTTGCCTGTCTCTTTCTGATTCTGATTTAATTTCATGTTGCTAGAGTACCTGTTCACTGTTATGATAGCACACAAGTTTTTCTGAGAATGTATAATAGATTGATCTGACTGTATTACTCTCTTCAATAACAGTAAGTCAAACTAAGACTTTGGAATGAGTTTTTTGTAGCTTTTTGATGGATAAAAACTTGCTAAAGGCCAAGTATCAACAGTTACACACAGAGCACAAGCATGTCTGAAGAAACAAACATAAATTCCAAAGCATTAGATTTGGGAGTTGTATATCTTCATCTAAATTCTAGAAAAATCAAGGAAGAGACATTAGATTTTTTTTTGTTTATTTCTGTGACTATCTTACATAATGCAAAAATCATAATTTTTATTTTTCCTTTACCTTGTATTTGCCAATTAGCCTCATTAACAAATTAAGTTTTGTATTGCTTTATTACTTTATTCTTTCCATATGCAATTCTTCCCTGATGGTCTTCAGCTCCATAGTAACAGCTGCAGTGAATTCAGCCACGCTGTGGCTTGACTAGGTGGGCGTCCAACCCGAAGCATTTTTTTCACACACTCCTATGCAATTATAACTGAGTGGCTACATGATGATGGCTCTGGAATACTAAGAAGCCAAAGTGGTTTCTGCAATATGATTCCATTATCCTTTTTTATAGAATTCATCAGGCAATGACTGGTTCTCATTAAATCACTGTGTTTCAGTCGGTATCTTCATCAAGATCGGTCTGATCAATGTACGTTCTCATGTTTCCTTGCTGCACTTGTACTGACTTCTCAACAGGATTTAAAGTCGCTAGGAGTGTGCAGTGCTTTAAAAATGTCAAATCAAAACAAACAAATTAATATACTTCATTTTCTCCAGCCTTGCAGGTTCAAAAGCTATTCCTGGTCTGGGCTAATCATAGATCATTATTTATCAGATACATTCAGGATTAATACGGGGTGTGGTGTATTTTCTTAAGTGGGCTTTTATGTCTCTGTGATATATACATTTTCTGTACTGTATTGTGAGAGAAGAGACACTTTCTGAATATGAGTTGCTAAATAAAAAAGTTGGTTTTTTAGATAGTCATATATTGGCCATTCTTGAATATTGAATTATTTTAATGCTTTGCTGTTCTTCATCAATGCATTTTGAAGCAGAAATGTATGCTTAGCTCTTTTTGGAAAACTAAACTATTACCTAGAAACTCATCCCAATGTGTATCAGATGCAGTATGTTGTAACATACCAGCTTTTAAACCTTTATTCTCAGTTTGCTTCCTTGGTAAATTGGAAAGTGCATGCAGAAAAAAAGATTTGTATATCATTTTTAAGAGCCAGAAGCTTTAAATCAGGGTATTTTCAGCTATCTGCCTTTTCCTTTTTATTTCTTTTCCTTCTGCATTCAGTACAAAGCTGCTGTAGTTTGTCTCATTGCTGTTTTCAGGGACGGATTCTAGCTGTGAAATTAAATTCCTTAGGTTTTATCTGCTGAAGGAAGGGAAGTTTGATTTATAGTGCATTATCTTCTCTTCAGTGACTCCACATATGGACACTCTTAAGAGAGTCTGGGCTGTAACTTGTTCCACTTCATGAATGCCCGCAGGAGAAGTTGGTGAGAAGCAGGTAGAGCACTGACAGCCCAGCCCCATGCATGGCTGCGTGCTGGCTTCCTGATGCAGACGAGTCCTTCATCTCATTATGTTTAGGTGATCGCTGAGGCGTATTAAAAGAAGCCAAGTTCTTCAGGCCTAGAGGGGAGTCAGGAGAATTGTGTGGGAAATGGAAAGAAGCCATCCTTTTTTTTCTTTCCTTTTTGAAGAGATTTTTGAATATTAATTTCTGTGTGATTTAGTGAGCTTACACAGTAGGAGATGCCCATGTGCTCACCTGTGGTGCTGTAGAAAATCAAAACTGCAATAGGTGCAGTTGTAGAGTTGTGTGCACTGAACCTCTGGCAACATGTGGTGCGTGTATGAAAGTATAGGAGTGACTGGTGTGTTGGAGTTTAATCTTCGAATCTTCATTTAATCCTTTGCAAAAGGGAGATGGCTGTCTCACAATTTATAACAAAGTATACCACAGTGACTAAACAAAATGAGATTGAAGTAGATCAGCCTAATTATGGTAGTAGCCTCATTGCTGAAAAATGGCACCTCATCTATCTTAAGAGAAAGTGAAAGTATAGGGACCATCTTTATTGACTTGCTGCTGTCCTTTTTTACAGTTCAGAATCAGAGAATTAAGGAAAAAAAACAACACCACAGCAAACTGATTCACATAAAATTATAGATAAATCATTGCTTAAACCAGTCAGTGTCTGTCCCTCAGCAGTCAGTGAGAGTTTGTCTTCATAGTGCACCGGCAGTCCCAGACTAGCTGTAAATGACCAATGCAGAAATGATCACATAGGTCAGGGAAGTGGCATGGGTGTATTTGTGTGGCAGCACATTAAATAATTAGCCACTCTTGCTGGCAGTGGGAGCACAAGAACAGTGTTGCACTGACATGATGTTCTTGCTTCCTGACCTGAAACACCTGGAGAATTTCTGCATCACTCACTGCAGATGTACCTCCTGGGTAATTCAGTCTGCTGGATTTTGGAGTGTTCCAGTTGCTGCATGTTACTGTAAAAATCATTTGGTCAGGGAGTTTGAGGGAAAGCTGGAACATCAGAAGAAAAGAGGTTGCTTTCAGCTCTCTTCTTTGAACACAACCAAAGCAAGCAAATAAAGAATACCTGTGTCAGAATGTTGGTTGCCTTTTGGGGTTGTTTTATTTGATTCATTAAATACGGTGAGGTTTTGTGTATGATTCAGGGAAACAGAGGCTACTTCCCCACACACCCCTAAAAGGGTCACTATTTCAGGGCTGACATTTTTGGAGTGAAGGGAGCAAATCTGCTTCAAAGTTGCTTAAGAAACCTTACAGACTTGAACTTTGATAAATGCAGCTGATCTGGTGCATGTGACTCTGGGTAATGTTCATAAATATTTATATCAAAAACTTAAGAGCATTCTGGTTGTGATGCCCTCAGGCAGTTGCAAATATCTTTTTGGATGTTCACAAGCAGGATTTGTTTGTTCTGTGTCATCTTAGTTTAAGAAGTCACTTGAGCTGAGCATGCGCCTCTCTTCTGAGCTCTCTTCTGAGCTCTCTTCTTAGGCACCGGCTTCAATCTTGGTTAAGCATACATGACTGTGATGCTGAATCGAGGTCCATCATATTTATGACGTTATAGCAATAACTACTGAAATTGTAGGCCCAGCCACTTACAATAGTTAATAAAACTAGGAGGGGGCTTTTATCATATTAAATAAAGGGGAGGACTTTGAAAAAAGCTCTTTATTTCTCAAAAGCACATTTTCTTTGAGCTGTTTTAGCATGAGGTTTTGGATCTCTATGTTAGAAGTGACCTTTATTGTTTCTCCTCTCATTCAGTGTTCTTAACAGAGGACAAAGCCAATTCCGTGTTAAAAAGATACCCGAGAGCCAACACATTTTTGGAAGAATTAAAGCAAGGTGACATAGAACATGAATGCAGAGAAGAAATCTGTAGCTATGAAGAAGCAAGAGAAGCATTTGAAAATGAGGAAAAAACGGTATGTTTTGGTGTGTATTTAAAGATGGGTTGGGTGTATTGATACTAAATTTTTGGGTGTGCTGAACACTTTTGTGTTTTCCAACATTACATTAGATTTGTTTTTCATTTTGGCCTGCTTCTTTAAGCAAATAAGGTGTACAGAGGAGATGGATAGACTCCACAGCAACAGCTTTTGACTCCTTCTTCCCAGTCAAACTGAATTTGAACTGGGTAGAAGTCTTAAATATAATTATGCTCTCAAGTGTTGTGAAAATCAGCAGCTGGGAAGAAAAGGAATATGATTTAATACCCCCACTTGAGGAAAAAGTGGGAAAAACTGTCATCTGTTTGGCAGCACTATTTACCCAAATAGCCTGTGTCCTGGTTCTTTTATCATCACACGCTTAAGTCTGGCCTGAATATCACAAATGCAGTTGTCTTGTTTGGAAGAAATGATGGGATTGGGACTGTTACAGGGAATATATAGAAGCAGAGGGCACAAGTCTTCACTTATCTCACTCCTTGTGGAATAACTTGTTTACTGAGTATGTTCACATGGAGTGAGTGCACAACTCAAAAAGCTTTCTATTTAAAATACACCTTTGAATCCCGTGTTCTGGTATAGCTGGCCAAAAGTGTTCAGTGCTTGGACTATTAATAGTCTAAGCATAAGGAAAGATTAGTGGCCGCCTTCAGGCAAAAATCTGCAAGCCACCGGAGTGTGTTGTTAAGCAGCAGTGATCTAAAACTCGGAAAGAACAGTAATTTCAGTGCTACCACGTGTTACGCAAGGGCAGTGATACATTAACTTGGTGGGAATGAAGCAGATACTGGCCACACGGAATTGTTGCATAAGTCTGTTGGCTCCTCTAATTGTGGGCTAATGGGCTCTGCAAGCAATAGCTGCACATCATACCGAAAGTATCTTATATTATTTCCAACAAATAAAAACAGCACACAGGTTTTTGATGGTGGCATCTGACCTATTTAATGCAATACAGTCAAGACAGACATAGAGGAAATTAGGGCTGAATTTGAGGATATATCTAGAATGAAAAACAGGTGCTAGAAAATGTGACTCAGAAAACTTATCTTCAAAAAAAGCTTCTATCCCTTGTGTGTTTTTGCCCAGGGAGATTGTGCTTGCAAGGCCAATGGGTCAATGGGTGAACTGGTATAGGGAGTATTGCAGATTTCCAGAATTTATGTAGGTGGTACGTTCCACTCTTCACTGGCTGAGCTCTACATCAATAAATAACGATGTTATTGTAAAGGCATACTGAACTCCTGAGTTCTTGGCATCTTATTGTTGGAGGTTATACCTGGGGAGATGGATACGGCTGGAATGAGAACCTTCTGATTTATTAAAATGAAGTGGTAGGATGTGCGGTGTCTCTTCAAAGCTGCTTCTTTCTAAAGCTTTAAAGTGCATGCACACGCATGTGTGTTTACCTCCCAAACTTGGCTTGGTGCGGCCATTCCTAATGATAGCTGATTGCGTAATTAGGAATAATGTTGACAGTGATACTACCTGTGTAAAATTCTAACACAATATCACTTTTGCTTGAGTAACACAAGAAGTTCAAGTCACTAAAGAAATCACAGCCTAAACCTGTTGCCTTTCGCTTCAGCTTCTTCTCCCCATTTAAAAACATTTTGTGCTTTGGTAGATGGCATTTCCCTTGCAGAGGTATTTGGGAAATAGTAAAGTAGAAATAGTTACATTTCCACTCTTACCACAATCTTTGTGTCACAGGGGAGAAGAAGCTTCCGAGAAGTGGATAAAGGGTCAGGAACTTATACTAATGTATCCTTTTTGCCTAGCTGCTTTATTCTGTTGTTGGAAGCTTGCTAATGGGCCAGGCTCTGCTAATGTGCACCCATGCCTCATTTCCTTAGGCTTTATTTAGTCCTTTGTCCCCTAGCAGTATCTATCCTTACAGCCACTTAGTAGGAGTTAACTTCTGTGTCCCAGGGGAAGGAAATGGATGCAGCAGACTAAGACTGTGATACAGTATGTTCAGAGTAAGAAAGATGCAATGATTTCATAGTATAGATAGACTGGAATTCAAATAGGGTCTGTAGCTTATCTATCTTATGGTAACTTTGTGTAATCTCTCTCTTCGTATTTTTTATCTTGTCCACTTGGTTCTTTGTTTTTCTGCAGTCGTCTGGGGAAGTGTGCAACATCGGGATTTGTAATATTAAAATAATACCAAGTAGTTCCCTCAAGTTATTTTTGATGCATGAGTTTTTCTTGGAAGTTAGCATTGTGTATGTTAAGTGTGCGTGCATAGCTGTCATGGAAATATTGAATGCCTTTAATACTGTGTGTGCTTGGGGATTTTGATAGGTTCAGCATTATTATTTAAAATTATAAAGTTAATTATAAAGATAATGCTATTGTGTTAGTAAGGCTAGAGCCAACAGGGAAGAATTTGCAGGACTGAATATGAAATTCAGTGTTGACAAATGTAATGCATGTGCGGGAAAAGGGAACATTCATTATGTACATGATTGCCTCTGAACTGAACTCAGGAACAATATCTGAATTTGAATCTTTGAAGACTTTAATGCTCAGCAGACAAACAAAAACAGAACAAAATAGAAACCTGAGTGCTAAGAATCCAACGAAAGGAATAGGGATCAAAATGGAGACCATAATTATGTCATTGCACACCCGTATCTTGGACGTGCCATGTACAGCTCTGATCTCCCAATCTCCTAAAAAGCAAGTTAGTACCTGAGGAAGGGCCAGAGAACCAGAGAAGTGTGACAGTTGACCAAAGATATGAAAAGACTTCTGTAACAACAATAGATCGGAGAGAATTATATCAGGGAATATGTAATGATGTCTGTGAGGAGCATGAAGATCGAACTCAGGTCAGACACTTGACGTCCTGACAGGAGAGCTAAGAGGGCCTCAGAGGAAACTTGAAGGCGCAGGTTCAAAGCAAACAGAAGTAATTCTGTCACCATAGATAATAGAGCTGTGGACTGCCTTGCCACAGGGTGCCTCAGATCCTAAAAGCTTACGTAGGTTCAGAGAACAATGATATAAATGAACGGAAGATAAATCAATCTGGGACCATTGAATAAAAGGGGTCAGCTTTGGCTAATGGAAGTTCTTGAAGTACAAATACGTGGAAGCTGGGAGAGTATTGCTGCCTGCTTATGTTTGAACTCATCTTTCAGCAGTGTGTGATGATTGTTGTCAGAGAGAAGGTAATGGATTAGGTGAACCTGAGGTCTGATCTAGTAAAGCTGTTTATTTGTAGTACCTGTAGCCTGCAGGCAGTACTGTGTGTGGTCACTGGTCAGTTGTCAAAGGTTGCTGGGAGACTCAAAGATTTGTTCAGAAGTCACTGTGCAAAGTATCTGGGTGTGATTGAAGCACTGATATTAGTTTTATATCCATTAACTCATATTTTTAAATTATACTGCATGAAGATTTGAAAAGCTAGAAGTCAAATCTTTATTTATGTTTCAAATTTCTGACAAATTTTAAGTATTATAGAAATTGCCAGGTTCTCTGTGTAGCTCTATTCTAGCAAAACAAACAAACAAACAAACCACTAATCAGTTTAGCAAGCAACTCAAAACTTGTCAGTACCAGATCTAAAATGGTGTGAACAAGTAAGTCTTCAAGCATCAGTCGGTGTCTAATTATGGATGCTGGATAAATACCCAGAAGAGAAGAGGTGAATCTTTTCCTGCCACCTGAAATTGAGGGCAGACTAGAATAAAATGGAGTAGCAGGTACGGTTGCTTGCCATTATTGCTTTGTTCATATCCTCTACCTACTGAATACCAAGCAGTCTTCTGACTGGCATATTATTAGTCCACCTTTAAAACAAGTCAGACAATTGACCAAGAATAATTTGAGGCTGACAATGCTGCCAGACATAGTAAAGGCCTCAGCTGAAATTCTCAGCAGGGTGTGAGTCTCTTAACTTTCATGTGGATCCCTTATTTGATTCAGTGTTCAGATCCAGTTGACTGATGCTCACTCTGTTCTGAGAAGTATTAGAAATAAAAGGGCAAGAAAATTCTGACAAATTGGCTGTAACTGTCTTTGTGTGGGATGCCCTGCAGAATTCTTTTTGATTATTTCAAAATGGATTTGCCAAAGCAGTAAGGGACATTCAGAACAGTAGTGCTTGGTGGGAATATATGTTAGATGTTTTCTAAGTCTTTTCCATTGCAGTTATCTGATTCTGCGGCCTGCTTAACTTAGTTTTTCAGCCTTTTAAGTCATATACGCCTGGGATTCCTAGCTGTACAGCACTCGGGGATAAATGATTACTGGAGTGTCCTTTTCATAAATCATGAGTTAATAATTTTGTCAAGTAGAAAGTAAGTCCTTTTTGTTGTTGGTTTAAGAGACCAGCAACTATGGAAGGGACGTTTGTGCTGTGAGTCTCCAACTTTTAAATTACTCTAACTTTCTGTATGAGCTCTACAGCTACTTCCTACTTTTTCAGTATTTCCCCTCTTGTTTGTTTTTTTTTTTATAGCAGTTTGTACAAATCCTCACACTGCGCAAATTCATCCATGTTCTCTGTGGTTTTGTTGGACATGATTTGACTTTGACCAGGTGGCTTGTCCACCTCCTGTGCCTTCACTTTACAGTGAAGCAGCTTGGCAGTGGGATGACAAAGCAGAGGGGGAGCTGCTTGGCAGCTGTGCAACTCGAACCTGAAGTATTAGTTTCCTGCAGTTCCTGACAATTCTGTTGGTCTGGAACTACCAGTCTTTGTGTTTCTCTCTGAGAACTGGCTTGCAACAATGCGAGCTGGAAACCTCAGGTTTAGTATGCTAGTAAGTTTTTGGTTGGTGGGTTTTTTCTGTGGGTTTTATTTTTTGGTTTCGTGTGTGTTTGTTTTTTTGCCCAAAGAAGAAAATTTAAAGGAAGTGTTTTTTTAAATGACTGAGCAAGTGTGTGTTTCTTAGTATTTTTCACCTCTGTGCAGAACTTCATTCCTTTGCTTCTGTACGATAGCCTTAGATGCGAAGCACTGTAATTTTTGAAGGGGGTATGCACATATAAACTGTCTTGGAATTTCCTTTGCCTTGCATGCAAATGAAAGTGGATGCTAAACTACTTTCATCCTTAAGGCAGTTTAACTCTTAGCTTTAACTCTGTATTTGCCTTTCTGGTCACACCATCAGCTTGAACACCCCCTCTCAGCCACACACCCAGTTCTGAACTAATTGGCTGCTGCTCTGGGGAAACAGCTTTTCTGTGGCTTTGCCATGTTGCAGAGTGACAAAGAGAGATGCTGGAATTTCAGCTTTCTGAAGAAGGTACAGAGACGTTTTCTCCAGCAGATAGAGCTGAGCTGGAAGTAAACAGTACGAAAATACCAGTCACAACTTACTACCCTTACATTGCAGAGGGTGCATTCCCTCTGCAGTCTGCAACACAAAATATATTGCTAAGGGAAAAGTGTGATTTCATCTTTTTCATCAAAACTACCTCCTCTGCAGAGTCTTTAAAATGACACATCCTTGCACAGTATATTTGATGACTTTCAGTAAACCTTTGCAACTTTGGCCTCAAAACTAAACATTGTACCAGTTTATTCCTTTGCTGCTGTTGAGGCAGCAGACCACCAAAGTGGGAAACTTGGTACCCATAACAGTCAATAGCAATTAATAACCATAATGAATCTTTTTTGCTTTTTTAGTCAAGAATATATTTGTTATTTATCACAGAATGGTAGGGGCTGGAAGGGAACTCTGGAGATCACCTTGTCCAACCCCCCTGCTTGAGCAGGCACACCCAGAGCAGGGGGCACAGGAACACGTCCAGGCGGGTTTTGAATGTCTCCAGGGAAAGAGACTCCACAACCCCCCTGGGCAGCCTGTGCCACTGCTCTGGCACCCTCACAGGAAAGAAGTTTTTTCTCCTGTTTAGGTGGAACTTCCTGTGTTCCAGCTTGTGCCCATTGCCCCTTGTCCTGTCGTTGGGCACCACTGAAAAGAGTCCGGTCCCATCTTCCTGACACCCACCCTTTAGATATTTATAGGTATTGAGGAAATCCCCCCTCAGTCTTCTCTTCTCCAGCTGAACAAATCCAGGTCTCTCAGCCTTTCCTCATAAGGGAGATGCTCCAGTCCCCTGATCATCTCTGTAGCTCTCTGCTGGACTTGCTCAAGGAATTCCAGTCCTTCTTAAACTGGGGGGCCCAAAACTGGACACAGCACTCCAGATGTGGTCTCACTAGGGCAGTGTAAAGGGGGAGGATAACATCTCTCGATCTGCTGGCCACACTCCTTTTAATGCACCCCAGGACACCACTGGCCTTCTTGGCCACAAGGGCACATTGTTGGCTCATGGTCAGCTTGTTGTGAACCAGCCCTCCCAGGTCCTTCTCAACAGAGCCGCTTTCCAGCAGGTCAGCCCCCAACCTGTACTGGTGCATGGGGTTGTTCCTCCCCAGGGGCAGGACCTTGCGCTTGCTCTTGTTGAACTTCATGAGGTTCCCCTGGGCCCAGCTCTCCAGCCTGTCCAGGTCTCACTGGATGGCAGCACAGCCTTCTGGTGTATCAGCCACTCCTCCCAGCTTGGTATCATCAGCGAACTTGCTGAGGTTACACTCTGTCCCTTCGTCCAGGTCATTGATGAATATATTAAACAGCACTAGACCCAGCACCTTATTCCACTGAAGAATCTAGTTAGCTGTATTCTAACCAGATGGAAAGGTAATAGGTAATAGGTCATCTTAATTGGCTGGTGATCTGGTGAGATCTGGTAGAAGTGAGGTCATCGGTTGTTGGTTTTGTTAGTTTTTATCTTGTAGAGATCCCACAAGTCCTTATTTGTGCAGCTAATTTAATTTTTTAATGTTAGTTTCCTCCCTCAAATATATTTTTCTAAAGTCAGCACAGTTGACCTAGGGTTCACTGTGGAATAATGCATCAAGAAAGGCCCTTGCAGAGAGGTATCTAGAGAGGTTAGTCCATCTTCCAAGACTTGCTTACTTTGCTTGAAGTCAGTGATTAGCTTAGATGAATTGGGCCTAGGCTCACATCGAAGAGGGGCACTGTGATGACCTGCCTTGGAATTAAGGAAAAACATCTGATCATTAATTGCTGTAGGAATTAAGATTTCTTTCTTTTTTTTTTTTTTTTTTTTGGGGGGGGGGGGGGTTGCACTGAGTATAGGGATAAGAACAATTGAATTTATCTTTAAAAAAAAAAAACCAACCTACAGGATAACCAGTTGTTTCACGCACATAGCGTTGCTCCTAATGCTAGCAAATTCTGATTCAGAAGCATTGTGAGCATGTGTTTTGCCTGTGGCGTCCTGGTATTGCAGAGGGCAAGCTTAGCCTCCACGCTAGAGGGGCCTTGCTGCTTCTGGACTCAGGCTGCCTCTGAGATCAGTTTGGTGGTTTATCTGCTTAAATTTATCTGTTTAATGCTGATCATGTGGCAGCAGTCCTGAACTAAAAAAATTGATGGATCTGATTTGTCTGTGCACAAAGTCAGTCAGTCTGCAACCTGAATACATCATCTGATAGTAACTGAACAATTACAATATCAATTTTACTAGGTGAATGTATAAATACTTGTATGTAAAACATGTGCTGCTATTTAAAATAGATGCTGGCATGAATATGAGTGAGTCAGGACCCTGCATTTTTAAAGGAGACTAAAGAGTTCAGAGTTTCTGGCATGGGTTTGTTTGGGGTTTTTAAATCTTTTTTTTTTTTCTGAAATTACACATGGCTATAAAACACAGTGGAAATGTTTCTTAGTAGGAGGGCCCTTACATTACAGGTGACAATGCTACTTTTCTGAGGCAGGGTATGCTTCTCTTTGTACTAGCTTTTCATAGCATTCACTGCAGAGAAAATTGGATGGTGACATCATCTTGTGCATATTAATATAGGAAAGAGTACTTTCAAGTAGTGGTGTCCACCTTCATCTTTGTTTTTCCTTGTTCATATTTTCGCTTCTCACTTTCTGTTCCATTTATCTATAGGTATGTTGTCAAAATTTCTAGACCATAATAACCTGTGTAATATTCTTATAATATATTTTTAACTCTAAACAGAGGGTCTGAATCAACTCAAAATAAGCTGAAAAGAATTGCTTTATGAGCCAGAGGGTGCAGGAAGCCTAAAGCATGAGATGACAGTACAACATAGTTGTGCTTTGCCAAAACGGTCTGTCATTCCAAAAAACGTATTTCCCTGTCAAACTGTGTTAGTGTGGTATTACAATTTTAAAAGAAACAAAAAACCCCGAACTCTTACCTTGAGCGGTACGGATCCACCAGGTGGCTGATGTGCATGCTGATGAGATTTCTTACCTATGCCTGTCTGAGCTACAGGTTTGTCAATATTAAGTGCAGATACAGGGATCTTGAAAGCAGTGGGGAGCTGGTCTAAAAAAACCAAACCCCTTTTGTGTCACTAACCAGAAGAAAATTTGAAAGTTTATTGGGTGTGCTTATCCATACCTGTTCTTATTTTAATCATCAGTACTTGAAATGCATTTTTTTTATCTAATCCATTTAAAACAGCTTGATTACAGTGTATTTTTTAACTGTCATAGTTTCTGACTTATCCTGTCTTGCTTTTCTAGAAGGAGTTCTGGAAAGTCTACAAAAATGGACTTCAGGGAGAAAGTAACACAGGACATACCTGGTATTCATTTTACCTTGCATTTCCATTAATCATTGGCCTTTTTGTTATCCTCATTGTCATTTTTGTCATATGGAGATGCCTGTTTAAAAAGAAAATGCGTAGACAGTCGGTGTACGTGCATAGGGGAGCCCACGAAGCAATGGGTGATGGTGCTGTGGCTGATGGCAGAGGTCCACTTCCGCCGCCTCTCAGCATTGTTCATTCCCCACAGGAGGAAATGTATGAAGTCAGTGGGCTCTCTCCAGGAGGTCTGAGCTATACAGATGGACGGTCAGACTCAATATCCACAAGGCTCTCAAACTGTGATCCTCCTCCCTCATATGAGGAAGCCACTGGTGAAACCAGTATGGGAAGAAGTGAAACTGAACAACATTTAGACCCACCGCCACAATACGAAGACATTGTGAATTCCAGTTCAGCCAGTGCAATTGCACTATCTCCAGTTGTCACTAGTACTAAGTAAAGCAAGAAGGCGGCTATGGACTTTTTAAAAATTACTAATCATTTTGTAGCACTTTATCTTGGCTTATTATGCATTTCTGTAATTTAATGGACTTGTAAAATGAACTCTTCACTTTTTTTTTTAGATTTACTTGTACTTTGGGTTTGGGATTTTTTCCACTACAGCAGGTTTTAAAAGATAAGGAATCTGTATTGAGAGTGTAGTGCAGGTACAAATGTGGTGCTCTGTCATACTTCTCAAAAGCACCTCTGCTTTGAGGGATGTCACTTGTTTTATTCAGGACATTGTCCACATTCCCCACAAGATTTGTGGAATCCCCTTCTCCTTTCTTACTGCAGACTGTCAGAATTGCCTGAAATAGGGAATCCTTGAGCGACATTTTAGATAGTTATTTACACTAAAGGGGACCGATTTTGCAGTATTGCCTCTTGTCTGGTTGGTTCCTTTTTCTCACTTAGATTTTTGTTACATGCTGCACCCTGTCCTGGGCCCTTGTAAGGCCGAGAGCAGTATGCCTTTGTGTTCAAACCAGTATCTCATTAAGAGTATGATGGTGTAATAGCAATAATTTCAGAGTCCTAGCAGAAGTGGTGTATTCTAAAGCTTTTGCTATTACAGCTCAAAATTCTGTAAATGTTTGGAAGCAAACAATTCAAGATACTATTTGGTGAATTCAATAGGGTACTATTTTTCTGTCTGTGTTCTGCCTTTCCACTCTGTTTTCTTATCTGTTTTTACTTGTGTATTCTAGAGGTGAGAAGAGTGCATATGTCAACTTTAGAACTTGAAAGTTCAAGCAATGGTAAATAATGAAATACTGAAATACTCAAGCGTAGATAAAATCCTGGTTATAGTCTTCCTACCATAGTCCTCACTGGGGACCAGGATATTATCCATAAACACATAAACCCAAAGGTATTACTTTCCTTTTTACAGGTGAATAAAAAGGGAAAGTGTTTGGTGTGACCCCCACCCCCCAACTATGAAATAAGAAGCCCTTCCTCAAATCCTGATATTCTTTTGCCTCTTGCGTACTTACATGTACCATGTGTGCATCTTGTATTGGTGTCTATGGAAATCCTTAGCAGAGAATATAGATACCTTTTTTTAACAACCAATACATTTATCGCTTATCTATTCCAACAGCGGTGCTTCTGTTGCAAAAATTAACAATATGTGATAATGAAATAAAACTACTTAATGGTGTTCATTGTTTCTAAGAACAGCGTAGTGCTTTTATCCGTGACACAAATTCTTAAAGCGCACTCCGTTCTCAGTGTACACAAGCATTTTTTACACAGCTCTTAGGTTACAGTTGCCCATCAGAGAAAGAGGTGCTGGGAAGCACGTTAGTCCAGGCTGGCTCCAGAAGTTGTGTGGCCAGCTTGGCTCTGCTGTCTCCAATTGTGAGCTGCAGAGCCCACCTGGGGATGTAGAGCAAAACCATGAGGACCCACTGTGTTATATCTCTAAGAGCACAAGGCAGGCGTACCCCCAAGCATTAGTCTGAGTGACTTTTTGAGGCTGAAGAGATGTGGCTTTCTGTCAGACTTGATGCAAGTTAGAATAGAGCCGTGTACAGAATTTCAACCAACTGGTTTAGATGCCAGTGATAGTTAAGACGGTGCAAGCTGTAGCGTGGTGATTCTTTTCCCGCAGCTTGATTTAAAAGTTCATTGTTCAGTTTAGCTTGTGAATTTCATTCCAGTTTTCTTTCTTCCCACACCAAGGTAGCATGGCATTAGCTTTAGTATTTTCTGTGTTCTACTAATCCATTAGCGCTGATTGAAATGTATTTAGCCCTGAACGACTACTGTGTTATGTTGACTTTCTTATTACAGAAACCCAAACTGCATCTTGTTCCAAAGACCCCACATGAAATGCCAGTGCCATCCATTTGAAATCGCTCTTAGTGTCTGAGATGTGTGCTGGTGTCTACTGTGGGCTTGGCCTGCTGTCATGGGGGCTTGGCTGGTCTTTTCCCAAAGGACTTTTACAGAAAGCATGTATGAGAAATGTATGGTCATCTCTGCACACTTCCATAAGAATTTGATATCATGTATTGAAAAATGAAGTAAGGATTATACGATTAATTTTAGGTTCTCATTTTTGGCAAAGAATAGGTTGCCTAAGTTGTCTACTGGGGATCTCCGGTTGTTAAGGCAAGTTGTTTTAGAGTTACTGGATGAACTCCAGGCCAAACTGTTGTCAAAAAGATAACTCTTGTTTATATTGATAATATAGAATAGATATTGGGCAGATAAGTACAACATGTTTTGGACACTTCTAGTAAGAATTGCCTGGGTCTTGTTTTCAGACTGTCCGTCCTTTTTCTTTTGGAGTGGTTTTAGCTCTTGTGTGTCCTGAAATGTCACTTGTAGAAGTTAAAGCTCCTTTTATACCGAGCAACAGTTAATATACTGCTTTAGGCAGACATTACCAAAACAAAAGTGCCTCCTATCAACATGCAGGAAACACCTCAAAAAGAGCTGGTATTTCAATGTCCATGCCATATTGGCATCTCCTGTGCCTGCCAGCACAGCTAGTAGTTCTAGCAGTAACTTTTTTTTGTTTGGATATAAGACTTTCCTGTAGGAATTGCATGGAGATCACCAATTTCACATTAGGTCATTCAGCAGCTGTCATCGTCCCCTGAACATGGGCAGTCTAGTTTAGAGATGAGCTGGCTTTTTTTTCTTTTTCTTTTTTTTTTTTTTTTTAATTACTCTATATTCCACTGTGACTTTTAACAGCTTTATGTTTCTGGCTCCTAAGTTGAGTATGTTGCTGTATCCTGTAGATACTTTGATGTGCAATGCAAAAACGATGCTTGTCTTTCCCCAAAAAAAGCCACAACCAAATATCTAAAATGATCTGTGAGCTGAGTTTCTTGGGCTATGCATTTTCCATGTACATGAGCATGAAAGCCATTTTGGGTTATAAACTTATGTCTTACTGAATAAATTCCATAACTGAACAAAACTCCTGCGGGACAGTTATCCAAATATATTTCCTCTAAGACATGAACAGCTTTGTCCATGCTGTAATAATGTCAAATTACAAAATATTTTGTTCTGTATTGTGAAATGTTGGAAAAAAGCTGAGTCTTGTGGCTGGCTTCTCTAACCTGATTGAAAAATAAAATTTCATTTGTACTGTTTTTTATACAGCTCTTTTTGCAGATCACTTACTAGTTTTACCTATGCTGTAATTGCATTGTCATGCAATAAATACTATAAATTTATAGTTGTACCTCTAAAGTTTTGCAAGTCTGAATGCAGTACTATCTTGACTGATGACAAGTCGGGATGCTGCCTTTCCCACTTCTGACTGTAACATTGAATTTCAACTTGTATTAGGATTGAGATGATTTATCAACTAAAACTAGCTTAAATGTAAGTGTTGTGGGTTTAAGAAATTATGGAAATTAATTATTTGCTTAGATGCTATTTAGCATTAGTGGAGGTTGATCTTTCTTCGCTGAATGTAAATAACCTCTGATTACAGTATTGCATATTTTGAAGGGGTTTGGTTTACATTAAATTATCCTATTTAAACATGTTTGCCTATGTTTATAGAAAATTTTTGTAACATTTGTTTTTGGATATGCTAAATAAAATTTTTTAAGATGCCTTGTTTCAAAATATCAATTCTACACAACTGCAGTGAGAATTAACTTTGTGTATTTAAGTGACTCTCTGTTAATTTCCATTGTTTTATGCACTTGATAATTTGCAGTGAATCAGTTGTTCTGATAAAATTTAAATATGATTTTGTTTTCAGGTAGGCTTGATATTCTTTCAAAATACAGGTTTATTTTTAATCAGATTTGTGAATTTCCTTTATTTTCCATTTTTTAAAAAAAGCATTTGTTATAGCCATAGCTAAATAACAGTCACAGGCAGAGGGAAAGCAGAAATTATTCCAACAAAACGAAACTACGCTATAGCAAAAAAAGTTGAAGTCGGGGGACTTAATTTCAAAGTTGGCTTCAGCCATTTGAAAGAAAGTACAAAATTTTGCATCGGCTCTGTGAAATACGCATTAAAAGCAAACAAGGGGGAAAAAAAAAAACTTGTGTAATGATCCTCCCTGCTGGAACCAAAAGATCTCCGTTCCAGTCAAGACAAACTTTCTGTCATCCGTCCTTGTGCAGCTGCTAGTAAATAGCGTAATACGTGCCTGGTAGTTTTTTCACTGGCTTGCCGCGTGACTGGAGTCTGCTGGGGACGTTAGTGGGGCCCGATAGGAGGTGGGTATCTTAGTGTTTCATGAACATGAGTGCAGTTTTGTACTGCTCATAACAAAAAGCGCAAAAAGTGTCACTTGAAGCAACAAAGCGCGTGTGCCTGTCCAAGCTGTCACGCGCCTGGTGTAGCACCTTGGTCCCCGTGGTAAGCTTTTATTCGCGTTGCTCAGACCGACGCCATCCAAACAGAGCACTCTGTGTTCGGTTAAGTGGCGTTCGCTCTGCGTATACATGTCCAGTGTCCTGACTATACATCCATCAGCACTGGCTAACGTGTTTGTGCATGGTTCAGTGCATGATTGCCTCTGCATGCCTGGCTTCAAGTGACTGAAATGTGGAGGATATAATGCTAAACTGGTGTCGTGAATCTTGGTGTCTATAGAAATCAAATCATCGGGCCAGGTTACTAGTGAGTGTTCATTATTTATTGTTTCCTATGCCCTGAACGCTGTTCTCTGCCATTCTAAATCACACTGATAGATTCCTTTTTATCTTCTGCATAATGTGAACTTTGTAAAATATTTCCTAGTGCTACTTGCTGATTTTTAAAAGGAAGAAAAACCATGTTCAGCTGAAAGCAGTGAGGTGACGTCTGTAGTATTTCATTGCTTGCTGCATGCATTTGAGTGATTTGCTACAGGGTAATTGAACTTTGAGCTTTGCCAGAAACTTGAACCACACTTTTCTTCTGCAGTGGGATCTCAGTAATTGTAATTTTGATTTGGCAGTGAGTTATCAAATGATAAGTAACAAGTCAGTGCAAGAAAGGCCTTGCCTATGTTCTCTTGATTGTATATATTACGCAGCACTTGCTTACCATTTAGCTCTCTGCAACAATGTTTGCTTTAATATTAGGACCTGTGTTGTCTTTCCATGTCCTGTTTCAGGGTATCATGCAATAGAACCACACTGACTGCTCTGCTGTTTTCCCCTCTCTGAGTAACCAAATCTAAGAATCAAAGAAAAACCTTTTAGTGTGACCTGCCGTTTCCTTCTCCAGCTGGAAGTTTTGCAGGTACCTGTGTGGCTCCTGGGCTCAGCTGAGGAGCTTGAAGCAAGAAGGAAACAAGTCCTCAGAAAATCTATTTCGATGCTCCCAGCAATGAAATCTCTGCGTAAGGGGAGTAATCTGTGCCAGACTCTCTCCCTGGCCTTTCCCGTGGTGTAGGATGTGTAGAAGAGACCCTGGACTGATTCCATAGGTCAGAGGCTCCTGATCTCATTTGTCTTTATTTTCTTACTCAACTGTTGCCGCTGGCAGCTGGCACTTCACCGAGTGCAAGGACTCGAGTTGTTTGCTCAATGACTGCATACTGTGAGGTCCGTGTATATGAGCATCTGGGACCCAAGCTTGCCTGCTTGCTTTCCTTGTGTCCTTACCTTGCTGGCTTACTCACAACCCATGCAGTATTTCAGTGCTGGGCAAACACAGCTGAGGGGCTCAGTGCAGGCATTTGGGTCCAGATGCAGGCATCAGTCTGCTGTGCCATGTGATGAGACACAGGCTGTTCCCATCTGTGGCCTTTTAACTTCCAGTCTTATGCAGCCACCACACATAGATCATTTCTAAGATTAAAACCGCTGCAGACAACGTTTCTTGCCAGGATTTTCTGTGAAAAGTGATACTGTCAGAAAATAGCAAGGACAATGTGACCAGCTCAAAAATTTTCCCCATCTGGTACCCCTAAATTGTCTTGTCACAAGTAATTTCTGTTTATTGTTAGAATTCCTGGTATTTTTTATTTCTTTCATTTTCGTATTGTCTGCTTTTCTGTTCATGGTTCTCTTGTAACCACAGCTTTTTCCTTACAGGTGGTTGAAGATGAAATGTATCTGTCCACTGAAAGAAAACCCCGTGCATAAGACTTGGTCAGACTACATTTTTTGCATGTATCCACGTCACCAGGGTTTTAAATAAAACTAAAAACTTCCACGCTGGTGTCTGCTGTGTCTCCCAATAGCGATACTTATACCTCAGTATCCCCTTCTGGCATGCAGTCTTGTGGGCTTGCCTTCCTGAGCATTAGGCTGCTGTCTCTAAATGTACTTCTTCCATCCAACAGCCATGTGAAATTGTGTTTTGGATCGTTTCCAACTCGCCTACAACTTCAAGAGTGCTAGTAAAAGTATAACAAAGGCTGGACACACTTGCACATTCATTTGCTGGTAGCGTAGGCAGCAGTAAGCAAATTCTGCTGTGAAAGCACCTGATGAGTAGGGAAGGTTGAGGTAAATATCAACTTCAAAATGAAAACAGCTGCCTTCTGCGCAACATCATGCTGACCCCAAACCTAAGACTGACTCTGCTGCCCGGGGCAGTCCCGCTGCATCGGAGAGGGTTTGGCACAGGACCAGCGATCTGCAGCGCGGCTGCTCGTGCTCTGTGGGCAGCAGCCTGTCTGCCGGCATAGCAACACTGGTGGGCAGAGACAAGGTCCGTCATCCTGGCAGTTAGCACAACCCAGTCAATTGTATCTTGTTCCTTCTGTGGGTTTTGCCCACTATAAGCATATTGTAATGTTTTAAGGTTCTGTTCTCCGCCCGCGGGTGCTCACCAAAGTTTAAGGCGTGGGGGCAGACGAGAGCAAAACATGGCTTTAATGTCTACGTGCCCCTAATGGTCTCCAGGGACTGGCGCTGTTCCACATCCCCAGCATGTTGGCGCAGCCAGGCCCTGCCAGCTGTGCCTGGCATAACGCCCCGCGCCCTCGCAACAGCCTGCGCTGCTCTGTGGAGCCTGTGCTGGGCAGGCAGCCGAGGCCGCACTGAGTAGAGCTGTTTCTGACTGCAGGAATTGGTATTCACATTTAAGTAACTTTTTTTGCCCTCTGTGTGAGCTCCAGATTTTTTTTTTTAACAGTGTAATAGCTTTTGCACAATGAAAGGATGTCTGGCATGTTTAGTCAGATATGTCTAGTAATGGTAAAAAGCCAGATGCTTCATTTATCTGTTTCTGGTAGGGTTTTTTTTTTCTCTTAACTTGTTGATTTTTGCATTTTGTTTAATAACAGTTCTGTTCCCCCCTAAAATCCTTCACATGCTCAAATATCAAAGTGCATAAAAGTTGGTATTTTTATTGTGCAGATTCTTTAGAAGAAACGTAAGTTTGGAAATAATTTCTAATGTTACATTCTCTTTGATAATTTTTTCAGCCTTATAAAGTGTTATTTGTAGCTCAGCTTCCCTTTTCTTACTTATTTGTGCTGTACCTTTATTACCTTTCAGCCTTTCCACGCAGGCAGCTTGGCTCTGTGAAAATGCTATCACCTCCCCCATTGGCAGAACATTTTATAAAAGGGTTTTCTGTCCTGCACAAGGCTTTCAGATTTCAACATGTACTGTTCTGCATCAGCACAACACTGACAGCCTGAAGATTGTTCACAAAATCGTGATACCAGTGCCAAAATACTCAGTGGCTCGAGGCTGTTGGCAAATCCCCATCCCATGAGGAAGGCCGGTTCTTGCTCTGACCTTGCCATTCACCCACAGCCCTGGAGCAAGGGTTTGAACCTGGGTTTCCTCCATTGCAGGGCATTAGGCTGCTTTGCACATTGGACCAGGCTAGCAGTCTTTGACTTTTTGAGACTTGAAAATCCCTTGAAATTTCCTATTGGATATGCAGATTTCTGGGTATAGTGAATTTAAACTACTTACCATTGGCTTAATTTACTTGTTAGCTTCTTATGGACTGCTGGAAAGCAGACCAGTATTTTTCTGTTAAGGTATGGGTTTGAGCTGCTCCTCTTGTATTTTTTCTATGCTGGTGACACCAACCTTCCCATTATACTTTTTGGATCACAAATTCCACCTGGAACCTGAAAAGTCTTTGCCAGTGCAGGTTTTGTTGCTTGTTTTTGTCAAAACTGGCATGGTCCCATGAGCAATTTTAGCTTCATTGAATTATTCTTCAGTATAGAAGAGTTTATTAAAAAAAATCCTGAGCAGCAATAGTTGATGGTTATATGATTGACTACAGTAAAGTCTCCCAGCAACTTGACTGAAAAAAGATCGTCCCATATTGCTCATTTGTCCACAGATTTCCAGACTGCTGCGTGAAAACGTGTTTATCTTGATAAGACTGACTAAGCCGCATCGCCTTAGCAGCGCTCCCTGCACCAAATTTTGTGCCATATTTTTGAAAAGGCTTCTCCAAAAGCAACATTAAAGGTATAAGCCCCATTCTCAGACCCCTTTTTCAGGAACAACACATATGCAAAATGCCCTCCCAGGCAGCTGAGACGTGCTACCCCACATCACCAAAATATTCACTTCCCTCTGGCCTGCCCTTTCCCAGCAGCTCTTCCGTGCCAGGGCATGCAAAGGATAGAGAGAGACCTGTGGAGTTTATTTTGCTGTCAGACACAGGTTTTCAGAGTCAAGTACAGCTTGTGGACCTTTCACCTGGCATCTCCTCTATGCTGGTGACAATGACAGATGACTGGCTTGCTGATAGTCAACATCATTTTGCTAATCCTTTCTTTTAAAGAGATTGCTGCTGTTGTGAACATGCTCATCTTCCATAAGAGTTTACAGGTGAGATGCTGCAAGGCACTACCCTGCTCTCCCCTTTCTCCTCATGGCATTCGCCTCTGCTTTCTCAGATACAGCCTTCTCAGGCTGCGATGATACTGTATGCCACCATCACAACCACTATCTATGTTGATGTGAGGCTGGCTAACATTCAGCTGTGGTGGAGGCATTGCTGGGTGGGAAAGATGGCAGTGATGCTGTCCTTTCCCGCTCCCAAAGAAGGTCATCCAGCATTGATGGAGAGCTCATTGACAGGACGTGGTCCTGGAGCACAGGTTGCTGTGGTGCGTGCTTTATGGTAGCAGCCACTCTGCCTGGCCTGCTAGCTCCATTTGACCATAAAGTAATGCCTCTGAGAAGCAGATGCTCTCACTGTTTAGAGGCCTTTTTTGCTTCAAGCACCAGCCTATGGCAACATGCTCCGCATGACCAAAGCTAATGTGGGAAGAACTGCTCAGCTATGAGTGAGACAGGTAACTGCAGGACTGTGAGACCTGGGCCGGCTGCCCGTTGCTCTGAGGTAGCTGTTCTGCTCTACAAACCCCTAAGCTGCCATGGATCCCCCTACTTGAGAGATCGCTTCTCTCCTTGTGCCATATCCCTGCAGCTACAGGGAGCAACATCCTAGCTGGATTTGTGCTGCAAAGGAGGTTCAGTGAGCACCAAAAGCTTTCCAGGTCCACACAGTTGCCTCTCTCACTTACTCATGTGGCCTTAATTTTAATTTCTTGGGGGCATGTTGTAAAAGCTGCATTTTTTTACACCACTTTTAAAGAGTATAAAGAAATTATGTGAGGGTGTTTTAGGAATGTTCCTGCCATCACTGTCCAGTGCCTGATGCAAATTGTTCTTTTCACTTTATTATTTAAACTGCTGGCAGGTGTGTTAATTAATTTTAATAGAATGCTACAGGGTTGGTTTTGCAATTGTAGTTATTGGAAGGGCTCTCAGAAATGTTAAAAGGTCTCTTTCAATGCCAAAGCTAAAGAAAGTGATACAATTGAATAATGGTCTAGTCTTTCTCTTAATTAAATAAAAAAAAAAAAAGAAAAAAGGAAAAAAAGGGGCCTGGTCAACTGAAGCAATTACACTAGTAGTAGTAGTGGAGGAGTGTTAGAAAACCTCCAAACCCCTTGTTTTTGTTCATGTACACATATCTCTGATATCTTTATAACTTCATTGTCTCTATTTAGATCAAGTTAATGCACACTTCTCTGCTTTGACTTGGCCTGCCTTCGTGCTGCAGTTGATATCAAGATACTCAGCAAAATCCACGGCGGGGAGACCATCAAAATGGGGACATTGGACCAGTCACACAGTACCAACCACCTTCGAAGGCAACCAGAGATACTGGTCTGCTAAACTGGATTGGCCAGTGCAGGCACTTGTTTTATCTGTGTGAAAGAGTCAGTCTCCAGAGAGGGTTAATCAGAGGCTTGCTGTCGTGCAGCAGGGCAGCGGGGAGGGAGGGAGCTGTGCAGGAATGCTGAGCTTATCCCAGCAAAGGGGATTGTCTACCTAGTAGGTGTTTTCATTAGGATTTTTGAAATCACCTCGCTTCTCCTTTGGTGGTGTGTACAAGGGTATCTCTACAGGGCAAGTAGATAAGTGTCCCCTAAAGCCAAGATGATTGCAATGTTTTTCTTGTAGAAGAAAATAATTTCTGTCATGAACATGTCTCCTTGTCATTTCCCTTTTAAGGCTCTGTCTGTAACAACAATAGAGTTTGGCCTGCCATATTTCACCTTACGAAATCAACAGAGTGGTTGAAGTTGGGTTCCTACCTATGTTTATATATTCAGGTATCAACTCTGCTCTCCCCTGGGTATGAGAATACCTCTGAGGTTAGAGTAGCAAGTTCCTGTACCTGCCTCTGGCCTTAAATGGTTAAATGTGTTGATTGGCTGGCTGTTGCTGTGGTTGAAAAGAACTGATAAAGAACTGAGGAGAGTTAAATCTTGCTTTATTTTAGGTATTTTCCCTTTAGTCATGTTCTTCTTGAACACTCTCCAGAACACCTCTTCACAGATTAGGCTTTCTTTTTTATTGTAGCCTATGCCAAGCTAAATTTATAATAGAAGTTTTCTTTCACTTGTGTATAACCTTGAGAAAGATTCTTTCAGCTGTTAGTTTGACTAACGTAACAAAAACCAGAGTTGAGTAATTTTGTCTAATCTCATCATGTAAGAAAAGATGTATCAAGCTTGTATTAAGAAACTAAAAGATTAAAAATGTGGTGGCTGTGCACAAGTCCATTCTCATTACATCTTTCCAAGTAACCATTTCAAGATTTTATCTGTTGAGCTTTGTTTCTATCACTAACAAGCCCAATATGAGACAAATAATGAAATATCGATTTAGCAACTTGAAACTTTTTAAACTGCCATTTTATTCAATGCATCCATAGGCAGTGCAGCAGAATGAAAGTTTTATTGTAGACTGAATGCACCTATTGGTTTGAGCAGGACACGATGAAATTGTAACATAGCAATAAAATTTAAAAATACAGGACACATTTATGCCATCTGTTTCATAGTGGAAAAGCAAAGAACATTTTGGTTCTTTGGCCCCAAACAATAAATCTGGATCTAGAAAAGAGAAACAATTGGAGCATGCAATGTTAGGAACAACCAAGGATGTTACACATCCTCCTTGCCCACTGTTTCTCTGCTGCAAAGTTCTCCTGAGTGTTTCTTGGTTTAGGCATCCTTGGCTGTTACAGTCTGCTGGGTTAAGGGCTCTGAAAAATATCTTTAAGTCTTAGGCCGCTGATTCAACAGATGTTTGTCTCTTCCTGTCTTGTCTGTTGTTTTTAGCACCTTTTCATTTTTGGAGTGGTCAGGAAGGAAGGAGGTCAAGTTGCATTGCTCCACGATCAGTCAGTGATAGGAAACAGTTAAGAGGTCACGATCTATTAGCAGGAGGCAAGCACAAAACAAAGGTTTTGTTCCATCTTCCATTAAAGCAATGTAAAACCCCAGTAGCTACACCCTGTGTTATCAGAAAATGAGGCAACTAGATTACTGTAAATGATATGGTGTTATGCAGGAAAGGTGTTTTCCTAGGGAAATCAGTGATGCAAGATAAGAGGGATCTCTTATTCTGACCATTCTTCAAACATGTAATATTGAGGCCCTTGTATTTTTAAATATCCCATGACCTTAAAGAAGTGACCATAAAATACTGTCCTTGTAGCTATCTGTAGATACAGAATGTGATTAAGATGTGTAATAATCTTTATTTTAATTATTTTTGTTGCAAGTTTATAAATGTTATGGCTCATCTACCTAGTAAGAAGTAACTTCCTTATTTGGTGGGTGGGATCTCTTGCGGGGAGTTTCTGCACAGTTTCTTACTGTTTTCTGCGTGTCCCCTTTCCCACAACAGTCTTCTGTAATGTACCTGGATGACCTTCTGTAATGGTATCTGTTCAAAATCTGTGTCTTGACCTCCTGGGGGAAGAAAGAAAAAGTCAAAAGATATCAGGGTTGTTGAAGCCTCTAGTTTCTGGTCCAGCTACAGCACTATGATCACCTCAGGGCATCTGTGCACACTCCCAGTGGCAAAACCCCTTTCTGGCATGTCCTCCTCCGTTCAACTACATATGCCCAGCTCCTGGTCCTGGTTCCCGGGCCTGCCAACGCGTGGTGAGTACACACTTTCCTACAGCCTCCCCCACAGCCTGCTACTTCAACAGAGTCAGACCTTCATAGAGACCTGCTGCAAGTGTACCATCAACTCCTGTGAAGGAGGCTTTCATCCTTACCCAGCTGTCTCCATTAGGCACCCAGTTACCTGCCTGGCACAAATTGGTGCCCATTGGATTTCAAACAAGAGGGATGGAGGCAACTGGGCTTGTTTTTGTTTAAGCCACAGAAGGCACAGTTTTCACTTTTTATAGTGCTCGCCTGTTTTAAGATGAGAGCTTGAAAAATGCCATTAAAATGAATAATGGTTGCAAGGTAATAAAGAAACAAGGACTCGAGCTAAAAGCTAAATGACTGTAGTGGCTCACATTGTAAAAGCAGTGGGAAATTTAATGAACAGTGACCCCACAGGAAAGTCAATCTGTCTGTTAATGTTTAGTTTTGTCATTTCTTCTGAAAAGTAATAAAATTCTATTTGCTAATCTATCGGTTATGGAACGTCGGGTTAGGCTCCCGTTGAGCTTAACTCTGCCAATCTGTCTCAGCTGAAATTACTGACCTTCCCAGTGTAATAGGTAAACACCCCAAGCAAGAAATAAATATGCAGGTACTCAGAGAAGCAGTTACAGTTGTGGGGAAAGGAAATTTTTATGAACTTGACTGCAAGAGCTCTAAATAGCCTGCAAATTCCCCTAATATTGAGCCAATTCAGTCTGTTAAATTACTTGAGCTGGGCAAAATATAAAGAAAGAAACTGTGATTAATTAGTAGTGGCTGATGTCCCAGTGCTGTAACCAGCCATTCATCTGGATGCTGTAGAATATTTATTGCAGATCTTGTAGCAAAGGTGGTCATCAAATAAGAGGTAAAAATATGAACCTTTTCACTTATGTTTAGCTATTAAGAACATGTATTTACTTAACTAGGTAGCGGGAAGAGCATATGTAAAGAGGCATCTTGAAAGCTAGCTAATTTAAAGAAGCGTTTTTTAGCTACAGGCTAAAATAATTCAGCTAAAAGTAATATATCTGTTCCCTTTGTGGTGCAACAAACCTTTGTAAAGCAGGAATGCTGTAAACTTTAGATAGCACCATCTATGGGAGCTGCTGCCGTGAGCACAGGCCTGGGAGAAGCTGGAGAAGTCGTCTGCTCCTGTCCCCTGCCCCAAGGCAGAACCAGCCCTGTCCAATAAAGTGGTTTTCTTTGGGTCAAAGTTTCATTTTAATCTTATCTGCTCCTTAAATCAGAAGCTTATCCTGTTTCATTATGCTTTGTGACCAGCATGTTTGAGTAGCTTTGCACAGCAGTTTGTCCTGTGAGAACGGGACTGTGCGTGGGTGGGACGTGACTTTGGAAGCGGCTGAGCTGACAAAACTCTTCAGGCTTCACCACTCTTCTTTTTTTTTCTTTTTTTCCAGATAAATAGTGGGGATTAGCCAGAGTCCAACCTTTCTCTACACATGCACATTCCTCAGAGTGTACAAATTTAACTGGAGATTTATGAATTGGTTACATACTGCACGTCACACTAAATTGGTATTTTCTCTTTATGATGCTTTAATAAAAATGTGCAGTTCTATTTACATATGTGTCTCAGATAAAATTTCTTTAAAGTCTACTGAAGTTTATTTTGGCTTAAAAGCCTATTGCAATTTATGGTCAAATATATAACACAAATAAAACTTCACATTTACAAAGTTATAAAGCTTGTTATAGTTTCCATTTTTTTCCCCCTTTTCTCTTTTTTTTTGTTGCTGGCTGGCATTTCGTTCTGTGGGCTGGAAAAATAGCTTTCCCCAATAGTAATGTCCTTTCCATTAAGCAAATCTTGTTGATGTAAAGGAAATTTTCCAGCCAGCGTTTTGTTTTTGCTAAAAGTACAGTGAAAAGCTGGTAAAAAATAGTCAGGAGAAGGCCACTATGTTCATGAAAAGAAATGAACCTATAAAGGGTCGTGCTGGTCTTCAGGCTGTCCTGGCACAGCAGCGGGGCAGGGACCTCCCCCAGCAGCTACAGGGCAGAGCCGCGGTGGGGACAGTGACCAGGGACCACCGCGGACCCCAGGGACCACCAGGCATGGCCGGGGCTATGGGGCAGCTCAGAGGCCGAGCCAGGGACCTCAGCAGGTGAAGCAGGAGCAGCGAGGTCCACTGCCAGCCCAGAGCAGAAGCCCCTGATGATCCTCCTCATCAGCTTTCCCCACCAGAGCCAGCCCTGGGCAGGGGCTGCAGAGCCCTGGTGTGCCCCAGCCCTGGCCCAGGCAATGGTCTGATCCCCATAACCAACAGGATCCTCCTTTGGGTGCCGCCTGTTGCCTTCTGCCTACTCCTCATGGGTGCGACAGGGCAGACAGGACGGCAGTCTCCCAGCCCAGCCCTGGCGTGGCCTGTGCTTCTTTGGCACACCTGGGCACAATCCTGATGTGTTTCTATTTTCACTCAAGCTTTAATCTGCTCAGTGTTCTTATCAGAAATATTTTCTCTCTCTTTGGCCTGGCAGCGTCCTGTGTATGCAGTGCGTGCGGCCAGCAGCAGCCGCTCAGTGGCCTCTGGTTTGTGCTGCGCCGCTATTACCGCACCTTTTTCTGAGCAGTTTCCTGGTGTCTTTTCTGAGGTAAATTTGGAAACTACAGACTTACTAAAGATCTCTTTCAAATACATCTCATATAGAAAGATACCACATCAGACTTCTCTGTGAGTGTACAGTGCCTCTCCAGGCCAGCAGAAAAGCAGCAGAGCTGAGAGGTAACAGTGCTCCCTGCCTGTCCGCGGTGTCCAAAGGAAAGACAAAACAAAAATAAGAGTAAATTAATTTTTAATTTTTCATGATGGCAGCACAGTCACTTCTCAGAGTGGGCCACAGGATCATTAGAGACTGACCTGTCCTCAGCTACGCAGAAGAACTTGCTCCATCCAGGTAATTTTCCAAGCACAGAGTTTCTCTCTGACCTGTTGACATTCACCCCCTCAGCGCTACCACAGCCTCTGTGGCATAAAGGACCCTTTGCTTTCCACCACGTTCACTCCTGCCCTCGGAGGGCAGCGGCGCACCCTCACAAACAATGACGGCTTAGTGTATGTGTCTAACGCGGTGCGTGCAGGGGACCACGTACGTGAGCAACCATTTCACGAACAGTGACTAATCAAACTAGTTACTTCCTCCATTCCACAGAGCTGCCCAATGGTTTACAGCAATTAAACAGCATGATATGTGGGAGAAGCACACATAGTAATGTCTATGCCATGCTAGAAATGTTGACCCTTTTGTTGGCCCCTGTGGGCCTGGCACAACCTGCACCTCGTCCCTGTTGCCACCTGCCCACGCTGGCACGCTCAGCGGCAGGCTGATCGGCCAGTTTGCTCTGGATGAGTCGGTCCTGCCAGGCCTCCCTGTGTCCTTGTAATGTCCTCCCTGCCTTCCTGTCCTCATCTGCTGCTCATCCTGCTGCAAACAGTGCAGTCATAGCCTGTATGGCCCTTTATCTCGTCTTACTTATTTATTCGTTTTAAGCATTTGTTTGTAAGAAAGTGTTTCCTCCTTCCAACAGCATTAGTCATGGAATTCCTGATGTGGTTCGTCTCTCATTTACCTGTCAAGATCTGGTTAACAACACTGTGTTCTCCTTTCTAATAGCTGCAGACACTGCAAATCACTACCAGAGCCTGGAGCTGGCAAGTAACTTCTGTGTAACACAAAGCGAAGACAAATCACCCAGAAGAAAATTATTTCAGCTGCATCTGATAAGACAGCTGCAAAATATCCACGGCCTTTTGGAATATAAGACAGAATATGAAATATGTGGGGGGAAAAAAACACATTTCTGGATGGCATTATCAAAAATGTTTAGCATATGGTTAGCAGTTTCCAGGCAAGCGGAAGATAAACCTTTCATAGGCTGCAGTAGGAGCAGTGATTGCTATCAGTGGCACTTTCAAAAAGCACATTTGGATCAACCAGGTTAAGGGGTGGTACAGAAAATTTTCAGCTAAACAAGGGAGGCTACAGACCTGAGGACAAGATACAAAATAAGGTATATAACTGCATAAGGGTCAATGGAAGTAAGGACACGAACCTACAGAATTTTATCATAATGTTAGTCCTATTGAAACGACTGGGAAACGGGCTGTCCCCTGAGGATGAGGTGTAGCACTCTGCGCCTCCAGTTCAGTTGTCTTACAGAGTGTCTGAGATACAAAAAACCCGAAGTTTTCTGCCAGTGTTTAGCTGCCCTAGACTGGATAACAGCAAGAGGGTCATATCAGCTTCTGTGGGATGACAGACGTTTAACGCATACTGATTATATGTTACTGCTCTAAGCAAAATAGCAACACTCGAAACGAGTAAATGCTCTTTCTATAAATACTACGCATATCTTGTCGAATGAGGTTCTCGGTTCAAGAGCCTGGCCCTGTTTTCGTTAAGGCAGGGAAGCGCCGTGGATGTTGCTGCATTGCCCTCTCGTGGGGCGAGCCGGGGAACGGCGGCTGAAGGGGCCGGGGCTGCCGGCTCCCCGCCCTCCGCGCCGCGGCCTTCCTCCGGCCTCGGCCGAGGGCCGGGCCATGCCCTGCCCGAGGGCAAGTGTTGGGGCACCTGCGCGTGGTGATTATTTAGCCAAATAAACCTCTTTCCCCCTAAATATTCTAGTTCTGCATTTCAGTAGAAAACGGCTCCGAGGCTAGGGCCCCGCTGGAATTGCCAAGACTGTCCCAAAACGTCAAAACAATGAGCGCTCCGACTACGGTACGACCTCTCTTCCCAATTCTCTTTCAGCGGGCCTTTACCTAGCAAACAGGAATGAAAAAGCAGGAGGACGAGCAACGTTATTTCGTGGCATAGCGCATGGATCAAGTACACGCCAGAAGTGAAGAGCACATACTAGGGATGACAGTCTGCACACAGATCCATTTTGCCTTACTGTGAATGATGCCATCTATCACACAGATTGCTGCAATTGCCTCCCACATTGATATATCTCATCTCTATTCCGTGCTCTTCTTCTGGGAATCTTAAAGCAGCATTTTCCTGTCTAGCCAAGGTGCTTTTGTCACCCGAGCTGAGAGAGCTGCCTGAGTACCTCATGGCCTCTGAAATATTTATCCTCTCACTTTTCTTGTCAGGTAAGGAAATTTTCCATTTTGCAGACGACAAACTGAGGCACACAGATTAATTCTCAGATCCAAAAAGAGATTTATGTGTGCAAAGCGGTGCTTAGGCAGATCCAAAATGTACATTGCGAAAAGCCCCGTTCAAGGGCTGAAGGTATCTGCTGGCACGCAGGAAGCTGGCAGGGAGTTCCCTTCTCTGGCTGAGGGAGAGGAAAAGTGACAGCAGTTCAACTCTTATTATGAGCCATTTATTTCTGTATATGAAATAAAGTTCCTAAATAAAACTGCATGCAGCTAGGACTTCACATGCAGCCTGTGATGCATGAAATATGAGGAGGCACAGCCTGCAAAGCTACCAGAGAGGAGGGAATCAAGACAAGATCTTGCCCTACCCTGCTGTGACTGGCTGAGGGAAACGCTGCCTCCCTTGTTTTATGCACATGGGACACCTACATCCCCAGAGAAAATCTTCCCTGAGAGCCTACTGCAGTGTCAACAGGCATGCTTTACATGGTCTTGGCTTTGCTGAGGTGACCAGCTGCGTGTATGCTTAATTTGTGAGGCTGTTTGGGGCCTGACCTGCTGTAGAATTAATTTCACAAGTCTGAACTATCCTGGAGTTCAATTAAGATGACATTATCACAAAACATGATGTCCTAGTTCTGCCCAATAACCGAGAGCACTGCTCCAGGAAAAAAACCTGAGTCCTAGTCTCTTCTAATCCCGTGAAAGTTTAAGCTTCCACCTCCCTGAGCTTAGAAAAATGTCCTAAATATCAGGCAGTGCATATTTGGGGTGGGAATACTCCCCATTACTCTCAGGCCATTGTACATCTGAGAATGGAAGGACCACGGCACCAGCAGCCATGACCTGGAGCTCAGTGGGCTGTGTGTTTCCTGAGGGCAGGACTCCAGCTCCTATTCTAGAGCATGTTCTCTGTTTTATAAGCACTATGTTTCAATTTTCTTAGCCTGAGGAACCACAGAGAGTCCCTCCCTGAGCTAAGCGCTTACACCCAAGGCAACAGATCCAGCCCCTGCAGGGACCCCTACCTTCTGCTCTCACAAATTCAGCACTTCTGACTAAGAGCAGTCTGAGTTCAGTAAGAGAGGTGAGGATTGCCTTTGTACAAAATACCCCATAAACTGGCAGCTAACATCTTTTCTCATAATGCAGAGACATTGGTTCAAATGTCTGCAAGGGTGATACTGATTTGGGATTTAGCTCTCGCCTCCTGGGTGTGTTTCATATTATCTGGCTATGAAAGAGAGCAGACAAGAGTGCTTTCAGAGCTCTGAATCCCTGTTTCTTCGGGGAAACATCAAAGACAAGGTTTCAGACACACAGCCGTCTTGGTATTTCTGATCAACTAGTTTAAAACTCCCCTGTGCGCAGTGATTTGGCTTTTGGGCATTCCCACTTGGATGCCTCATTTTCCTGTCTTCAGTGGAGAGTGACTGTCACCCCACTATGTCACCCTTGCAGATGGCAGTGGCAGGACGGGTGTTGACAACACAGATGCCACTTCCTGTACATCGCAACTCCTCCAGCCTGTTGCTGAATGCCTGCTAAAGTGCTCTTGACTGTTGGAAGGAAACAACCATTCTGGACAGACTGCTTTGTTTTCTTTCTTGCTTTTATGACAAAGAGTGATTTCAGAGCCCATTTCCTCTAAAATACTCTGTGTGAAGAGGGTTATTTATGTTGCTTACCAACAGCTCTTAAATTTAGGCAAGGAATTTAGACTAGCCTGCCTCATTTCTCTTGTACAGTGTGTGGAGTAAAAAAGCTCACTCAGAAGCTTTTCAAAGCTGGAACTAAAGGCCAGGGGCTGTTTTAAAGTCATCAGCAGTGAGTTACATTAAAATGCAGTGCAACATCTGGGTTTTCTGATTTGTCCTCTAAAGGACTCTCTCCCCTGTAACTCCAAGACTAGGCACATAAAAGACTACCCACCTCTTTCCATTAAGTAGTGTATGTGTCTCCTAAATGTGTGAGGAAGAATAGCATTAGCACTTTTCTACTTGATAACGCAGCTCAGCAGTAAAGTGTTACATTAGAAAACAGGTCCTGTTTTTCTGTGGACTTCAGACATCTTCTTTTGAATCCTCATTCGGCAAATCACTTGGGAGTTGATTCAAGCCCACCCAAAGAAGATCACATCTTAGTATGTACGTGTCTTTATGGAGATGTTTAAGGACATCTCTATTCAGCAAAGCACACAAATGTGTGTTTAAATCCCACTGAAGGCCAATTTCCCCCATAAGTGTATTATTGAACTGGGATTTTGAAATATATCATCACTTCTGTTTGAAATCTTTCCTCACGTTGGAGCTCTACTGTTTCAGAAAGAAAAGCCATATGGAACTAATCATGCACATTTTGTCTAGCAGATAGGCATTTTAGCAGATTGTGTTTTCCCTTCAAGTGACTGTCCATATGAGCATCCAAACTGTGGCATGCATATATCCCAACATGCAAGACAAGATTTTTAGCCCTAACAGCATCCATACTGATGTACCTCCTGCTTAGTCACATAATAATTATGAGATGAGCACAATCATCACTGCCTATCTACCAGCCACATGAGGCTTTTTTTTTTTGTCCCGTCCTCACACAGACCTTGCTCTTCTTTGATCTTGTTTTCATCCTTACTTTCTTTCATTTCTTTAACAATTGGACCTTTTTCCTTGTCTGTGTGCTTCTCAGAAACATACAGTAGAGTTCAGCTCACAGGAGAGAGATTTCCCTTTCTGGCAGATATACTATATACGACGACATTGTCTCAGAGAAAAGGATGTTCCTGATAAGTACATGATTTCCTGAAACTTCAGCACCGGCTTACAGAGATACAAGAGGGACCCAACACTGCAGACCTTCTACCAAGCATAACTCCAGGACTAGAAAGGAGGCATCAATCACTTGCAAAGCAGTCCAGGGAAGTGGCTTCTCCATCACCATTGACACCTTCATGATATGAGATCTCTCTTTGTCTTTGGAGCATATAATGAGGTTTGTGTGAGCTCCCTTTCCTTACCAGTGCCTCCAAACTGGCATGGCTGGTCTCTAGCATATGATGAAAGAGAAGAGAAAATACATGGCTTCTCTTTCACCCACCAAAGCATCACCTTCTCTGGATTTCAGGACACTTTGTAGGCACTTCCTCAGCCCTGAGACTTACCAGCAAGCACTGTATGAGGACTTTAAAACTCTCAAGAGAATCTAGATTATTCTTTTTATTAGTTTTTTCAAAACCACCGGTTTTATTCTCAACCTCTCCTGCCTGCCAGAACAAGTTCTGGCTGTCAGACACCTGAAAGGGATTTTACTAAAGGGACTCTTTCATAGTCCCACGTGTCTTTGAGGCAGCAGTCAGGTAGGCAGCTCCCTCCAAATCTTATACCAATGGCCAAAAAAACCCCTAAATATACTGGGATGAGTCTCAAGTTCCTTTGAGATGGTTTGCGGCATGGTGGCTGTGTGATATATACCTTCCTCTTCTCCACACTGGTCCTTCTATAAGCATCTCCTTTTGCAGCCCGTTTAGTAGATAGTGTGGGCAGACTGTTGAGATCACATTTTCTCAGCACCCAAGCCAGAGCAGACCCTGCAAGTGCACATTCTCACCTAGAGCCATCTTCTTACAACAGACCTTCTTATTATTTCTCTGCCTTGGTAGGAATGGGTTTCTTTGCAGCTTCTTCCAAGGTACACAGTTATAGTGGTTCCTTGGCTCGTATAAGGTGAAATAGTAGGTCCCCCTCGGATTGCCCTGTCCTAGGACTCAAGTATGATGTAACATTCATTTCATATCCACGTGCATTATTTCAAGTGGATCAATCGGTCAATGCACACATGGTGGAAATAGTCTTCTGGATGTGGAGGACCTTGTGCAGCACCTAAGTCAAAAAGTGAGACAGTGGTAGCAGAACCTTGCATCTGAAATTGGTTTTCTTTTATATTCACTTATCCTGGATCTGTAAGTGACAGCAGGAGCCTTGGAAAAGACTCAGATGTCCACTAATTCTTATACGAGAAGTCTGGAGAAAGATTGGATACAGCAAGTAAAAGGGTATACATAGCAAACATTTTATTTAGAATCACCAAGTACAGAGTTCTTTTCACCCTTTATAAACATCTCTTCTTCATCTAAATGGCAGCAGTTGATGATGATCTGTCTCAAGGTAGCACTGTTAATCTTTTCCTATTCAAGCTGTTGCCTTTGTGAGTGTTTTACAAATGAAACTTGATTCCATGGTCACAGCCGTTCAATGCTTTGCTTCTTCAGTTTTGGTAAAATGATGTGTAGGCATTGCCAAGAGAAACCCAGCAGGCAGTGGAGGATCTTCTTGAGAGCCTGGAGATCTTCAGTCCCAGAAGAGATGGGACTCTGTGTGGTGCAAGAAGTCAAAAGCTACAGTTTGATCTATAGAAATACATAGAACCACTAAGCATAAGCAACAGTGCACACTCTTTATCTTTTAGTGTGGTCAATTCAGAAGCCAGTCATCCTCCATGGCAGCATGTCAATACAGTCTTGAGATAGCAAGATTCAGCTAGACATCACTGCTTCTGGGGGCTACTTGTTTGTACCTCCCAGCCTCTCGGACCTTCATATTCTACATAATGGCTTTGGAGGCATATTGAAGGATAGTCTTCTCTCTCCCCACACTATCAATCTTCATTATCAATCCCTTTCCACAACTAATCAGCCAGGTGTCTTTCTACATTGGAATCAACCATTTCAGAGGCTGAGCTGTTGGACAATGCAACTCATGGAGACAGACTGCAGTCTGGTTTCTTTTATGCTACTTATTCCCCTTCCTCATCACTTTCTCTGGACACTCTTCTCACCAGTTTCAACTTCCGCAGCAACTGGCTTCTTTTCTAGAATAGGGGCTAGGAAACCAGCCCTCCTCATCTCAGAAGGAAAGAAATTCACATCAGTGACTCTCTTCCCTCAGAAAATGTATTCCCTTTGGGTTACCTACCAGCAGACTCACAGTGTCAACGACTTCTGACAGTCCCCTCCCTGACTGTATTGTCTCTTGTAGTAGCATGGACTTTTAAGTAGCTTTCAGAACAAAACTCTGACAGAGGCAATCTTTAACAGATGCCTTAAGGCTTGAATACAGTGTACAGATTTGGTCATGCTTATGAATTTGAGTATTCTGTCCACCAAAGAGCCATCACCAGTTCTCTGGAGACGTGGGCTGTCTGGAAAGCGTGCCAGCCCTTTCTTTCACATCCGGGCAATGATGGCCAATGCTAATTCTACAAGCAAGAAGGGAAGTACCAGGACATGTTTCCTTTGCTGAGAAGCAGCAAAGCTCTGTGTCTGGGGCATGATATTCCTGTCCAGTTTTCTGCAGCCTACCCCTCTACTACTCAAATTAAAGGTAGTGTTACCGTTCCTACAGACAGTCCAAGCCAGTACAAACGATTCAAGGCAATATCTTCACAAAATTTTCTGTGATCAGGTTTGGCCCATGATCAATTTTCTTAAGACTTGGAAAGGTAAAAAGTCCTGGACTTTCAGTAAAAGGATTTTGGGAAGAGTGCCTGCATCTCACAGCACTGTGGCTGGACGACTCTTGAAGTGAGAGCATGACCTATCTTGTCTAGGATGAAACCTCTTTATAAAGAACACAGAGGAGTCTACTACATCTGAATGAAGGCCAGTGAACTGGGTTTTTTATATTATATATAAAAGTGCCTGTGACACATAGGGGGATTCTTTAAGCATGATCCTACAGTACTTACTGAAATTTAAGAACGCAGAGCTCTTCAGTTTATTGAAAGTGCATCTGACAGCTGTAACCACCTTGCCCTTTCCCATAGAAAAGTGTTTTGTTTTTCCAACCATTACATCTCTTCAGAGATTCTCTGCCAGTCAGGCATCTGCTCTCTGACTGGGACCTAAATTTGGTTCTTGCAATGACAGTGGGCCATACATTGGAACCCAGCATGTCCAGTATCTGCCCTTACCTTTCTCTCTTGTCAGTTCAGATAGAAAAGTTGGAGAGATTCAGACTCTCATGACTGCTACAGGGCTGTTACTCCTAGTGTAAACTTCTCTGTGCCATGGCATTTCATTTCAGATATATCCAAAGTTCTTAATCGAACTGATTCTCATTCCTACCTAATTCAAAAAAATGGTCTTTCTCTGGTTGTGACTAAAATAGCCTTTATCAGCAACAGGGGCAACGTAACACAGACTAGTTGTTCAACATTATTTTTTGTTTTATTCGAACAGGATACAGCCCTTCCTCAGTTCTTTATCTCTGATACAGGGATCATATGATAACTGCAGTAGCAAGCGGCTTGTATTTGAGATGATCCAAATGTAACATTAGTAGACTATATAACACATCTTTTAAAGTAGCATATAAGATGTCTGCTGTCACTCACGTGGTGAGTACTGAGTTCATCTAGAGTGGGACCTTATTCTGATTTAAAGACAAATACCAGGTTGTTGAACTGTGTAAATCAGATGCCAATAAAGACCAAATAGTAAAATTTAGCACCTCACAAAGCTCACTATGTCCATTCTCTTTAAAAGTGATGGCTATAGGTCTAACTCAAATTGCAGTGCCTATCATTGTGTCATTCACGTTCATGTTACGCCACTGGGGCTACGGGGCAAACTCATCCCAGCTCTTCTCTCGAGGCTTCTTAGCATGAGGCATTGAGGTTTTTTTATTAGCAGTTGTTTGGACTCTGTAAAGACAACACGTTCACCCCAAGTCTTGCAAATAAACCTATCCATTATGTCATGACACTATCTAATTTACACACATATAAACACGCCTAGTACAGATAGGTATGTTTGTATAATATTTTCTACTGTAAAGTTATGTTCGAAATATTTTTCAGAATATCTTAACAGTGTTTCGGGAGGTGAATATTTTAATCTCTGTATATGTAAAGATTTGCATTAATCCTTGTCTGTAAATCAAAAGGAGAGAGAAAACCCAAGAGTTATTTCTCAAATGTGTCCTAAAATACTCTCCTATGCATTAAGCTTCCCTGTGTTTAAAGTTTTATATCTCAGCACTCTCCAGTTCTCTGAACTAGTACAGTGGATATATATTCTGGGACACTCCAAAGCTCTTCATTCCATTAGCATTTTTGCTCTGAATTGCGTTGCATTGATCCCACCACAAATACTTGTCCAATATGGAATATCAAATGCCAGGGAAAGCAATGTTGAGGAACTTAAATTTCCCACATGGGAGATGGATATGAAGGGAGAGGCTAGGCATTTATGGCAGGGTGAAAATGTGAAACATTTTTGTAATGGCTGTCATTTGGATTAGACAGATGATTGCAGTGTCAAATGGGCTTCCAGCAGAGTGAGATGGAGAAGTTAAATTTTTTTTTTTAGAGCTATAGTTTATCATATAGCTGTACTTGTGAGTGGGTGTATAACTATTTCCTTAATACATGTGTAAGAGAATGAAAAGGGTATGTTATCAACATTATAAACAAACATTCATATTTTACAGTCCCAGCTGGGACTGAATGAATATTTTATGGACTGAAAGGCAGTTTGAGTTCACTTGGCACAATTCACATGACAGATAATTTGGAGCTGGCCTCAATTTGAGCTGTAGGGGTTAGCGGCGAGTAAGAAAGGAATTGAAGGGGGCAGGTGTGTGTGTGCTTCCTTGTATGCTGCAATACTTGGCCTTGAAAACTCTCACTGAAGCTGCCAATTTTATATAAAATACTTAAAAATTAATGGACACAATGACTCAGCCTCATTTGTTCTGCCAGCAGGTCAGCCCTGCAACAGCCATGCTATAGGTATGTTTAATCCCTAATTCTGGCCAGTGATATAGATTTACTTCACCAGGAATAGGCAGCAATGACGATGCTTGCCCTTGCTTCATAAAGTCATGCAATCAAAGATGGGGAGTAAACAGTCCTTTCAGAGAGAGCAGCTATTGATCCAAATCTGACTCAGCTCTATTAATCAAGTTATGAAAAGTGTCTGAAAGCAAATCACATTTTATTTTTCAGTGGCATAAAATACTGAGGGGGTTGGGTCGATTCACAATATTTTCATTGTTTGGCCATTTCAGTGAGAAATCGATCATTTGGAAAACATAAGTGTTTAAAAGCTCTCAACTAGCTTTTGATTAAAAGACAATGGGAATATAGCAAAAATTTTCTAATTTTCAGGTGGGTTATGTTGCATATTTTATACCGCTGTTTGATTTGATCGTGCCTGGCAACTTTCTGCATATGAGGCAGAATTCTCCATCTGGAAGAAATATTAACTCATCTCCCTTATACAGAACAAAAAGAACAACAACGATTGGGCTTATGCCTGTGAGCAGACAAACTGTGTTCCACTCTCTGAGGATGTGAAGAGAACAATGTCTGAAGGAATTATTCCAGATTGGTTAAATAATTCTAAAAGATGTGATAACTATGGTTTTATCTTGGTTCTTATGTTTACCTTTTTGTGATTTTCCAAACTGTTTGTTGCTTGTGGTTATTCAGAACACCAGAAATTATAAAAGGCCAGTGTGCGTACGTGTGTGTGACAAACACGACAAATAAAATTTTATTTATAGCTCTAATTCTCAACCTGTGTATTCCTTGCAATAAACACATAAAAGATAGTTTGCAAATAAGTATGACGTATCCTTCTTTGGTTGCTTTAGTCATTACTAAATTAGGTTACGAAGGTTAACTATGCAACTGAAAGTGGTCGATTTATTTATCTTATTTGAAAAAGCTCAACAACGAAGTCCAGAGGAATTCAAATAAGTCCTAGTCTGACTGGTAAAAATAAAATTTCACCTTTATAGGTTTCAATAATATTTCACTTTTAATTTAGAAGTATCGTCGTTTTTTATCATGGGAAATTAAAATATAATTAAATTGCCGCAAGATTTCAGGATATTTTTCACCTGAGCAGCTCTTCTCTTTATGGTGAAAAATACATCCTACTCTCCCTACTCTGTATCTGAGAAATTGCCACAGCCACAGAAGGCACACAGTAGATCATTAGCTAAGGCAAGAACTGAGATGAGTTTCTCTGATTTGTGAATCTGTATCCTAGCCACCTGATAAGGTACCTTTTACGCCAGTAGCAAATATCCAATCATTATTATGTGCACTGCAGTACAACCTGCGAAACTACAAGAGGGGCCTGAAACCTACTGTTTAAGGGACTCTGAAAACAAGCCAAAAATACAGTATAGCAGGGAAAAATGGTAGATGAAAGAACAGTGCACAGCAGCGTATTTTTTTCTGAGGGCATTTTTTTGTTTGTTTTTCTGCATATCCTGGCCCACACTACAGCCTTAAGATGGATTTGACAGCGTACAGTCTTCTTTCCATCCTTTGGACAACTGATGATGGAATACCATTTCTGAAGTAAATGACATCCAATGCAGAAGTTGCCATTCAGTACCCAATATTCAGCAGAGCCACAAGTGCCCTCCTCCCCCTTGTGTAAACAAAATCAGTAATGACTGGAAAGGTAAACATTATTCAACTATAGTATGACGCTCAGGGGCTATCAGAGTGCACACAGGTCTGATAATTTTTTGCAAGTTTTTGTTGTGTCTATGACAGATAACAGAGTATTAACATCACGGCCAGCCTTATCTGCCAGGACCAGCACCTTTCATTGTGGAAACCAAATTTAAGTTATTTTTAGTGTATGACATGATAAGCATTGCAGGGACCTTTGGTAGTGCATGCTCCCACACTTTATGAATGCTCACAGATCTGAAGAGCGGAAGAGCCAGGTGAAGCAGCAGTGCAAGTGGTGTAGTGCCAAGGAAAGGAAAGGAAAGGAAAGGTTGGGTAGCATCTCAGGTACCTCAGAGAACTGAAATATTGTGGGCAGAACGGCAGCCAAACTAAGCATGTCCCCAGCCAGAGCCTGAGAGCACTATAAATAGACATCCTAAGGGTCATTTAAGATATTTTTTTCTTCTGCCTTGAGATTTACATATAGGAAGAAAGATGGAATGACTGGACTTCTCAAATGACCCTCAGGTGAGGATTCACCTTGAGCCTAATTATTACATTAGACTGCTGCACTAAAATCATAGAATCATAGAATCATTTAGGTTGGAAAAGACCTCTAGGATCATCAAGTCCAACCATAAACCTACCACGGCCACGTGCACCACTAAACCATGTCCCTAAGCACCACATCTACATGCTTTTTAAATACCTCCAGGGATGGAGACTCAACCACTTCCTGGGCAGCCTGTTCCAGTGCTTGATAAACCTTTCAGTGAATAAATTTTTCCTAATATCCAATCTAAACCTCCCCTGGCACAGCTTGTGGCCACCTCCTTTTGTCTTACTGCTTGTTACTTGAGAGAAGAGACCAACAGCCACCTCACTACAACCTCCTTTCAGATAGTTATAGAGAGTGATAAGGTCTCCCCTCAGCCTCCTCTTCTCCAGACTAAACAACCCCAGTTCCCTCAGCAGCTCCTCATAAGACTTGTTCTCCAGACCCTTCACCAGCTTCGTTGCCCTTCTCTGGACACATTTCAGCACCTCAGTGTCCCTCTTCTAGTGAGGGGCCCAAAACTGAACACAGTACTCCAGGTGCGGCCTCACCAGTGCCCAGAGGCACAATCACTTCCCTGCTCCTGCTGGCCACACTATTCCTGATACAAGCCAGGATGCCATTGGCCTTCTTGACCACCTGGGCACGCTGTTGGCTCATGTTCAGCTGGCTGTCAACCAGCACCCCCAGGTCCCTTTCCGCCAGGCATCTCTCCAGCCACTCCTCCCCAAGCCTGTAGCGTTGCATGGGGTTGTTGTGACCCAAGTGCGGGACCCAGCACTGAGCCTTGCTGAACCTCACACAATTGGCCCCAGCCCATTGATCCAGCCTGTCCAGATGCTTCTGCAGAGCCTTCCTACCCTCAGGGAGATCAATACTTCCAACTTGGTGTCATCTGCAAACTTACTGAGGGTGCACTTGATCCCCTCATCCAGATCATTGATAAAGATATTCAAGACTGGCCCCAACACTGAGCCCAGGGGACCCCTCTTGTGACCAGCTGCCAACTGAATTTAACTCCATTCACCACAACTCTTTGAGCCTGGCCATCCAGGCAGTTTTTTTACCCAGGGAAGTGTACACTTGTCCAACTCATGAACCGCCAATTTCTACAAAAGAACACTGTGGTAAATGGTGTCAAAGGCTTTACTAAAGTCTAGGTAGACAACATCCACAGCCTTTCCCTCATCCACCGAATGAGTCACCTTGTCATAGGAGATCAGATAAGTCAAGCAGGACTTGCCTTTCATAAACCCATGCTGACTGGGCCTGATCCCCTGATTGTCCTGGACGTGCCACGATGGCACTCAAGATGATCTGTTCCATAACCTTCCCCAGCACTGAGGTCAGACTGGCAGGCCGGATCCAGTTCCCTGGATCCTCCTTCTGGCCCTTCTTGTAGATAGGTGTCACATTTCCTAACTTCCAGTCAACTGGGACCTCCCCCGTTAGCCAGGACTGCTCATAAATAACAGAATATGGACATCAGATCTCATAACAGGTACGGCTGCAGCACAGGATAAGTTGTTCTGATGGATTTCCATTGAGTTACTCAACTTCTAATTGTGGGTGCAAAATAATATACTGCCTGGAGTATTTCTTATGTGTGGTTAAAAAAATGTTTCCAGCAATTCAAAAGTAGAAAATACAACAAAAGAGAAACCAGTCACCTCAGTCTCTGACACAAATGTCACAGTAAACTTAGGACTGGCTTTATTTTTTTCGCTCCACCTTTGTATTCGTATAGAGGCATACAGCCAAAGATATGCATTCAAAAATATGTGTTAAAATAAGTGGAGTTTTACAATAGTAAAAATGTCACTTCCAAATAAATGCTTAAAGGACTGAACTGCCATGGTAATCAAGCATAATTAGCTTTTCATATCTTTATTAAAGTTTTACACTTTTATATTCTCACATATCAAGAGACCCAAGTATGGTCTCACAGACATCTTCATGGATGTCAGCTCTGAAAACAGGCATACCAGTTTTCTGTGCTTTATTGAACAGGTAAGCTGCTCTCCTGCAGAGGATCAATTTACCTCTCTGTTCATTCTGCAGATGAAAAGAAGGGCCGGGAGTAGGACCAAGACTCTCTGGAGTCACATTCAGTGATTTCACCAGCATGACCACTCTTTCCAAAAGCAGGGTGCACCAAAGGACAGGCCTGAGAGGCAGTCTATGTTCCTGGCTCTTCTCAGTCATAGGATTAGCCCGGCCCAGTCATGTGGATGTTTGACCTCATTCCATGAGCATTAACTTAGAGTAAAAAAGCGTCAGTGTGGAATAAATGAAATGCATTTTCACTTCTGTCACCATTACACATAGCAAATTTCAAGCAACTGGAGTCTTTATGTAGAATCAAGAGCACTTGACATGTCAGCCTTTAAACAAAATACAATATGCATCTTTAATTCTGGGAGAGGGTCACTACCCTATAACATCACTGGCATTTTAATTAAAATGTCTCAAAGGAAAGAATGACAGGGAGCTTGTAAAAATTGTATGAAATTGCTTGTGTGTGCAGATGTTAAAGAGAAGCATAAAATACAACATACAGAAATTCTGTATTTTTTCCTCTTTGTTGCTTTCTTTTTCTCCCTTCCCTTCCCTTCCCTTCCCTTCCCTTCCCTTCCCTTCCCTTCCCTTCCCTTCCCTTCCCTTCCCTTCCCCAGTTCTGTAATCCCCAAGGCCAGTATTATAAATATTTCAACTGACAATTCACATCAAAGAAGTCAGGTTTTTGCCAGGACACAAGAATTTTCAGTGTCCCCCATACACAGTTACGTCTGAGGCCTTGTACTGAGGAATTCTGTACTGAGTGAGCTAAGCCCAGCTCCACTTGCTGTGCATCTGACAGTGCGGAGGCATGGCATTACGGGGATGTCTCACCAGATGTCTCCCTTGTATCAGATTCTTAGGTGCAAAGGTTTTGGTGAGGTACAATTAGAAAATCTTTGTGAATTCCATTTAAAGATGTTATATACAACTATGCAAATATTGCTGTGTAGTCATTTGTTCACTAGAGAGGACAGTTTTAAAGTAGTTTCTCCATTTTAAATTATAATGTTCCTTAAAAGAACATCATTTGCTGATTAGAGATATGAGTTTGTTTAGCTGCAGTGCCTGAAGCTTCAAATTTGATTGCATTCATTTTAATCACATAACTCATCTTATTTTCAGTAACATGGAGTTGTTTGTTCCAAATGCATTTATGAATTCCTAACTCATCTCAGTTATGCCACATACTGGAAGTGATGTTACTCTTACTAATTCCTAACATCACAAAAACCCAACTTACATGGAGGAGAAAGTGCTGGAAGAAGGAGGCATCTTTGGAATCTATTTAAAGTAAACTGCCTTAATTTCAAGTCTTTAATCCTGCTTTTGCTGCCCTAAGGGACAGGCTCCAAAACACATGACATTTATGCCTCAGATATGAAAGACCTGTCAAATCCCTGACACTGAGAGTGACACTAATACACTTGGCTCATCTCACACTCCCCCTGGCTATGGCTACATCTCACTTGTTTGCAATGCTTTACCATGTCCTCCTTCTTACTAGATGAAACTTACCTCCCAGAAGCAGCCAGCTCCTCCAGCTGTCATCCCTTTTTCCTCCTGCCTACAGGACAAGCAGGGAAAAAATAGACCAAGGGAGGAGAAAACAGACAAAGGGAGGGAGCGTTATTTCACAGCAAGCCATCCTGGCTCCTGTTCCTCTGTCCCATGATCGGAATGCCTCCTCACCCTGGGTGTGGGATCTTGTTCTTTGGGAGAACACAAACCTGAACTTTCTGGGCCTGCAAGGCAAGCACCAAAGACGGCAAACTTTTAACAGAGCAAGGCAGACAGTTTTTGGTGATGGAACAAATTGCACCTAGCAAGGTACCTTCTACAGAACTTGTCTTCTCTCTCTAGTGTGATGGAGGCAGAGATGCCTTTTCAGATATATTTGTTTTCAGCTAAGGGTTAGAGTGGGACCTACAATGAATTAACTAATAATTTTACTGTCAACACATGTAAACCTCTGTTCCTAACCTCACATGTTTAAGAGTCACACCTGTGGGCCATAAAGTGAAGAACAGGGATCCAAGGACAGCATTTTGTGTTGGCAGCAAAACCGTGCCCAAGTGCCACGGAGCTCCTTTCAAACTCCACTTGCTGCCTGCCAGTGAGCAGGGAGTGCCCATGCTCCCCAGGACGTGTGTGCCAGGGATATGTGGGTGGGAGAGTTAGACGTTCATTACCTTGTTCCAGAAGTTAATGGTCTTTAGGTGCTATTTTAGGAAGAGGTCATCACTGGGCCATGAAATGCTTGGAACATGTCCTCTCTCACCCAGAAGAAACTCCCCCTGTGGCAATGGTGGGGAGGATGCCAGTGGAAAATTCCTGCGCATAACAAGGTCAGATATACTGGTTTTCCATCTTTTTTAACTGTCCAAGCAGTGAAAAGCAACTGGAGTGACAGCCAAGGCTGATCCAGACACAGCTCCAGGACACATTACGCAAGAAAGGTCCTTGGTGTAAATAGGAGTCCAGGACCTTAATGCAAATGGGAGTCCAGACCATCGCAAACATCAGTCAGATCTCCTGATGAGAAACGGTAGTTCTAATCAGAAGAAATATCTGAAACTTAAATCCATCTTTTGAACACAACATACCTAAATCTAAAAGTGAATATGGGAAAATGTGACTAAGTACCCCAGCAAGCGCCTCTGAGCCTTCCTACCCTGGAAGGTGAGGCGACATTAAAAAGAGGGAACAGTCTGCACATGGGCTAACATGCAGAAGTTTAACTCCTCCACAGTAGGTAACACACATGGATGTCTGTGAAAGTCACTGCGCATTGAAGAACAAGCATCCAAATGTGGGGCATCTGGAACGCCAGCCCCATCCAGCCCTGCCAGCATCACCAGCTGCACTTCCAAGCACAAAGTTTTTATTGCAGTGACTTCTGATGATTAAGCCCGGCGTCCTTTTCAAAGGAGAGGCTTCTCATCAAACTGTGCATTAATGCCCGATTCCGGAGAGCTGATGTCTTTGTTTCCTGATTTGACTCTGACAGAAGGGAACAGGGAGGGAGGGGCAGCAGGAAGAGGCAGCAAATGCAGGCAAATTATTTTAAAACAGTTGTGATTCTAAAAAGTAGTGTTGATGCTCCTCTTCTTTGCACAAGTGCTGAAAGCAATGAGGTGACATTAAAAAGGCCGACTACCAGCAGCAGTGCGGAAAACAGCAAATAAACCAGGCAGTAAATGGGCAGGTATAACTGTTTGCATTTGTCTGGCTTTGTTGAGGTGTAAAAGTAAAGGTAATAATTGGAGAAAGGAATGGTTCAATTTCAAAATGATTTGCAGACTCACCAATGCAAGTTTTATTTTCAAATTTGAAACATGAGCTTACACATACGCATATTTATAATTTATGTTTTGTATAAATAGTACATATCTATAATTTACTTTATCTACATTGCCATTTTCATTAAAGAACTTGAATCATCTGGCTCACATAGAGAACCTACAATAACCACGTTTGTGAGGAAAGGCAGTGGGTTTTTTTCTGTCATTCACTAGTGTCACTTTGTGAAGTCTTAAGAGGTTTAAAATGCCCTTTAAACAGCCTTAATTCTGCCTCCTTCAGAGAAATCACAACTTGCAGAAAGCTGGAAAGGGCAAATGTGCTATATCCTGTGCCAGAGCAGTACAGGTCTGATCCACTCAAGGATGTGCTTTATATCAAGTATGTGAGCAACACTCCTGACCCATATGGTTTACTGAATCAGAGTCTAATTTTGTAATATCCCATCCCAATTTACATCTCAGTACCTGAACATTTTGCTTATCAAAAGGGAGCTAGAATGTCTCCCTGCATAATTCATGAAGCTGTGAATTATTTTTATATATCCTCTAGCTTTTTGTAAAAAGGCATTTGCAAACTGAAGACTAGGAAAACGAAAACGGTTAATGGCATTCTGGAACAATCTCAGAGCAAACAACATTTACTGAGAGCAGTGAGGGACTATTCACACATGTAAGGTAAATCCCAGGTGTAAACATTTCCTGGATCATAGCTTATACATTTGAGGGTGCAAAACTAAAGCAAAATATTTTTTTTTCAAAGCCCAATAACAATATATCATATTATTTTAATTTGTAACTTCAAATCACTAAAAAAGCTTGCTCCTACTACTAAAAAAAAACCCAAAACCCAAGAGTATAATATATTTCACATTTCTGTTACCTCCCCCTTGGATGCTGAACAAGCAAAATAGCATAAACTGCTACAGATCAATCTTCATCCAGCACAGCATAGCACAGCTTCTGTCCATCCCATCAGCCTAACATATCACAATGAAATGAAGACAGATGGCGTACTAAGTGCAAGAGCTGTAAATGAATGTGAACAGAAATTGATTTTGAAATGTTCTTGGCACTTTCCCAAGAAAACATGATCACTGTATTTAAAACAAGTGTTCCATGCATTGTTTCAGGATTCCTAAGAATTAAAATCTCTGGCCTCCTCAGTTATTTTCTCTTCAGAGACCTATTTTCAGTTCTGTTGCAACATTTACACAAAAAAACCCCAAACTTTTATGACTCTTAAAATTTAGTAGACCAAGAATAGTACCAGAGTACTGTGTCTAGTTCTGGGCTTCCCAGTACAAGACAGATACAGAGCTGCTACTGGCAAGAGGCCAGGAAAGGGTCACTAAGATTATAAAGGGACTGGAGCATCTCTCATACGAGGAAAGGCTGAGAGGGCTGGCACTGTTCAGCCTGCAGAAAAGGCTCAGGGCGGATCTCATCAGTGTATAGAAATACATGAAGGGAGGGTGCAAAGAGGATGGAGCCAGGATCTTCTCAGTGGTGCCCAGTGACAGGACAAGAGGCAAAAGGCACAAACTGAAACATAGGAGCTTCTGTGTACATCAGGGAACACTTTTTTACTGTGAGGGTATCTGACCACCGGCACAGGTTGCGTAAAGAGGTGGTGGAGTCTCCATACTCAGATATTAAAAAGTCTTCTAGACATGATCCTGGGCAAGCGGCTCTAGGTGACCCTGCCTAAGCAGTGGGGTTAGACCAAATGACCTCCATAGGTCCCTTCCAACCTCAAATGTTCTGTCATCCTGGGAATATATCAAGAATTGTGCTTTTTTGGATTGACACATTTTCATTTGTCAGTTCAAAAAATTCCTGAGGTGACCGCAATTTTCTTGAGTATCAACCTCATTTATTTTCTATGTCTTAAATTAAGCCATCTGTTTCATTCTTTGACTGGACAAAAACTATACATGTGAAGTCAGGTTATTTTTTGTTTTCCTAGGTCTGCAGTTGTAAGGGATAATTTGTCAGGATCCCATAGAGAGAAGTCAGTATTGTGCGGATTCATGAAACCATCTACACCAGGTGGCTCTCACTTGCACAAAGCCGAACCCCTGCAATTTTGCATGACTCCATGTTCCGTAACATAGGCTACTTTACTCCTTAGGGTATGCTGAAAATATCTGGGGAAAAAGTCCTCAGAAAAAGTCCCATATTAAAGTTTTCATTTTTGTAAACCCAGCCTTGTCTTACGGTTTTGTTAGTTTGACCAAAAAAAAACCGCAACCACCCAACAAACCACCTGGAAGAGGTTTTGTTTCTGGACAATATTGTATTCCTATGTGTGCGACCATGCGTGTGTACCTATCCTGTAATGCACGGCATATCACCTGGCACTACGAATGTCTCAAATACGTTAAACTAAGAAATTTAGACCTGGTCAATATGCATGGCCAAGATGGAAATTTTTAAAAAAGGTCAAATGCTGCACTAGTTTTGATGATTCAGAACTTGGAAATCTTCCATCCACATTAGCACGTATCCAACTTCCTAGCACATCATTAAAGAGTAACTTATTTCTGAGGTGCCATCTTTCATCAAGGACATAAAACCATTATCATCACTATCATCATTACTTGAATTTAAGACCCCAGGACATCTCCTTATCAGACTTAGTCTTATAGCCTGAAATTCCAACAACATGTATTATTATTACTCAATGTCTGCGGCTGTGTGGTCCCAGGGCTGCCATGGGCCCAGTCACTGTCCCCAGCTCCCTTCATCCCCTGCAGGCGCTGCGGGATGAGGCCTGCCCTGGCAAGCAGAAGCATGATCCGTTAATAAAAGTCTAATATTTTCACCACAGCAATCACTGAGATGAGCTAGCACAAAGGCAACAGCAAAACGTACTTGGAAGAAAATCCAAGTAAAACATTATGGATAAAAATGTTAGCTGTTTTCAGGTAAAAACATTACTTGATTTCAGATATTGATTTTTGTTCCGGTACTTTGAAATGCTTCCAAATTCCGGTTCTGACAAAAATGTTACAATTAAAATCTTGGATCTCACACTGGCATCAATTGTAGAAGAGATGCACTTAAGGAAATTTAGAATTGACAATGTATGTTGTACTGACAGACTAATTAGTAAGACAAAAATAACTATTTTCTTTTAATATTAACAGTGGAGTGCACAGAGGGATTTTTTGCTACCTTATTCTGTTAGCCAATGTCAGAACCATGAAGAGAACGGCAGATTAACTACTGCTTTCTGTGCAAATAAGAGTACTTGTGGTTCATTAGAAATCACCTTGAACATAAAAAAATGGACATAATCTGCTGGACAAAGAAACTGTGGACTGTGACAGACCTGTCTGCAGAAAAGAGCTCCACCATCCTGCTAGTCTGAGTAGGTTCAAGCCAAGGGAAGGAACGCTAAGAATAACAATGCCTATGGAAAAAGCTCAGGATAGGGTCAAGGTTATGCTATTTTGAAGTTAGATTTTTGCCAGTTAAGACAAAACTCAGAATTCAAACCTCCTGCTCTACAGAAAGCCCTGGCATTTTTTGACAGCTGAATGGTGATTCACCAGTCACAAATAAGTCTACACAGAGATACTGAAAAATGTAATACTCTCTTCAGAGACTTTGTAACAGCTGCTATATTTTCACCTATGCTGAAATCCTTACCAAAATTAGCCCACCTCTCCAAATGGAAAATGTGTTATTCTGTAAGCAGAATCAATTCTGTAAGCAATGAATACCTGTACCCACACTTTCAGTATCTTCTTACAAGATCTTTTCAGTTGTTCACTGTACATTCTCACAAAAAAAAAAAAAAATCCAAAACCAAAACATAACAAAACCCAAAACTTTATAGCCTTATTTCTTAAGGAAGCAAGGTTTGCATGCTTATGCATGACTGTCCACCTACCTATTCAGCATTTCCCACTATCCCGATAATTTTGCGCCTGTTAGCCAATTTCAACCAAATTTGGTAATAAAGACAGAGTCTCAAAGAAATTAAACTCTTGTTCAATTCCTAAGTTTCATGAAACTGAACAGTGGACAGAAATTCAGGACACCCTTGGAGCAAAAAGTAATTCAGTGCAGCCCCTTACCATGGGCCAATGGTAACTCAGCCCCACTCACCAGCCGCAGGCACTTGCTAAGCCCCCCAAGCCATCCCCAGCGCAGGCTTCACACCAAGTGGGAAGATTGTGGCTGGGATGCAGAGACCAAGGTGAGAAATGCTGACACAGGACAGGCCTGGGAATAAGATGGTGACAATGGAAAGCAGAAAACAAATCAGTCAGACACCAGACCTTATCAGTTCCACTGCTCATGGACCAGCTTGATTAATAACAAATGCAAGTCTCAGAGTGTAGCTCTGCTGTGTAAAAGCACAAGAGCAGTCATTGTATAATTGGAATTCAAATGAGGTAGGATAATTTAAATATCTGACACAATATTTAACGTAATCTCTGAGAAATAGCATGCTTTGTCTTCTGAGGCATAATTTTCCTTGCGATGAAATGGCAATACATGCACTGAAACTTATATGACTTGTGTCACGCAGAAATTGTGTTTGCATTATCAACTGTACACAAAGAAGAGAATAAGAAGTTGACTTAGTTTTCCTAACTTAGTTTTCCTAACAGATTCCACTGTGCAATGCCAAGAAGCACTTCATTTTTAAAACTGTCATGAAACAAAAAATACAAAAGCTTTTGTGTAGCTTTGTAAGTGGAGTCCATATAGAACAACATAGTCTAACGCAAGAAATGAAAAAAAAATACTTATGGTAAGAAACCAGAATATAGGGAGTGGCCAGGGACTGACCGGGCAATGCGGCTGCAGAACAACGCTATGAAATCCTCAGGGCTTCCTCCACTGCATGACTCCTGGCCAGGCTCCTCCATATTTTGGCTACTAGCATGGTCTCTGCAGTGCTCAGTGGTAATTTCCTCTTTAAGAACACATGGGAAGGAAGGTAAAAGAAGGGCTTATGGGGAATACAAGTACTTCTTTTCTAATGCAGACATGAAACAGCTCTGCCTAATTCATTACTTTCTGCCAAATGCCCAAGAGCCAGCTGCCTACAAACTGATTAGATTACAGGGCAGGGATAGAGGTGACCCTGTAAACCCCAGAGCCACCCGTTTAGGAGTGTGGATTCCCAGGACAAAGCCCAAACAGGCAGGGAGAGGAGCTAGATGCTAAGTTGACCTGCAGTGCCAAAGCCCTCCAGGGCCCAGCAGTACTGGGCAGTAAGGACCACTAATGGCTGGTTTTAATAGGTAGAGTGGGAACCAATTTTGAATTGAACAGCCGGTGTGCTCAAACCAGCCTGAAGACCCTCCAGTACAACCCTGCTAATGTGTTCACACCACTAAATACACTTCTGTTACTGAAGCTCAGCCTGTGTATGTTGTCGTCGTTTAGCCCCAGCCAGCAACTAAGCATCACGCAGCTGCTCACTCACTCCCCCCTGGTGGGACAGGGGAGAGAATCAGAACAGTAAAAGTGAGGCAACTCATGGGTTGAGATAAAGACAGTTTAATAGGTAAAGCAAAAGCTGCGCGCGGAAGCAAAGCAAAACAAGGAATTCATTCACTGCTTCCCACGGGCAGGCAGGTGCTCAGCCACCCCCAGGAAGGCAGGGCTCCATCACGCGTAATGGTTACTTGGGAAGACAAAGGCCATAACTTCAAACATGCCCCTCTTCTTTCTTATTCTCCCATCTCTATATACTGACCATGGCACCATACGGTGTGGGATATCCCTTTGGTCAGTTGGGGTCAGCTGTCCCGGCTGTGCCCCCTCCCAGCTCCTTGTGCACCCGGCAGAGCACGGGGAGCTGAAAAAGTCCTTGACCAGTGTAAGCACTACTTAGCAACAGCCAAAACATCTCCACATTATCACTGCTGTTTCCAGCAAAAATCCAAAACACAGCCCCATACCAGCTACTATGAAGAAAATTAACCCTGTCCCAGCTGAAACCAGGGCAGTATGGGAGCCCAGCGTTTCACCTTTGGCTCACGAGAAATGTGGAATACTGGGTAGGAAAGAAACTGGCAACCATGTGGGTACCCAAAAATCCTGAAGGCACACTAAATTGTTACATCAGTAAAAAGTATACAAGACAAATGATAGACTAACCTGTGAGACATTTGTTAGGAGATGCCTCCAGTCCCAACACTACAACTGAGGATGGACTACTGTGCTCTGTTGGAAATATCAGATGGCATGGATTCCCTGAAGGAATACATACATAAACAAGCAGAAGTGAACAAGAACACAGGAACAAGTACACCAATAAGTAGTTAGCCCTCTTCTGAGCGTGGGTTCAACTAGACCACCTCCTGAAGTCCCTCCCGCCCTGAATTATTCCATGATTCTCCATTTTATCAATACACAACAAGCACATCTCCAGAATATGTGTCCTATAATGATGTATTCACTAGAACAGAAGAAACAGCTTTGAGGCTTCAGCTCACTCCTCCACAGTTACCTCCACCCACCACACCTGTATTATATCCTTTCCTTGTACAATCCACAATTTGTCTCCCTCTCCTTGGCTTGCTGCATCAGATTTATAGAGCCAAAGAGGAGGCATGGCATGCTTAGGGAGCGCAAACCAGGGAGCTGAAGCAGTGCAGAAGGGCAAGAGGGGGGAATTCACATTTTTCTCAAGCTGAAGCCACACACTGGAGGCCCACACTTTCTCTGGGACCCAAGAGGACGGCAAACCTCAGAGGATGACCTGATGAGAGACACATGATCGACATCGGAGAATCACCCTTACTTCTCTTCCATTCGTATTGACACTGTATCTACGCTTGGTTGAGTGGAAAAGATACAGAACACATCCTGTCTAAAAGCATACACTTTTGTACATGGAAAGATGAGCAGTTTAAGACTTAGGTCTTTTACAGCCAGAAGAAGCATATGTGCAATTTTAATTTAGCTCTCCTTTTGGCTTTAGTGGTTTAATACTCATACAAAAGAAGTACAGCAGAAACTGTCATCCTCATTTCTTATTTGATTACTGTATGACATCTGCTAACCCTACGGTGGCTACTGTAGGGTAACTACTGTTACTCTTTACAGCAGAGGTCCATTTCGCCTTGCTGAGGTTCTCAAAAAGAGGTGCCTGCACCAAGGTTACTCGCTCGGTTACTTTCAGTGGAGGGAGACAAGGACCTCCAGTGAGAAGATTCCTTCACATCAATGGGAAGACAGCGGCTGAGACATCTCCCACCCCACAAGATTGGAGGAAAATACCAGCCTTTTTAATTTGAAAAAAAGATTGGAAAGATGAAGCAAGCATCCCCAAAATGTGGAATAAATGATATCTGAATGAAAAATAAAACTCACATATTTTCCCTTAAAAGAGCACTTAAGGAACATGCTTCTCTACAACCGACAGGAATTATGCTGGAAAATCCTTCGCTACACCCTGAACCCTATCAACAGGCTGACAGAAGACAGTTTATGGCCGAAAATAATATATGAATGAAATGTCCTACCCATTGGTAGGGCATTTCCACATTTTCAATGCTCTAGATTGCCAAGATCTGTGTGGTAGAAACCACATATGGTACAGTTGTGAATAAGCCAAAAAATGGGGCTTTAAGGAACACTGTACAAGCATAGACCTGTACAGAGCATGTACCTGGAATGTACAAGAACATGGCAAAAATGCATTGAAGGGAAGTGTAGAAACCAAAATCGGAGGGTGGAAGCAAATGTCTCTGAGCAGATCATAAACCTAAAAAAAGGAAGGAAAGAAAAAGGACAGGTGAGTTGAGTCCTCCACCCCTACTCTACCCTATTGAGGCCACATCTGGAGTACTGTGTCCAGTTCTGGGCTCCCCATTTCAAGAAAGACGGGGAACTACTGGAGAGAGTCTAGAGGAGAGCTACAAAGATGATCAGGGGACTGGAGCATCTCCCTTATGAGGAAAGGCTGAGAGACCTGGGTTTGTTCAGCCTGGAGAAGAAAAGAGTGAGGGGGGATTTCATCAATACTTATAAATATCTGAAGGGTGGGTGTCAAGAGGATGGGACCGGACTCTTTTCAGTGTTGCGCAATGACAGGACATGGGACAACGGGCACAAGTTGGAACACAGGAAGTTCCACCTAAATATGAGGAAAATCTTCTTTCCTTTGAGGGTGGCAGAGCAGTGGCACAGGCTGCCCAGGGAGGCTGTGGAGTCTCCTTCCCTGGAGACATTCAAAACCCGCCTGGACGTGTTCCTGTGCCCCCTGCTCTAGGTGTGCCTGCTCAAGCAGGGGGTTGGATGAGATGATCTCCAGAGGTCCCTTCCAACCCCTACCATTCTGTGACTCTGTTAAAAAGTGGGTGTGACAGTGCAAGTGAGGAGCTGCAGAGAGCTGAAGGTACTTTGAGGGGGAGGGAGAAAGAGGGCTGAGACAAGCAGCCAGCAACAAGCAGCCAGCAGCCAGCCACAACTCCAGAATGGTCTTTCAACATCCAAAGGACAGTGCTTTGGCTCTTGCTACTGCTGTTCCAGCTGCTGTCTGCTGTCTGGAGCCTCAGGCAAGCTGCTCCTTCCACTTTCCTTTGGGGTGGCCCTCCATAATGGAGGCTGCATCTCCAGAGAAAGTGCTGGAGACCACCACATGACCATAGTCATGGATCTTTGATGATAAATTCACTTATGTTTCCCAAGTTCACATCGTCAGGGGAAGATGTGGCAACTGTCTATTTGCATTATGTAAGAGTTGTTCTTAGTATCTGCTTCAAGATTTTCCTTCCTTTCCCCCCCCCCCCCCCTTTAACTAGGTATCTCTTCAGTGGCCTAAATCTTCTGTTCTTCATAAGCTCTGCTTGGCTCATGCATGAAGGAAAGGGGCCAAAGATGGCTTTGTGCCATTGCTGGTCTGCCGGCGACTTGCTTAGCTTTCCATGTCAATTTGCCTCAAGCTGCCCCCGTTTGGATTTGGCTACATCCTTCACCTTCGGCCGCAGCAGCCCCCCAGACGCTGTTCCACAGCCAGGATAAACTCAGCAGCCTTCTGGCCACCCTTCCCGCCCCTGGATCTCTCCTGCAGGCCCGGCACTCATCCCTGAGCCAAATCCTCCGGCAGCAGTGGGGCGGGAAAGGATGAAAAACCCCTTTTTCTCGGGGATCTGCGGACGGGTCGGGCGAAGGCGCGGAGGGGCCTTCGATGTGGGGACGATAAAGCGCCCGGCGGGACGAGCCGGACACCAGCTCACGGCCGGCCTCCCCCGCGGCTCGGCTCGGCGCGGCGCGCTGGAAACGCGGGTCAGTCACGGCCACCTCTCCGAGCTTAGGAAGCGCCGAGGGGCGCTGAGGGGGCGGCGGCGGCGGCGGGCGCTCCGCCCCGGCGTGGGGGGGAGGCGGCGGCCGCCCTGTGGCAGACCCGTCCCCGGCACCACCGGGGTGACCGGCAGGTCTCGCCCGCACCTCCGCTCTCGGCGGTTGGGAAGGGGCCGCCCGGCCCGCCGCGCCTCACGGGCACGGCCTCCAACGGCCGGCGGGCGGCTGCGGGGGCGCCCCTTTCCCGCCTCTCCCGCTCCCGCCCGCCTCCTCCCCGCTCCCTCCCCCGGCAGCTCCCCGCTCCCTCCCGCCGCGCAGAGCGCCGTGCCGTGCCGCGCCGTGCCGCGTCGGCGGGGGCATGGAGAGCCAGCGCTGCTTCGCCAACCGCTTCGATGACTACCCGGGCAGCCCGGCGGCGGCGCCGGACAGGGAGGCGGCGGTACCGCTGGTGACGGCCACCATCGAACGGATCCTACGGGAGCTGCCGCCCCTGGGCGGCCCCCGCGGCTGCCAGGGCGGGCTGTACGGCGGCGTGGCCGGCGTGGCCTACATGCTCTACCACGTCGCGCAGTGCCCGCTGTTCGCGCCCTCGCGGGAGGCCTACCTGCGAGCCGCCCGCCGCGTCGTGGACGCCTGCCTGCGCTACCAGGAGGGCGGCGGCGAGGCGGACGCCGACACCCGCGCCGCCTTCCTGCTGGGGGGCGCCGGGGTGTACGCGGTGGCGGCGCTGGTCTACCGCGCCCTGGGGCTCCCCGACTTCGCCCGGCCGCTGGGCAAGTTCCGGGAGCTGAGCGAGGTCTGCGCCCCGCTCTCCTTCCTCGAGTGCGGCTCCGACGAGCTCTTCGTCGGCCGCGCCGGCTACCTGTGCGCCGCCCTGGTGCTGAAGCAGCGGCTAGGGATGGAGGTAAGGGCGGGGGCGGCGGGTCAGCCCCGCGCTGGGGTGTGAGGGGGGCGATCCCCGCCGGGGCTGTCGGCGGTGGCCGGCGTGCCCCCCGCCGTGCTGCCCTGCCCTGCCCTGCCCAGGCAGGGCTGTGCTTCCCCGCCGGTCCGCGGTGCAGGGGTGCACCGGTAGCGGGGCTCTCCGCAAAAAAAAAAAAAAAAGGGAAAAAAATACCAAAAAAGCGCACCTTTTCCAGCTTGCACCTCGGGGGCGGCGCCTCAGGAAGAGCCCCGGGGGTGGTTTCTCTAGTAGCTGTTCCCCCGCAGCGCTCCTCCGCTAAAATAAAAGATGCATCTTCTGCGGGAGGGAGCGGGGGGCAGGGGGCTCCCGGGCACCCCAGGGGCATGGGCTGCTGGTGAGTTGCCAGGCGGTGAATTCTTTGGCAGGAGCAACCCCCGGCTTTTCATAGAATCATAGAATTATTAAGGTTGGAAAAGACCTCTAGGATCATCAAGTCCACCCGTCAAAGGATTCAAGAATAACTCCGTAAAATGAAGTGGGTAAGAAAAGGAGTAGTGTTGGGTGAAACACAGTGAGGAACCTAGTGGTGCCATGCTATAATTTGCACGCAGGGAACCAGATTTTCAGAGGCACTTGGTTTTACTAACCCCGGCATACAGAAGCTGGTAGTCTTTTGGAAGTCTGGCCATGTATTTTGGTGCTTTTCATGAATGTGCTGTTCTTTTCTGGAAGCATGAGATGTGATGATGGTTCAGTGTGTCGTCAGGACTTCACCTTGGGTTATTGTCATTGTCCGTGCTGAAATTCAGAGCTTCCACTGAGTACAGCATAATAATTAATGCAACTGATTCTGTTTGCTGTGGTGTTTGTTACTACGTGGTCAATGTGGTATCTGAGCAGGCATTTGTTAGAATTTTGTTCCTGTCCTCTTGTCAGGTCCGATCTGTGTTTCCTCTGTTAATCACTAATTTGCAAGTTCATATGCTTCTGGCTTTCTTTCCTCCTGGGGGAGGAAGCAACTATTACAAGTAAATCAGTGATGTAAAAACAGGTGGTTCTGCCCCATCCAAGACCAGTCACTGCAATCAGAGTTCAAGTAAATTCATTTAATGGAGGAGGCATGGGACTCCAGGGTATCCAGGAAAGGCAAGAAGAATGTTAAGTCAGTTGAATGTCTTGATTGCCTTGAACAAAAATTCTTACAGCACTAAGCATTTAAAGTAGCATACTATGTGTGCTGTTTCTCTGTACAGGATTCTGCCTGAAGAACCGTAACCATAAAGATGGTTATATTATTCATGACCTTAACATAACCAAACTTCTGATTCTGACAGCATTGTCTATGTGAGGAATGTTTTGTAGATGCATTACAATCGTGTGTGCATCAGTGCCAGCCCTAGGGGATGGTTCCTCACAGAGGAATAAGCCGTCCCTGTTAGTTCAGGTTGCGCTGGGGGAGTGTGTCTGGTACCCATGTCAGTGCTTATGGTGATGTTGTGACATACCAGCTGAATGGTATGGATGGTATGCTGGACTGAAGCCCAGCACCCTGGAATCTACTGCTTTATTGAATCCTTCAGCCATTTGCTTTATGTCCTTGAGAGGAATCGCTGAACAGTTTGGAGAGTAGGTGTAATCACCTCTGACAAGCAGTGCGAAGAAGGGGAGAGCTCTCCTCTCTCCTTGCTTGCTGAAAAATTATACTTTATGCAGCTGTAAAGTGTTAAACATCTCCACAGATGAGCACAGGTATGCACTTATTGCGGAATCCATTTAGCAGGTGGGTTAAGTACAATCATAGAGGGGTTTATTTTGCCGATAAAACATATTCTCTGTCCCCTTGCTGATGTTTTAATTGGTAAGCTAACATCTTTCCATAGTATTATTTATTCTGTCACCACGTTGTAATTTTAAATGTGTAGTGTAACAAATAAATCAAAATAATCTAAGCTGCTAAGTATTAATAGAACAACTTTAATTTTTAATTCAAACAAAAATTAAAACATAATTAAAATATTGTCCTCCTTAATGAGGAAAATGATAATGATTTCTAGTCTATCTGTACTCATGCTTGAGCAAAACTTGGGTCCTTTGGTAAACGTTCCCGTCCTAATACAGAGTTATTTTCATTAGTACATTGCCAGACCAGACCCTGAATCTTTTTACAAATGAAGAAAGGGATGCCCAGAGAGAATGTCATTTATTACCCAAGGTCAAACGGTAAGCCAGGTACATCCCAGAATAGAAGCAATGTCTTGTGATTCGAACCACTGGAAAATGCTACCTCCTGTAATGTGATTGTGCGCAGTCTCACACGGCTTATTGCAGCGTGTTTTCTTGTTTCCCATGTTCTTTTTTTTTGAGGATGCTGTGCAAACATTTCCAGCACAAAGTGAAATCCATTCCTTACATTGAAATACAGCTGCCGCTGCCTGTATGGTTGTCTTTTTCCTCTGAAGAAGTCAAATAGTGACGTATATACAAGAAGTTGCTTGCCCTTGAAGAAAGGCATTTTGAGCAAATTTTACAGTTTATGTTGTGGGTTTGTTTTTTGTCTTTTTAGGGCAGGAAGGAGACCCTTTTGTTTCAGTAAAGGGCAATTCAGCTCAGCTGCTGTGCTCTGATGCTTCGGTTTCTTGCTAAAGTCTCAGTGTTTTAAAGCTTCACAGGTTCTTCAGAAAGTTAGTGGACTGTCCTGAAGTATCCAGTCTGTTGAATAAATTGACCTCATGTGAAGAAGGCATTTACATTCAGCTGGTTTTCAGAGTTGTAGGCTAATACAGCATTTTTCTCTGATGAATTAATTGGGAGGTTTTGCATGAATAAGGATTACTTCAACAGTCAAGCTTAACAGGGTCTGACTTCATGATGCACTATGGATTAGGAAAGATGTTAGTTTTCATCCTTTCTTTAATTTCCATTACATTGTAGTCAGTGCTTCCCAGGCAGGGATGGGTAAAATATTGTTTTGGTAGAAACAATGTGTCATTTATATAAGGCACATGTAAATAAGGTGCACGGACTTTAGCTGTCCTTAACTGTTGTGTTTTCACTGTTCAGGGGATATTTTGTTTCTGTTCCATCTTCTTTGGGTACCTCTTTTTCTGATGGTTGGTTCATTATGTGTTCTTGGAGAAATCTGTCAGTCCTGCTTTTAATTCTCTTCACTCAGTCCCTATTTGCTTGTGTAAACAGTAGTCAGATGCCATTAAAACGTTGGTCCCATCCCTCTGTTTGGATGGTATTTTATCCTCTCCTCATTTTTTCTCAGTGGTGTTTCTGTCCCATTTCGTGGTTGATGGAGCATGGTGTGTCTCGGTAGTTGCACTTCCTTCTGGCAATGTAACTGTCAGATGACGGAGGAGAAGGTACAGAAGTTCAAGTGGCTTCTTGGATCACCATCTACTAAGATGTTACAGCCTTTTAGCACAGCTCAGGTTTTCATATAACTGACTGAACCAATGGGCTTGACTGACTTCCACTAGCTCTGGGTTGCAGCAGAAAAGACAGCATCGGATTGCAGTGTACCACGTAGGAGGCAGGGCAGCATTTTTCATGACTGCCTGATGCTGTAGTTTCATTAGAGACTGTAGTTTTGGAAGACATTGGGGACACTGTAAAAGATCCTCACCTGCAGGTGCAGTGGTGACAAGCTGAACCAGCACACTCTGCCAGCAACACAGCCAAACCAGTTGCCTTGGGGGCTGAGCCACGGGGGTGAGTCGAGAGCCTGCAGGGACCTTGGGCTCTTTCATGCCGTTACACAGCTAAGCTTTCTCTCTCTGTGGCAGAGAGGCATCTCGGTTTCCTCTTCCAACAAATGCAACGTCATGATTTGGTGTGTGTTTCTGAAGTTGTTGTCCTGTCACAGGGAGGACATAATCCTGATGTTTTTCTGTTATGGGATGCCAGAAAAGGCAACGGTCTTTCTAGCAGGACCCAGTTGAGTGTAGGGCCCTGCTAAAACCATACTTAACCCTGACTGCTGTCTGTCACCAGAACCTCTTTTCTCTTGGACCTCACAAGATTGCAAATTAAGCTGACCAACTTCACCTGGTACATGGAAAACGGAAATAGCACTGCTGTGCAATGTCTGGGAGCCGGGTGCCCCAGCAAGGGAGGTGTGAGGCAGGGCTGGCTTTAAAAGGCAGTGGAACAGAGAGATGTGCAGTGCACGGGATCTGACAGGTCCAGCCAGTATGCTTCATAATATTCTGGGAGAAGAGATACAAATTAATGAAATTCTTTTCTTTCAACTCCTCAGATATCTTTAGATCACACTACTTGTTCCTCAGAGTCTTCCCTCCACCTAATATTTAAAGACTGGTGTAGGTTACTTCACAGAAAGTGAGAGAGGAAAGAGTTTTTTGAATCCTGCCTAGAATATGTTCATTTGCAACTCTTTAGAGTGGGATGTAAATGTATTCATGCTGAACATCTTGTATATGAAAGACACTCAATGGACTGATCTTAGAAAGGCAGATCTGCAAAATACCCATGGAAGAGATACACCTCCGAGTGCTCTGGCGTAGGGTCCCCATGTCAGGCTTTTAATCTCGCCTGAACGGGAAGGTTGTCCTTTGAGGTGAGATTTCATTCCTTCTCCATGCCCATTAAAGTCCTTTCTCTCTGTGGAAGAATTTGCCAGTTTATCTGAAAGGTTATGGTGTTTAAAATGTCAAATATCGTAGTGCTAGCTGGAGCTGTACTGATTTCATTATTTCATTTTACACAGGCCACTACACAGCCAGGATGTCTTTTCTTTGCCACAGACTATTTAAATGAGATACAAGTGAGGATAAAAAGCTTTTGATCCTAGCCTGCCTCTTTTAAATGTACATTCTTCTAGCTGTGGCTTCTCAAACTACACACAGGGGCTAGATCTTGCACTAATTTGTTTAAATTGATGAATTTAATCCGGGAGTTAAAAATGGGAGTTTTCTGAAGGAAACAGTGAAACAAAGGGAATTATTTACATCTGGATTTTTTTTTTGAAAGCATTCTGAAATAATTCGGGTTGACATGTCAGAACTTCTCCATTTCTCTTCAGCATGGCAACACAAATCTTTTTTATTTTAAACAGCCTTCAGATTCTGAGATGGGGATGCCTTGATAATGGCCACCTGGATTAGTTCAACACAGTGGACTCTGAATACCCAGTTGTAGACATAAAGTAGAAAATTCAGCATTGAAAATGTCGAATTTCAACTGTATTGCTTCACTGCCATTAAAAAGCACTGTAGTACAGAGGTTTTGGTGTGGATCCTGCCAGCACTGGATGTTTGATTGACACAAGTTTAGCTGTATACATTAACTTCGGTTGCAGAAATACAGATTTGAAAGGCTTATAGTTGAAGAGTGGTATTAATCTGCCATCGTCTTCTAAAAAGACAGTTTTGTACAAAACCCGTGTCATCCCTCTGTACTGCTTTGTGCTGTTGGAAGAACACTTGCCTATGCAGCAGCATCTTCTTGCTGAAAAAGCAGCCCAAGCAGTAACACTGATTTTATAATATCAGTTTTTGAAAAAAAAAAAAAATTATCCAGAGGCATCTCTTGTATCCAAAACAGATCTCTACTTTCCCATCCTTCTTCTAACTCCTGTAATTTTCACATACTGGAAGTTAACTCTTAAACTTCATCAGTCATCTTCCTGAGCATCACCATGGAGAACTTTAATGTCATCTTTCGGAGTTTGTCTGTACTGATGCTTTGCCTGCTAGAAGCAGAGGTATTGAACGCAAAGTGTCTTTGCCCTCCACAGAGCAGAGTGTTCTGCCTTTGTGGCCTTCCTGGCTTGAAGATGAGATCTGCGGAACAAAACACAGGAATCAGAACAAGGGTGTTTTTGTAGAAAAGGTGCTGAGTGGTTCTTTGGACCTGTAGGGTGTGTCCGGTGACTGAATCTCTGGAAGCATCCAAAGCCATCAGAGCATTTGAAACAGAGAATCAAGGGATTTCTCCAGCAGAGAGGTGCAGGGCTTGGGTGGAAGCTACTGTTTTTCACAACATGAGTTACTTGTCATCGGTTTGGTGACAGAGTGCAGTTATTTTCTTAAATCTGTTGCCTTAGGTTTTCAGATTTTTGTATGATGCATTTTATACATATGTCAAAGAACTTTATTACAATACTCAGTTTCTACAGATACCTATATTTGACATTTATGTTTTCCTCCATGACAAAGGCTATTAGTGATTTTTTGGCATGGTTCTGACAAAGGTCCAAAAGCCGCAGATAACTGTGTTAACTCACAGTTAACAATGAATGACATAGCAGAAAGAAAAAGTGCATGTGTAGGACATGCCTGTATGGTAGAGTGTGTGAAGGCAGAGAAAGAGGCAGGCATGGGGAAAAAAGACATTTGACAGAGGCCAAACAGAGAGGAGAAAAAAGAGCCAATAAAAAAATGATTAAAAAGCAAAAGAATAAGTTACCAGCAAATATATAAAAACGGAAGGCTGCACAGGGGTAGCAGAATTCAAAGATGAAGGGGAAAAGGCAAGAAATTACATAGAGCCTGGAGCAGGGGAGATTTAAAACTAAACTCAGGTTCTCTGGCAGACTGATGTGGACCTGATGGCTAATGTACCCGATTTAGAAGAAGATAAAAGTTCAGCAGAAGAGCAGAGGCCAGGAGAAATGGGTTAGGGGGCAGGCAGAGGAGTAAAACTACATTTTGTTGAGGAAAATTACTATTTTTGTTGGCTCGGTTTTTGTTTGTCACTCTTCTGTCACCATATTCTCTTTGCATAGGCTCATACACTTACAAAAATAGCTGTCATCACACTCAGTGCTCGCAAATTCAGAGCACAACATTATGTCTCATATTCCATATTTTCTTTCTCTAAGGAATAACTGAGATAACCACTTGATGTCTGGAAGCAAATGTGGGCATTTTTTGTGAACATTGCTGTAATTCTTCTGACACTGACATTCTCCTATTACATGCATATAATACTATAAATTAGTATGTAATCTATATGTTAGTGCTGTTAGTAAACCTTACTTTGATACCACACTAAAGAAGCAGAAATATGAAAGACTGAGCTGCTCCTGAGAGGAAGAAAAGAGCACGAGGCTGACAGCAATTACCAGTGAAAGTGTAACATCATCAGCACTTTACAGAACTGAAATGGAGGGATAAAATTAAGCTTTAAGTTTCTCTGTAGTCATTTAATACACATCATTAGAACATTAGATTTTTATGTAAATCATAGCACGGCTATGCACCACAGCTAGCAGGGCCAAATACAGAAACTGTCCCCTTCTTCCCTTTCTCCTCCATTAAATCAATAGGCCCTACTTCTCTCTGTTAATTCAGCCAGACAGTATTAAAATCAGCCACCGCCCTATTAACAGGTTGTATAAAGACTGCAGAGCAGTTTACTCAGCCAGTAAACTGCAGCCTTCAGCCTTATCTCCAAGCAGTAGAGGAGCTCTGTAGAGATCTGGGAGGTAATTAAAATGGGTAAGTCCAATGGTCCTGCTCTGCTGCTGCTGCTGGAGCACCCCAGCACAGTCTGGTGGGAGGCATTTGCTATAAATGGGGGTTTTATTTGTCAGCCAACTTCTCTATTCCACCCCTGTTTTAAAAAATCAGAATTCAATATATGCAATCAGGTCACCATTTTTGATAAGACAGTCTGTCAAAATGCCTCTTTGTCTGTGTCTGTCATGCAGTTCTTTGACCATTGACAGGCATGAGATTAAGCACTGAGTGATGTTGTGTAACCTTCTGTCCACTCCATTACAACAAAGATCAATGAAAATACCCTGTCAAAAACAATTATTTCTTATCTATGTTGTAGGATTATTTTCAAGTGGTAGTGAGCTGATTAATTTTTCTAGGAGTAGGAAGGCAAAATAATTGAAATAGCTTTTTCATTTTAGGCAAACATGATCAAGAAGTATTCTAATAGCAGTCTAAGCTGTTGCTGAGTCATTTGGTGTTTCTCAGCTTGGTATATTTTGATGTCTGAGAGCAGAACCATAAATCTATTTTTGCAGCAGATCAGCATTCCTGAATTCCTCATTTTAGTGGCTTAATACCTCTTGTAGAAGAGCAGTGGATCACGAGCAAGATGGAATGGATGTCAGGTAGCACTGAATCATAGAATCATTAAGGTTGGAAAAGACCCTTAAGATCATTGAGTCCAACCACTAACCTATCACTGCCAAATCCACCACTACACCATATCCTCAAGCACCACGTCTACCCTTCTTTTAAATACCTCCAGGGATGGAGCCTCAACCACTTCCTGGGCAGCCTGTTCCAATGTTTGACAACCCTTTCAGTGAAGAAATTTTTCCTAATATCCAATCTAAACCTCCCCTGGCGCAGCTTGAGGCCATTTCCTCTCATCGTATTGCTTGTACTAGGGAGAAGAGACCGACTCCCACCTCGCTACAACCTCCTTCCAGGTAGTTGTAGAGAGCGATAAGGTCTCCCCTCAGCCTCCTCCAGACTAAACAACCCCAATTCCCTCAGCTGCTCCTCATAAGACTTGTTCTCTAGACCCTTCACCAACTTTGTTGCCCTTCTCTGGACACGCTTCAGCACCTCAATGTCCCTCTTCTAGTGACGGGCCCAAAACTGCACACAGTACTCAAGGTGCGGCCTCACCAGTGCCGAGTACAGTGGCACGATCACTTCCCCACACCTGCTGGCCACACTATTCCTGATACAAGCCAGGATGCTGTTGGCTTTCTTGGCCACCTGAGCACGCTGCTGGCTCATGTTCAGCTGGCTGTCAACCAACACCACCAGGTCCTTTTCGCTCCAGGCAGCTCTCCAGCCACTCCTCCCCAGGCCTGTAGCGTTGCATGGGGTTGTTGTAACCCAAGTGCAGGACCCGGCACTTGGCCTTGTTGAATCTCATACCGTTGGCTCCGGCCCAACGATCCAGCTTGTCCAGGTCCCTCTGTAGGGCCTTCCTGCCCTCCAGCAGATCGACACTTCCACCCGGCTTGGTGTCGTCTGCAAACTTACTGAGGGTGCACTCAATCCCCTCATCCAGATCATCAATGAAGATATTGAACAGGACCGGCCCCAACACTGAACCCTGGGGAACACCACTTGTGACTGGCCGCCAACTGGATTTGAATCCATTCACCACCGCTCTCTGGGCTCGGCCGTCCAGCCAGTTTTTAACGCAGCGCAGAGTGCGCTTGTCCAAGCCATGAGCAGCCAGCTTCTCCAGGAGAATGCTGTGGGAGACAGTGTCAAAGGCCTTACTAAAGTCCAAGTAGACAATGTCTACAGCCTTCCCCTCATCCACTAAGCAGGTTACCTTATCATAGAAGGAGACCAGGTTAGTCAGGCAGAACCTCCCTTTTATAAACCCGTGCTGGCTGAGCCCGATCCCCTGGTTGTCCCGCATGTGCTGCGTAATGGTATTCAAGATTATCTGCTCCGTGACCTTTCCTGGCACCGAGGTCAGGCTGACAGGCCTGTAGTTCCCCAGATCCTCCTTCCAACCCTTCTTGTAGAGTGGCGTCACATTCACTAGTTTCCAGTCATCTGGGACCTCCTGGGTTGACCAGGACTGCTGATAAATGATGGACAGTGGCTTGGCGAGCTCCTCTGCCAGCTCCCTTAGTATCCTTGGGTGGATGTGGCAGATAAGTATACCTTCCAGCTGACCGAGGCATTTAGTTTTGTGTGGCTAACCTTTTCCTTGATAGAATACTTCTATTCCCTCATTGGTACAATGTTAACATAACTGAGGTTTGTAAGTTGGAGATGTGCTGGTCAAATTCAGGTTTCAGCATCAGAGAAATGGAAGCTGCTCCTAGAAGTGTGTGTGCCTGGGACTAGAGGCAGCACAGGACAAAGCAGGTCTCCGCTGGTGGGACAGTGCAGAATTTGTGGGTATTGGATATTTAATACTGGCAGTGTTCTGCAGTTTGTCTTCTCAGGCCTGACAACCAAATGATATCCCTACCAGAATCAAAGAACTGGTAGGGACCTTAAGAGGGAATTCAGGCTGCCATCTAGCCCCTGGCAGGCGTACCTGTGCTTGTGCCATATCTGACAGCCTCTCTCTAACCTGCTCTTCATACCCCCCCAGTGATGGAGGATCTGCAGTCCGCCTTGGCTGTCTGAGACACTGTTTTGTTAGTTTCCCTGTTAGAAAGTCTAGCCTAATGACTAATCTGAATCTTGCTGTAATTTAAGCCTGATACTCCTTCTCCTGTCCATTGAGAAATAGTGAGAAATTCTGTTCCTCTTTACAGAAGCTCTTCATATATTTCAAGACTGTTGTAATTTCTACCCTTAATCTTCTCTAAAGAAACAATCCTAATCTGTCCAATCTTCCCATGTGTGTCATATTTTCTACACCTCTAGTCATTCCCATTGTACGCCGCCAGACTCCCTCCAGCCTTTCCTGAAGAGTGCCAGAAGTTGGACACATGGTTCTGGCACAGGCCTTTCTAATTGAGCAGAGAGATAACTTTGTGTTCCTTCCAGGTCTTGTTTCTATTTATACAGCTCAGTAAGGTTTTTGTATCTCACACCAGTGTGACACTGACTCACATCCAGCTCATGATCTGCTGTTATCCAGCAGTCTTTTAATGGGCTGCTGCTACATGGGCAGGTGTTCATTAGGAAAGGCCTCTGAACAAGTGAAGTAGGTAGGGGTCATGTACAGCCAGGGAGTCATTGAACTGCAGAAGCTGTGCTGTGATACGCAAAATGAGAAGTTTCGTTAACTGGCAGGGCGTTGTTTCATTAATGCCAACTAGAGAATCTCCTTGCCTTTGTTCCCTGAATAAAACTGGGTATATGTTATTCTATGCTGTAACGCCAGATTATGTATTCAGGGGACATCCTGTGAAGTGACAGTGTTCTTTTGTGGAAGTATAGTTGGAACAATATATTTGAGAGAACCATATTAATTCAGTTATTTTGTCCACATTAGCAATCAAGGAATAAGTGAAATCTGAAGAAGTGTCTGGAGGCTGAACTTAGTCTGTTCTTGTGATATACTTTTGTTGCTGATGTAGAAAAAGCTCGTTGTTGTCTCCCTCCCTAGTTCTGTCATCTTCAGTGAGGGCCATTTTATATATTCTTGGATTCACCAGCAGCACAAGTCAATGGAAATCTCTCCTTTTATTTTTATAAAAGTTTCATATAGGTTAATCCAGCATCACCAGACATGGTTTTCTGGCTTACTGGGGCTGTCCTAACAAAACTTTCCTAACAGGCAGGGGTTGGAAGCATCACCCATGCCATAGATGACCGTTGGACTTTCAGTGTGCCATTTTCACTAAGGTTCTTCATCCCTTTGTAAGGCTAACTCCTGATCTCTAGATATTTCTACTTGCCATGTGTGAAATGGCAAATGTTATACTTGAATTGTTTTGGTTTTCTAAGGCTAGGCCAGTGATTAATTAGTGAAAATTGCATTTATAATAGCAATGGACCCCAAGATACACATTCCACATGTAGCTGTTTAAATTTGATCGGTCCTAACTTGGTCAAATATGAACTCGATTCTTAGTAGTAGAACAGCAAAACAAACTTCTTCAGGCTCTTTAAGTAAATATTGATTTGTTTGTTCTTGGTCTTGCAGAGCTGAATCAATCATGAGCTTTTTTTATGCCAGGCTGTTGTTTTCATACATACACATTTTTTATTATGCCAGCAAAAATACCTGGGAATAATGCTTGTACAACTGTTACGTATCCAGAAGACAAAATGTAGACAGAGTTATAGTAGGAATGCATTTGTCCTATTTTGATTTTGTTCTCTAAGTACTGTGGGATTGCCAGCTTATTTTGGTAAAACAAATATTGTGAGGCAAATTTTTAAAAAACCACACAGGTAAGCTGAGTCAAACTCAGAGCTGAATCTAGAGATCTCTAGAGGAGTAAAATCCACACCATCTGGCTGAACAGTGTATTGACATACACACATTTGTATTTGGCTCAGTCATAGAGTACCAGAATGGCCAAGACACCTCTGGAGGTCTTCTGGTTCAGACCCCTGCTCAGAGCAGGGCTGGCAGGAGTAGGTTGCTCAGGGCTGTGTCCACTTGGTTCTGAATATCTTTACTCCATAACCTCCATGGGCAACCCGTTGCCATGTTTGGCCACCCTCACAGTAAAAAAGCACTCTCTTTATATTTAATTTTCTGTCACTGGGCACTGCTGAGAACAGCCTGGCTCCGTCTTCTCTACTCCCTCCCATCAAGTGTTTATACACATTGATAAAATCTCCCTTGAGCCTTCTCTTCTCCAGGCTAAGCAATCCCTGAGTTAATACATGGAAGGCACGCATGCAGAGCCAGAAAACTAAACTGCAGTCATTCCTGCTCCATTTGCCTCTTTCCCCAAAAGCAGATTCACAATGCTATTCCACCTCCCCTGACTCCCCTAGTACCTTGGATGGGCAAAGGATTGCAGTTTTTTCCCCTGCAGTTGCAAGCAGGGAAGAGCCTGAGGTCCAGAAGGGTCAAAAGGAGCTGTTCAGTGCCACGCTCTGCCACAGAGCCTCAAACACCGGTTGCATCCCTCCTTGTCAATCTTTACTGTATCAAGGAAGGGCAAAATATTCCCCCAGTAGTGAAGTGTTACAGTTGACAAATTATTCCTGGTTCTTGCAGTTAATCGTGAAAGTTCTGGATCTGAAGAACTTCAGCATGAAGAATTTTTTTTAAAAAAACAAAACAGTCTTAGACCATACTGCAGCTGAAGGGCTTCTTTAGTGCCTTGCACCCCTGCAGCACTGAACGTCTAATAGTGAAAATGTCTGGATGATCGTAAGAGGTGGGCCATGCCCCACAGCAAAAGGAAGACAAGGAATACCCTTAAAGTGCCTCTCCCCCTGAGCTGTGGAAAGATTATTTCCTAAGACCCCATATTAATCAAACACCTCAGATTGATGCTTGCCCGTGGAGGAGGGGAGTTCCCTGTCCCACATTATGTGTGAGGAGCCAAGGATGCATCAGGGGAAGAAGGCAAAATCTTTTTCTGAAAGCTGAGTTATAGGCCAGGGGTGATAAAACATTCTTCCTGGTGTCTGCACATAGCCAGGACACCCCTCAAGCATGGGGGCTGTGAGAGAGGTTCTTTTCTGTTGGTTTTTTTTTAATGGGATCTTTTTCAAATTTTGCAAGACAGGCATCAGAGGACTTCTGAATCCTTCTGGGCCCTTGAAGTGAAGCTGCTTTACTTCAAGGGCATCAGAATATTAAGCACATAGAATAGGTACAAAAGGTATATAAAGGCAAAGAATTTTAAATACATGTAGTTTGACTTAAACAAGCTTGACTTAGAAAACACATTTTGTCATCCTTAGGTCCAGCAATAGCCAGCCAGGCCCTTCAGTCTCACTTTGCACAGTTCCTCCTGTAGGGCCTCAGAGAGTAGTCTTGTAAAATGACAAATCTGGCAAAAGAGAAGCATGGCCTTGAGTGCTCCCAGGGCAGTGACAACCCAATGTAATCTGTTGCATGAGGTTATAGTAATTCCCATTAGTTATTTATACAGCACTTTGAGATCTTCAAATGCAAGGTAATGGCCAAGTGCCATGAATGTTTGTTTATTATTGGTGGTGGTATGATTTGTCTCATGGCTCTTACTCCTGTTCCTCATTTCTGCGTGAGGTTTGAACTCTTTTAATCTGAACTGCGCCTTCTGGTACAGCAGTCTCTTTTTCCCAAAGCTTCTTGGTTTATGCACAGTCACAACTGAGAATAAGTTGCACAAAGGGAAGATTGATAACACTTTCCTAATTTTATTATAGTACCAAATAGCAATCTTCTAACCAGGAGAAAAGTCCAGATGGTGATCCCGTTACTTACCAAGTAAGCTACATTTTAAAGAGCATTGTGTCCAACACTTCCTCAGATTAATCCCATGACTCTTACACTGCCCTTGAAATGTGGCAGTGTTGAGTTATAAGTGATTGCATGTATCTGAAGTATGACTTGAATTGTATTTGGAGTTGTGGGCATATTTCCAGGCGATGCTGATGGCGCTGTATGCCATTGTATGCTCTTTTGTTACTGTCTTTTGCTTCAGAATTGTCTTTATTGAGGCGCCTGGGAGGATCTAGGAGCCACATACAGATCATCAGGATTTTTACTACATCAGACTGCTACCACGGTCAAAGAGTAGGGTAAAATTCAGATGACTCAGAGGACTTGATCACCTTCATCTGGTTTTCCTGCATTATGTTGTCAGCATTCTTCTTGTAGCTTAAGTTGATATTTCATTCAGCGGCTTATTGGCATGGCACAAATTGCAGATCATCACGCAAAGTAAAAGTGGAATGATGCCAGCATGGAGTTCTCTGGAATTACCTTTGCTTGAAAGCAATGCTGGTGCTGCTTTAAAGTGGCTAATTTATGCTTCTGTTAGCCTGTGAATGATGCCGTTTTGTCATTTACCTCATTTAACTAATTTTGTGGGTAGCCACATTGTTCCTCAGCAGCAAATATTTAGGCATATTTATGGATGTCACATGCCTCATAAATATCTGCATAATAGAGCAATACATATAAAGCAGCATGACTTAGAAGAATAAAGAAGTCTTCCGAGACAAACAAGATCACTTGTTGTAAATAACAGAATTATAAAATTAGTGGCTGATGAAAGAGCAGTAGCCAATACCCTGTTTACATTTGAATAGCGCTTTTGATGCAGTGTCAAAGATAATCTTCCTTGAAAACTTAATTCATGCTGGCTTGGATGGGGACATTGTCGATTTGGAGTTGGCTGAAAGACCACAAGCAAAGCTAATCGTAACTACTAATAAAGGACTGATGTAGGAACCAGCCCTATTTATTATCTTCATTAATGATCCAGAAGAGGCAGCTCACTGGATAAGAATGGCTTTGGCTTTTAAACTGAGACAAGTGCCAAATACCATACATAGGCAGGGGGAAAGTATGAAAACAGCTCAAGAGATTAAAAAATGAGCTAAAATGAGGTTTATTTTTAGCAGTACAATCACATGTATCTGGGGAGAATTATCTATAATACTTATCCTCTCTGCTAGAAAAACTGAAATTCAAGTAAGCTCAGTATGACAGGGCCTGAGTTACTTGTGTCCTCAGTTCACGTGTGTGTTAGCATACTGTCTGCATGTGTGCTGCTTGTACATCTGGATGTAACATGATATTGCATCAGAGTTCTATGCTTAAATGTAAATTAATGTTATGTTTCTTTGCATTTATTCTGCATGGGAATGAACAGCTGATATAAATGAAAAGTCATAACCAGTTCTGACAGAGTTTAACACAATATGGCATCCAGAAGGTCAACGAAATTTTGGACTGCCTCCGCAGCTGTGCCACTCAACAGAGATACTATGAATTCACTCTCTATGATTTTTAAGGCCTTTCTGTTGCCTAAAACTCACTCTGGATGCCAAGACCCAAAAGTTTTGTAGTCAAAATCTTCCCCTGCTGGTGACTGAGGTTGGATAAGCCTAAATGTCCAAGGCACCTAGTTTATGCCTTGAAGACTTCTGGCCATCTTTTGATAGGCATGCAAAATCCTTGAGAGTGCTGCCTTGTGGGCTACATAAGCCATGCCAAAATTCATAAGCCAACGGCTGCATCACTGACCATCCATGGAGCTACAGATTTATAGTGCTTTCTTCATGGTGTTTGTGCAACTCCTTTCAGTTGCCTTCCCACAGTAGTGGCAGTTTGCACTCCATCTCACCTGTGGTAACTCATCTCTATCTCCTCCAAAGGAGGCTGTAAAGCTGCAGCTGGGGAGCATATCCCACCTATCTCCTCTCTCTCTGTTGCAGTCTCTCCCAGTTTGCTGGAGGTGCTGTTCTCACAAAGCCCCAGGCAAGGTCAGACCTGCTGTGGAGTTCAAATGAACTAAGCATTGTGTCTTTTCCCATTAGCAAGGGCAGAATGTGTTCACCTCTTGTCACTCTTGCAGGTTTTAAGACCAAATTGGGCTCTGAGCAAATTACAGTCTAAGTGGGGGTCATAGTCTCTTCCTTTTTATATGCAATAACCTTGAGATTTCATCACTAACCTGGTAATTCAAATTCACATCCCTTCTTTTTCTGACACGGTGCAAGAATTTAAGCTGATTCCTCTAAGCCGAGTGTGCTGATGGCTGGAGCGAGTTTCTGTTATTGCAGCCTTGATTGAAATTACTTATATAAAACACTGAAATGTTCTTCAGAGCAGGCCTGGCCTGCAGGGAAGTGCCCCAAACTCCAGGCTCCAAAGTCACTCTGTTTCTTTGTCACCCGAAGTGTAAACATGGAAAGAAACTCTTCCTGCACAGCAGAGACATGCTAATTGCAGAACAGCTTTGAGTAACAGTTTTCAAACTGTGTTACAGCACAATATGGACATTGTCCAAACAGTTCAATGCTTCCACTTGCTTTCAGTGAGGAACACAGTAGCATACAAGCAAATTTTTCTTCTTCAGGATTTGTTTCCAATGTTCCATCTGGTTTAATATCTTGCACCAGTGCTAGATGACTCAGAGTAGCTGCACAAATGCCTGTGGAAGGTAATCTTGAAACATGTTGTCTGTAACATGCCTAATCTGCATTTTTTAAGGACTGGCTTTATGCCCCGAAGCACAAGGGTTTACCTTTCTTCCAGAAATGTTGGGCTGAGTTCTGTGAGTTGATTGTACGACTTGGCCTTGCAACATCTGTCAGGAGTAGATGTTCATCCAAGGTAATATTTGATGAGTTGAAAGGTGATAAAATATTTATTTAGGCACCACAGGCTCTGAAAAATTGTAATCTAATTGAATTGGAGTGGTGGGACACTTCTGGCAGTTAACCCAAAAATCTTTTTAAAAAACTCTCACCTTAATTATAGAGAGGTTCCATTGGTTGTTAAAATTCCACAGTGTGAGTGTGCTCAGATAAATTTTGCGGAAGTAAATTCCCTGGCTTACTTGAGTCTTGGGTGAGCAGAGAGATGTTTTGCCTTTGAATTTGCTGCTTTTCACAAGCCATCATATTATTCTTATATTACAAGGTAAAACAACTTTTTGTGTTCTTTATCACATTAGTTACCTCCTGTCCAGAAAATAAATGTTGCAGTCTTCTTAGCTTCAGTTCTTAGGGGAAACTCTTATTTGTCTTGAAAATATCTGTTTCTCCTTGATTTTTTGATTTTATTTTATTTTGATAATGGAAGAACAGCCCTGGAAAATATCAGAAGAAAGAACAAAGCAATGACTGCAAAAGTAGCTTTTCAATAACTATTTCAATATTATTCTTATGCATCCCAACACTTTTTGTTTGCTTTCTACAGTGCTGCAAGATACTAAGCAGAGATTTTCACTGAGTTGTTCACAGCACTATGCAAATTGTCACATATAGTTTAGGTCCTTCTCTTCCATGAGTGTAAGGTTTTGAGAAGGTCAAGGACTCCTCTAAGGTACTGCACTGTTACAACTGTGCACATATTTCACAGACACTATCAGGGCATTCCATGCATCCCTATGTAGCATCTTAATGTGTAAAACCATGCTTTTATTGGTTGTAAATGGGAATTAAAAAAAAAAAACAAAACATTGAAAGCATTGCAGTTGGGAGCCTCTATCTGGAAGCAACTGGGTTCTCTTTCTTGAACCTTAATTTGAAACAGATTAAGAAAATGATATTGATTTTCTCTTCTTCTGGAGTTCATCTCTGCACATTTAACACAGTAACAAGCTATAAAGTCTTCTATGGATAGTTTTCCAAATGCTACTTTCTGTAGCAGAACTCATTAGCAATCAGTACAGTCGGTTCTGAGTTGGGAATTAAATAGCTGGGGTCTGGGTTTGGGTAGAAGAGCACAAAACAGATGCTCTGCCTTGGCCTCTCCTCTCAGCCACTCTCCTCCCCTAAAATTTTTTTTTTTTTGGTTCCAACACTTCTGTCATGAGGCTTTGAGGAGGCATAGCTGTTTTCTTACTTGATTTGCTATGCCTGTGAATGAAGTATGCTCACTTGTATAGAAAACAAGCCTAAAGGCATTAGAGGTAGACTGGGAATTGTTGCATGAGGAAGATAAGGGGACTAGATGATGATGATGAAAGATGAGGAATTCAGTATCTTTAACATGGAGAGGAAAAAACCATAAGGCTGATTAATAATGTATAGAATGGAGTCTCTGTCTTCCTGTGTTTCAAATGTACCCAGCATATTTTGTGAGTTGCAGCCATGTGAACAATGCTAAAGACGACTCTGAAGAAGCCAAAAAAAGCAAGAACAAGTAAGTTACGGTACCCAGAAACCTACTTCATGTGTATAAGTAAATGGATGTGCAATTGCTTACATTGTAATATTTGATTATTTGAAAAATGGTAAAATGTTTTTGACAGGTGTAGTCCAGGCCCAAACCTGTAGTCCTTACAGAAAAAATTTCCACCTGGGAAATGGTGGAAATTTGACCTGTGTCCTACAATCACAGCTGCAGCTGCGAACCATGACTTAGCATAACAGCCAGAAAGGCAAATTAATTCCTGTTAAACTGAATATCGAGCAAGATCATATAGTTCTGCCCAGTACATTTTGTTGCTGGGTGTATAAACTGCAGTCTTTCATTTTATTGCTAGGTTTTTAGTTCTTCAAACAATGTATTTGCAGTAGCAAAGCTTTACAGCAAGAGTGTAAAACACAAAAATGCAAACCATTATCTGGAATTCTAGCTGCAGGGGAGTGAGTGGTGACTCATACCTCAACCGAAATTTTTAATCCTCTTTTACTGAGATATGGAAGACGGTATATTGCCAAGCTCGTCACAGGAAGCAATCTCCTTAAGAATATTTGTTGACATGAAGCAAAATTCTTCTAGGAGTTCCAGTGCTTATAAATGCAGCTTTATTCAGTAGAGGCATAGATTGTACACAGCCTTGAGTTAAAGAAAAAATTATGAAAAAAACCTATATATTCTTATTGCATATAAGTCAGGCACTCCACATTGGTGTAGAGCAATGAACAATAATGCATCTGCTAGTTACTTCCCTCCAAACTGACTAAAATGAGAGCACGATCAATCCTTGAAGAGTTTGGTGTTTGCTCAGCTGTGTCTATTAGGTTCTCTGCTCAGCTTCTGCAAGCAAGGTCAGCATTTTACTCTGTCAAGTAAACTATATTCCTGTAGTCTCAATCTTCAAAGGCTACTACCTCAAACGAAATTATTATCGGTCTCAACACAGAGAGATGAGCCAGCCCCATGGTGGTCTTGGCAAGACATGGAATTACAGGAATTTACAAGAATAATTACATGGCATAGAAACCCTAGTTTATCGACCTTGTTACTAACTGAATTATTGCACTCCATTCCTGGGGGTCATGAAATTACTTCATTTTTATATCTATGTTTGATAGTACGCTAATTGGTAAAACTTCCAGCATTTCTTACAGAGTACTTGCGAGGAGTAAAACCCCCCAAGTCAAGACCTATTCAGGACAATGAAGACTTTGATATTAAAAGCCATATGAATTATCTAATAGGTGAAATGACTTTGACAAATTGAAAAAAAAAAACCTGCATGAGACTGAAAAGTCTCTTTTCCTTTTCCATCACTCTGAGTGATTAAGATGGCAGTATTACTTAAGATGAGTTGAACTGTGGACATCCTGAGAGATATTGTCAAGGAACTAGCAATCAATCTTTCTTTGTCCCCATCCTATACTTTTTATTTATTGTATTACATAGTTGCTTTCAGTGTAATCTTTCAGTTTTACTAATCTTTTTTGGTGATCACACATGAAGAACATAATTACTGTTGTTGAAACAAGTGAAGCTTTAATGGTATATACAATTGCAGCATGAAAATGGGTGAAGGGTACAGTAGAAGAACATTTAATCATCCAAATATGGTATATGCAAACTGCTGGCTGTTTTCTCCAGGCCAGTACCAGACTGAATTTGGATGTAGACCATTCTCTTCGGACACAGCTAGCTAACATAGCCTACGGGGCGCAGGAACTCTTTCAGTCTTTCTCTCTCTCTGTCTCTGTCTCTCTCTCTCTCTGTCTCTCTCTCTCTGTCTTTACCCACTTTTCCTCACTCCCAGGGCCCATTACGCCAACCCGTCTCTGTTTTGTGACACCTTTTGCAATGTAGCACTCAGCTGGCCCTTCCCAGCCCAGAGGAGGAATACGAGAGCTAGCCAGCCCTTGTTGCTGTTCATAACAACAGTTTTGTTAAGTCAGGTCTATGAAGTGATATACAGTGCTCTTGTCCCTTTATCTTAACCAAACATCAGTTTGAAGTTTCCCGTAGAAAACTAGACTAAGTTTCTCAGAGCTTAAATTTTGGAGATGAACCAGAGATGTCTTCATTTCCTCTTACCCCTTGCAACAGTGTTTCCAGTGCCTGATTTAAATTCTGTGTTTAGTGGCACCTTCAGAATTAACTATGTCTTCATTAAGTCATCAGCAGCATGATTCTGTCATGGTTTTAGCTGGGATAGAGTTAATTTTCTTCACTGCAGCTGTCATAGTGCTGTGCTTTGGGCTTAGGATGAAAATTAATGGTGATAACACACCAATGTTGTGGTTGTTGCTGGGTAGGGCTTGTACTAGTGAAGGACTTTTCCAGCTTCCCATGCTCTACCGGGTGCACAAGAAGCTGGGAGGGGAGGGGGCACAGCCAAGAGATCGGATTCAAATTGGCCAAAGGGATATTCCATATCATGTAACGTCATGCCCAGTATGTTAACTCGGAGGAGCTGGCCGGGGGAGGCAGGCAGCAATTGCGGCTTGGGGACGGGCAGCGCCAGTCGGCAGGTGGTGAGCAGTTGTATTCTGTTTCTGGTCTTTTTTCCTTTTCCTTTTTATTATATTATCAGTATTTTTATTACTATAATAATTATAATTATTATTTTAGTATAATTATTAAAGTGTTCTTATCTCAATCCACAAGTTGTTTTTTTGCTTTTGCTCTTCCTATTCTCTCCCCCATCCCACAGGGGTGGGGGGAGTGAGCGAGTGGCTGCATGGTGTTTAGTTGCCGACTGAGGCTGAACCACGATAGATTCATAATCTTCAGAGGTCCTAGCATGAACGCTTTTCTTTGCACATTTATACTCCTCAGAAGTAAACACATTACTTTTTGTTAGATCAGTGCCCTGTCAGATGCTGAGTGCTCTCCTTTCCAGATGAAGTAAAGGAATGAAGGAATGAAAGTGTCAGTTGTTTCTGGAGACCTTCAGGACATCTGAAAATATGGCTAACCAACTTTATTTGGTTTCTAGATTCAGTTGCCTTTTTCATTTGTAGAACTCTAAGCCTAAGTCAGCCTCCCTGTGAAAAACCTTTACTGATTGACTTGAGATCGAGTTCTGCCTATCTCATGTTGACCTGCAGGTGTGTACAAACACTAGCAAATTCATTTTTCCAAGGAGTGGTCTGCCTGAGCTCCTGGTAGCAAATGGTAGTGCCCAATTAAACTGGTCTTGCATAATTTCTGAGTTCAAACTAAAGGCACTGCCATGGTTGCTGTAATGTTTGGGGAAGCTCGCTCATCCATGTTACAAAGTTTTTATCTTTTGCAAAGGCTGTTTCATGAATCCTGTTCCCTGCAGCTCTGGAGCGGGATGAACGGATGGTACTTCTCATGCCTCTGCATAGGTTGCACCCATCAACCAGTTCAAGCACCGTGGTATCTTTGCTACAACAAGAAATTGCTGTGGAACAGATGAAGGCATGGATTCACTTCCAATGAACCAGCAGACCTGCTGTTAAGGGGAAGTAAGGTGATCCAAAATGCACAGGCAGAGCAGATGTTCCTTGCTTACTAGTGTAAAAAATGTGATGGGATCCTGGGGCAGCACAGCTACAACGCACTGGGCTGTCTGTTACTCATACCAGAGTGCAAGGTGCCCAGCTTGGAAGATGTTTATCATCATAACGCAGAATTGTCAGGGATATGTAGCTAGAGTGCAGAAGGATAGATCTCCCATCAGGAAATGACAGCTTTGCGCTGCAGTTTTGGCATAAGCGAACTACGGGATTTGTGTACTGATGTACTTTCTGACTGAGACTAAACAGAGTCAAAGGATTTCCCACAGATGAAGAGGGATTCATTTTTACATGAATAATCTTCCTCCTACCTGTCTGGGGAGCATAGGTGGAAGGAAAGCAGTATCTGTGCAGCACTAATCTCTGACTCATTTGCAGCTGTCATAAACTGCTCCGACATCTGGTGGAGGAGTTGCTGACACACAGGAGCTCCAGACAAGGATTTGGATCACAGAAAGGTGATCACCAATAGATTCCTTATGTCCAGTTCTCAGGGTCTGTGCCCCCAGAGTGGCTCAGCCATGCATTATGAGGCTGGTGAAAAATAAAGGAAAAAAAGAAGAATTTTACTTGTTTGTTGAAAAAGTTGGGGTATGATTCTGTAATGTAGAAAAAAGCCTCTCTAAGGAGTGCTGGGTTTGTTTCTCAGTTAATTTACAAATGTTATATTTTTAACTGTTTTTAAACATGCTTTTCAATTCATGTTCTTGAATTTGGGTGCAATTCTAGGGAGAGATGCTTGAAATTAAATTGTTGGCTCTCTGTGCTCTGTGGTAACTCTAACCCTCTACTAGGCAGAAGAGAACATGCAGCTGGGGTGCAGACAGCTGTCATCTGAAAGCCGTAACACAGGAGTGCATCCCAGGGTATCACATCCTCCATGACAGGACTTGTCCTCCTGAGCAATTCCCTGCTGTCTTTGCTGTTCACCAGCCACCTTCAGCTGAACAGCACCTAAGCTCTCAATAGGCAGACTGACACCTTCTCAGTCATGTTGGTTATCTGAACTGCCCTGCTCTTAGATCTTTTCCTTGACATCCTTCCTGCTTCAGTTCTCCAGCAGCAGAGAGCAGGGGGTTGTGCTTTCCCTACTTTCTTCAAGTAAAGAGGGTGACCTTTTGTTTCCTTCCCAAGACCCAGGAGAGCCACTATATTAGAACTCAGTAGCTGTATCCAGCCAGACCTGGTGCAGCTGCGTGAGAGGTGTTGGGGCCTGTCATTAATTGTGGGGGGAGGTAGATAGGAAAGAGGAAGAGTGTAACTGGAGAAACTCATATGTTTTCCCTCTCCATTGACCCAGGATAGGGGGAGCTTGAAGAAAGGCCAATTGCTGTTTTTGACTTGAAACTCCCCAGTGTTTAAGTTGAGACACAAAGAAGAGAGGTGCTCCTTGCATTTGACCAACTATGTAGCAGCACCAGCTGCTCTCAGACAGCCTCCTAGTACAGTAACAGTTGTGCTCCATCCTTTTCTGCAACACTTCATTTGCATCCATGTCTGAAATTTTTCCCCTTCTGAAGGACAGGTTTAACAGCAGAATTTGATGGATTTAGTGCTACACAGTCCTGGCAAGGGAGACCTGTGGAAATTTCATACTCTGTTAGCAATAACAAAAGTGCTGTTTTGTCTTCTTTACCAGTAATCTGATTCATCGGGAATAAATGCAGCCTTCGGTTTCTAACCGGACTCATGATTAGTGACCCATGAAATGGGACAGGACTGACATTGCCGTTTCCATGCTGTTGAGGCAAAGAGCAAGCCTCAAAAAAACCCAAATTCACATGTTAAAAACAAGCAATACCAATGGGATTTATATGATTCTGTTTTACTCAAGATTACAGTCAAATACCATTTTCCAATGAACTGACACAATCACGTTAGTAGTTGTGCTGAGCCTACACACACTGTCATGTAGTCATATTAATATGAGAAATTTGGGAAAGTATGCTCTCTAGAAAGTACTATTTGTGGTGCTGCATTAGCAACAGTATTGGTAGCACTTCAGGAACTAATCCAATTCCTTGAACAAAGTTTTCAGGAGATTTAAAAAAATATGTATGTTTTTTAAAGAAGTATGTACTTGACGCTGCTCATAAGGAAAGCAGACAGCTGTGCACTTGGAGCTGGGTTTCCCACTGTGCTGCAGGAGAGGTACATCAATCGAACTGGAATATCACTAGTGGGAGGCAGACCCTCTGTCTTTGTACCTGTACTCTTCTGTGGCTTCAGGTGTTAGCAACATCTGAAGGGAATAAAAGCCTGCCATGACAGTGCATGGAAAGGTCCCGGAACAATCCTGGCCGCTATCTTTGGTAAAAAAAGTTCAGGCTTAAGGAGGGAACTTAAACATCACACAGTGCAGTAAGGCATCATTAAATCACCAAGTTAGCTCCATCATCCTTCTGCTGTCAGTCAGCTGTCCTGCTGAACAGAGACGTGTTATCTTTTTTTTACAGCATTTTTGAGTATTTTAACTAATTCACAAGCTCCCTCTGCTGGGCTTCCAGCATAGGAGGGTAACGGCAAAGCTCCTGTTAGGTTGTTTGTAGACTGACCCATTTTTTCAGCTTATTTTTGACACTTTCTACAGCATCAGAAAAAGCATATGATTAAATCAATGTAAATGGATTTTTCGAAGTGTGACAGAGGTTTGATGTGTTAGGTGCATATTAAATTTTTTATCTGCATAGAAGAAGGCTTTTTCCACAGTAATGTAAGTGTAGCTATTACCTCCCAGAAGTACTGATCCACCTACAAAAAGATAATGATACTTAGCATTTAGTAATGCCTTCTGTTACTTACATAAAGGAAAGAGCTCTAAGAAAATAAATACAGATCTTTTAAAAGAATTAAAAGCTTACAGTCCTCAAATATACTCAATACAGTATGCAGTGGTTTTCAAAAGGCAAATCATGAACCAAGGGGCTTGCAGCCAGCATTCAGAGGAATGATGAGGTGCTGAAAGTGTTATTGTAATCAGAGCAAAGAAGAGCTAGTCCTGTCTCTTTCTGCCTAATGCTCAAGGTCAAGATTTCTGTCTACAGTTTTTGAAACATATCTAGGGCCTAGCATTGTCATAACCAGTCTATTATGAAATCTGTCTTAGCAGATTAAAAGGAGTTGTGGAATTATTTACTTCCAACTAAACAATCTCAGGTTGAGAAAAACTGCTAACAACAAAAAATGATGATGTCCTGTGATCGCTGTAGACGTAGCACTTCCTTGATGACTTTTAACAGGGATTTACTGAATAAAGTACCTGCCTTAAATAATTCACAAATATGTGGAGTGCCTTAATGGGAGAAGGCATGCTGTCTGCAGTGGCACAAGAGAAAAAACTGAGAGACTTTAGAAACAATCACACTTACTTTTTTTTTACTGTTAGTAGGGCTTCTAGGCACAGGCAGTAATACAAATAGTAAGTATTCTAGCCCTGCTTAAGTATTGTGCTTAAAGTAAAAGGCATATGGGAACGCAGCTGTTACCAGTGTGAGTGGAACAGTTATTTAACAGTGCACAGCATCACTGGACAATGATTTAAAACAGAAATAAAGAACTCCACCAACCAATTGATATGGAAATTGCAGAGGAAATGTGGAATGCATGTATTCCAAACTTTGGTCTAGTGAGGGGACTAAAATGATCACTTCTAATGCGATAGGATAGGTTGTGGTGTCTTTAAAAATACAAAAAGAGTTAGCTGAAATATTAAACCACCAGCAATATATCTCTTAGTGTCAGTAGTCTTTTGGCTAAGTACTGACATGATAAAGAATAATATTACCTACTGTGTAGCCAGCTCGTATTAAATGACATTCAAGAAGTTTCTCAAAAAATGTGGCTATCTCAAGCATGAAATCTTTTTCTGGGTAGCGTATTCTCATATTGACTTTATTCTTCATCAAAGCCTCTGACAGCTTTCACCAGAGGACATGATATCAATATGCAGTTTATCCTTTCAAAGCCTTTGGGATGATCAGACTGTTTCTTTGCCATCCCTAATTAAACATATTGCTTCAATAATTCCCAGGGGCAAGGAGGCATTGTGACTGCACTGAAATGAAAATGAACTTTGGAGAACCACGGCTACACCATCTGTGATTATGATTAATGCATTCTATTATTGTTGTTTTGGTCATAAGCTTTTAACTGTTTTATTAAAGATGTTGTGAGGGAGCATCCAGAGACTAGCCACAGATTTTATTTCTTGGCAAGGTGAAAGAAATCGGAGAAGGTTTTAACATGGATTTGGTTGAAATAAAATGTAGCAAGCTGATGGAGATCTTTAATGTGATCTCTGATCATTCAACCTTTGGAAGGCCACTAATGATGGTAAGTGAGGGTCTCTGTTCCAGCCAACCATTTCCTGAAATAAGGATCAAATTCAAATCCTTCATATTTAAGAGTTTTGAAAACAGGCAGCAGCCCTACAATGACTGGATGGAAACACTTGGTAAGAGATATCTGGAGTCAGCACAAAAATTGTCTATTTAGCTATTAGTTAGGACACATCTCCTACCTGCCTTAAGCGTGCAGGTTAGTCTCAGTGGCCAGAGAGAAGTTTGTTTTCAAGATAACCAGGTTATCTTCTTTTCCATTTTCTTTGGTAATGTGGAAGTGGGTCAAGATGGGTTGATCTCTACCATCCTTTGTAATAATAATTTTAAATACTAATTTTTCATCTGATTTTGCATGTGGGCTTTTTTGCATTCTGAAAAAGAGGTGATTTTCAGCAGCATATTTCATTATGCCAGCCGAAAGAGTATACTATCTGTACACTTAAGTAATCATAGTCCTTAAGTGTTTGACTTTTTACGCTTACTTTGTATTAGAAAATGGTGAACAATGCATTTCTTGCTAGCTGATACTTCTGCAGCATTGTGCAAGGCTGGATTTGGGTAGAAGTTTAAATCCATTTTAAATACACAATCAGCATTTTAAAATAGTCAATTCAATTTTAAAATTAAACACGCTGAACATAAAAATATGCTTAGCAAAACATGGTTTGTATTGAAAGCCAATTGATTTATTAAGTAAAGGAACTACTGCATACAGAAAATGAACTGATTATGATTTTTCTAATCAGCGTGCCTTTGCGTTCCAGAATTACAACTAGGAGAGCTTATCCTTCCCATTTATCTTTAAAGGGTTACCTTACTTACTAATCCTTTTACAAAGTATAGGATTTGGAGGACTAGGTCCCGAACTGCAGGACAGTGAAGTGAGAGCTCTGGAGAGAACGCAGTGTGTCTCACTGCGTCTCCGATATCCTCATTTGCTTAGGATTTAAACCATTTCTTTAAATTCAGTGAAGCTATAACAATTCATTTAAAAATGACTGGAAATTAGTGAAGACTCCAGATGTTAACGGCTTATTTACTTCTACTGCAGTAACACTAAAGAACAATAATTAAGATCAGAAGTAGACTGTTCTCCAGGTTGTACAAATATCATAGTCATTTGGAGCAGCTGTAATAAAATGCCTTGTTATCAGGGAGCAAGGTAAGATAGACAACCAAGATTTTTTCAGCCATTAGTTTTCAGTCATGTTCTAAGTGACATTAATTATCCGTAGCATCGTTTACATGTCAAATGAATGTAGTTGATAACAGATGTTGCCTCCATACTTAAAGCTAACAGTATTTTTTAAACTTGAAGAATTGTAAATCCTATGATAATACAAATTATAGCAAACCCAAATGTGTTCAGAAACATTTTAAAGACACGATCTTCCAATTAGTTTTAGGATTACTGTTTGTCCTGTTAAGGGTATTTCTACAGCCTTTTTTCTGCCTCATATTGCCTTTTTTCTCTCAGCTCTCTTTTCATAAGTTTAATTATTTTTCTTTGCAAAGTACAGCTGCCATACAGGCTTTCCCCGAAAGCCAAAACACGACTTCAACTGAATTATTTTAATGACCTAGGTATTGGTCAGTGACGTACAGGTGTGGCCGACGCAGAGGAAATCGCTGATGGTTGGGGTGAATTGCGTATCATTAGAGCTGTAGTCAAAACCTGTAGAACTGATTCCTCACTGAATGCTTTAGGTCAGTAACTTGAAAAAGTTCATGTCTGGTGAAATGTATAATCTGTCAATCTTACTTTTGACACCACTACAAGGAAGGTATTAGTCATTTCTTAGGATTGCATTAAAGGCAGTGTTGACCTGTTCATGGTGATAAAGTTCCATAAACATAGCTAGTCTCTCTTCATAGAAACCTGTCTTGCACTTCACTTTTCTTAGCATTTTCTTGAAGTAAGAAGGCCTGATTCTTTTACTAAGGTGTTTCTGAACCAATATATGTGGTATTGATTTTCAGTAAAATGCAGTAACCTCTTCCTTGCTTCCTCTTTTTGATATTGTCAGAAAAATCTGTCTAGCTCAGTATGTCCCAATAAAGCCTGTAACATTTACTTCTTCTGTAGGTCTGTTTTCCTTTGATTTCCAATGTCTCCTCCCCCTTTCTGGAGGCTGTTGTTCTGCAGCTTCCTGGTGCTTGTTGTCAGCTTCCATCAGGCTGATGGATCTCTGGGATGGAAAAGCAGGAGCTCTTAGTGAACCTCTTTTCACCTCATCTGTGCAGCTAAAGATTTGACAATCACTTTCCTGAGATGGGATGAAACTCTGTTTTTTTAGAAACATTATGTAAATGTGCTGGTTTATGTAAGGAACTCTTCATAAGGTTGTATATTGCAGCATGTTGATAAGATTAAAGGCAGTACTTTGTCTTGTGTGCCAGCAAGATAGCAGAGTCCTGAAAAATGTCTAAAAAAGAAAATTATTGTAATAGACTTGGTGTTTGTTTTGATGTTTCTGTTTAGGTGCTGACCCCAGCACAAATAAAATCAATTTGCCTGGCCATACTAGAATCAGGAAAGCAGTACGCAGTGAAGAAGAGGAAACCATTCCCACTCATGTATTCCTACTATGGAACAGAGTATCTTGGTGAGTAAAACATGCCAACAGCTCTGAAAGTGATGCTGTGTGTAGATGCTGAGCCAGTAGACACTTCAGAAATGAAATATATAAAACCTACAGTGTGGGATTTCTTCCGACTTGAGTTGGGACCATCCAGCCTCCTAAAACCACTAAGTGGGACTGAGGAGCTGGAGGGAAGGACCGATGCTGCCTCATGCTGGGGAGCGCAGGAGGTGCCTGGGCTGCACCAGGGGAGCAGCAGGCAGCAGCTTCATTCCCTCTCCTCCTTTCTGCGCTGGTAAATCTGCCCTTCCCAGATGGAGGCAGCGAGGTGCCCATGCCTGTGTGGAGAAGATTACCAGAGACAACTCTCAGGGGATGTTATTTGTTAGCTGCTGTTGCCACATAGGGACTTGCAGAGCGTGTTTTGGCCATAGCAGTGCAACTCAAGCTTATGGTCAGCTCCTACCCATTGTGAGCAGCTTAGCCGCCCCTCATCCAACGCAGTGGTGAAAGGTCATTGAGCAGGTCCCTAGTGGGAGTCCTCAAGGCACAATATCACTGCAGAAATCATGAGATTGGTTTGCAGATGTTATTGAGCTCTGTGGCAGGGGAGCAGAGGGTGAAGTCACTGCGTGGTGCCGCTCCACAGTCCCTGGCAGGTATCGACAATTCTTGCACTGAAATTCAGGTTTTAGGTGACTGACACTGTCAGTCAGTAACTGGGAATACCATTTATGGTCCAGTTTCAATTTGTGTTCAACGAAGAGTTAAGAATAATGCTCCAGATTCAATAGCGTGTCAAGAAGAACAACCTGAATCAGTATTTGGTTTAGGTTCAGTTTAACTTAATGCACTGAGGTTCAGTCATATCACAGTGAGAGCAGAAAAAGTTCATCTATATTTTTGCATAGCTAAGGGAACTGGAAGAGACAGCAGTAGTAACAAATCATTGTGTCATGCACCTAGAATGCTTTTATCCCAAGCACTATTGTAATATGCATAAAGAAGATGAAAGAGCCTTGCACTTGACAAGGAAATCAGTCCCAAGGGAAAATTGCCGTGCAATGGAGGTAGGGTCTAAACCTATCCTCTAATTTGACTGTTTCTGTTCTTTACAGGTGCAGCACATGGGCTTTCATCAATCCTTCAGATGTTGCTTTCCTATTATGAGTACCTGCAGCCAGCAGATCAGGAGCTTGTGTGGCAGAGCGTTGATTTTCTTATGGACCAAGAACAGAACAGCAACTGGCCTCCTGAGCTGGGAGAGACAATCGAGCGGGAGAATGAGCTTGTACACTGGTGTCATGGAGCTCCAGGTTCTTTTCCCATTGATCCTTTGAGTAGCCAGATGCCGATCACATTGCTTTTCCCACGTTAGGTGATTCCAAGTACAAGATAATCCCAGCTTCAATTTCACTGCTTTTGATGTTTTATGAGATACAAGCAAACTATTCAGGCACTTTTTTTTCCAGTTAAGAGTGTTTTATTTATTATTGAGTGGTTTATTTATTTTTTAACAGCTGGAAGGGTAGGTGTATTTTCTGTCTTAAAAGCATGGGTGATCACGGCTGAAAGAATTTGGGTGATCCTGAACTGTATGTTTTCCGTGCTTCCTCCCTTTTGTGACAAGACATCAAAGAATGGTACAGCTGAGTCAAAAGGCAGCATATGGCTGGACAAAGAAATAGTATGTGATAGAACACAGACACAGACACATCTGTGAGTTTTGGGAAGGCTTTCAGAATAGCTTCCTCCCACCCCCATCAGAATCAAAGTTCAAGCTGTACTTATCACATGGACAATGCATAAATTTGACCAAAGTATTTTCATGTGAAGGGGAGTTTGTACTAGCAAGGGGCATTTTTTCTGAGAGTCACCCATATAAAACTGCTTTTCAAAGGGAAGAGAATCAGTCCTTAGTTTGGGTTCATGAGGTAGGGCTGATGCCCATCAGTTCAGAATCTGATCCTATACATTAGCAATTTTGGCAAGTAATGGTGTATATTGAAATTGCTTTTTTACCCTCAGGCAGAATTTTGTTGCTAACTAGTCATACTGGCTTGGCAGCATGAACCTAGAAGGTAACAGAAAAACTTACTTTTATTAAAGAATGTCCATGAACATTGGGGCATTGCTTTTAAAGGTGCTCTATTTAAATTACAAAGAGTACATTATAATTAGCACCCCTTTTTGCCGGCATAAAGAAGTTACTTTAGGAAACATTTAGAGACATGTAAAAGCATTAATTGCTGTTGTTCTTCCGCAGAAAATTCTTTATCCATCACTGGTCTTGGGTAACAACGCACACGTAGTTTACAAAAACATTCTTCAGTTACTTCAGTGTATCATTATATTCAGACCACAAGTGAGCTACTCTAAACATTTCCTTAGGTGCTTGATTTGGTTATGTGTCAAATGCATTGTTTTAAGGTTACCATGAATGGAGCTGTGCAGTGCTCTGTTGAAGATTAGGATTAATTTATTTGAATCCCCGCTAAAGATAAGCCAAATAGCTTTTTTTTTTTTTTTAACAGATGTTAGTATGCATAACTGTTTATAACTAGAATAAAGCAGCATGGGCCCCACTGGAAAAAAAAGGCAAATTTATTTTTCTCATTCAGTAAAAATTGTATCTGTTGCCAGTGTAAGAAATTATCTTGCCCATCCTCGTGTTTCCGTCAGCATAAATAGGTGAGGTGAATGGGGATTTGAAACCAGTAGAAGACAGTGCTGAGAGTTTACTGTTTTAAAGGCAAAAATGTGACTACTGTTTTAAATTGGTGAGAGACTAGAAATGTTAGAGTAAACCCTGAAATTCAATAATGCATTGAAAAGATGGAAAGTGGTGTTGTCACAGGAACTGGATAAGTACATCTTACTGTATGCTTCTTATCATACCAGGTACTCCCCCCTCCACATGTAGCATATAGATGTGTAACGCTGACATGTGCAGAGCACAAGACCGCGGTTTTTTTAGTGGTGTATTAATCTTTATGTTCTTATGTGTTCTACGAAACCCTTGGCCTACTTATCACAAAAGACAATCTCACTGCTGTTTTCCCAGGCATTGCATACCTGTTTGCCAAAGCTTACTTGGTTTCCAAGAAGCCTCAATATCTGGACACTTGCATCCGCTGTGGAGAGCTAACTTGGCAGAAAGGCCTGTTGAAGAAGGGACCTGGAATATGTCACGGAGTGGCTGGTAGCGCTTATGTGTTCCTGCTGCTGTATAGGCTCACCGGAAACTCAAAATACATTTACAGGGCGCAAAGGTTAGCGTTCCTGCCTTTTGGGAATACCGGGAAGTTTCAAGAACACTTATAAAGCTGCTCAGAGTCTGTGATCACCACCCTCTGATGTAACCTGAGTATTTAAACCTCAGGTGCAATTCTGCCTGTGAGCTGTGGGGCAGGCACGCTCTGCGGGGAGCCCTGCAGTCCTGCATCCAGGCTGCCTGTGGTCGGAGAAGCATCAGGTTCTCCCGGGCTCGCTCCCTCCCTGCCTGTGAGCCCACACTCCTTCGCAGGGAACCGGGGCAGATGGGGAGGAACGGCCCGCATCCAGGTCTCATCCTGACATGGGGTCAGAACAGCCAAGTGGCGTACCCAAGTCCACGAGCAGAGTAAAATGTGATGCTGTTTGTTATATTGATTTGTTCTGATCTTTAGAGCATTTAACACTATCCCTTACCACTAAACATGGAAAATAAGTATATATAAATATATATAAAGTATATATAAATAACCTTCTTTGCTGTTATTTTACTGTTTTTTAGTTTATCATTCCCAGCATTAGCCAGTTCGACATTGTACGATTCGGCTTAGCTAGTGGGTTTAATTCTATTTTGTCCTGATGCAAGCAAGTATATCCCACTGAAAATTCTGTCACAGTGCTGCAGTTATCTTTAATTTTATTTCTGTAATTTACTATACGTGTTTAAAAAGATAGTATTAATTTTTTGTTACTGTTTTCCCTGCAGCATAGAATAATGAGGGGAAGTGGTATAGTAAGTAGGGTGACTTATTTTCAGCCGTTTGCTTTTAAGTGAGGACATGCTATTTGTGCAGTTATTTCAGCATTACAGAATTCGTTGCATCGACGTGAAACATTGCTTGCATCCTGCTGAAATAACAACTGAGATAGAAGTTATTAAAAAGTATTTGTTTAATAATATGTCTCATAGACACCAGAAAAAGTTTATAGCTCTCAAAAAAGCATAACACATTTACAGATCACAAAGGTTTGGCTTTTCTAGATCTCATGGACTTCAGTTTATCGTGGAAATCAGAGAGTGTAAAATTTCCACATAGGGTTAAATAATGAAGATTCTACTTTTTTTAACCACTGAATATTACTAAAATTATGCTTTCAAACAAGTAAGTAGACATACAGGGACACCAAATAATAATAAACTTACTTTTTTTTTTTTATGTTTTTTAGGTTTGCAGAGTTCTTATTTACAGAAGAATTTAAGGCTGGCTCCCGGGCATTAGAAAGTGTATATAGTCTGTATGAAGGCTTCTCGGGAACTGTGTGTTTCCTGACTGACTTGCTGCAACCCAACCAAGCCGAGTTTCCTCTCTTCAGCGTCTTTGTCTAGAGAGTAACACCCTCCAGGGCCACATCCTGGTGGCAACGGGAGAGGGCACCGGCCGTTTCACTTATTTGTCAAGAGAGGCTATTTACAAAACAAGACAGTGGTACCACTAGTGCTAGCCTTAACGTAGCTGGGAGTCGGGTGAAAAAAGAAAATACACTGGGGCTTTGGGAGGGAAGTGTGTGGTCAAAAAAAATGGGTCAGGGAAGAGATTGAATCCAATGTGGTAGATATTTAGCTGTAATAAGAAGCAAAACCTAATTACTCAACTGAGAGAGAAAGGGGCATTATCAAACTTAATTTGGTGGTTACACAGGAGGAAAAAAAAAGGCAAGCTAGAGTTACAGGGACATGCAAAGAAGAAACAGTGATGCATCCAGTAGGTTTTAAAGAGAGACCTGCAAAAACAAGTCTTCATGCAGCGATGCACTTATTGGGGTGGGCGTCGTAGGCACGACACTACACTGCACAAAGGCAAAATCTGGGATTTTTTACCTAAACCACATCTACTAGTTCTAGTATCATGTATTAGAAATACCCGTATCTTGGACCTCTTTCATCTTCTGTGCATATAATGATAGTTGTAGATAGCTGTATATTCAGCCTGCAGTTTCACCAGTTCATTTCAGCTAGTGGGGTTTCATGTGTGTAAATGAGAACTGAATCTGACCCTTCCTTTCAGAGCTCAGTCAGTGGCGAGGAGCTGGTCTCCTCACTGATCTACAGTAACCGTGTCACTTCTTGCCAATACTTCCCCTGTCACAGGGAAGGTGAGTGGAGCCATGGAGAAGACTTGGATCGAAAAGTTCTATAGCAAAGATACAGCGGGCAGATGCTTTCTTCACGGTACAGTATTGCTAGATAAGTATTGCGCAGTGATACAAAAGCTTCCTTTAAAAATTAATTACTTATAGTGGCATTTCTGAACAATAACTTACATACTTCAGATAATGGAAAATCTATTTTCCTTGATGAGTTGTTCACTACAAACCCTGCAAACTGAATGCAAACCTTGGATGGCATCCTGATCTTAAGAAAAACCTGATAAAACTCAAAATTGCTTCTTTTCCTGGTTAACAAAATAACATACATGCCCAAATGATTTGTAGCTGTAGAAGTAAATGGGTTGCTCAACACTAGTTGCACTAATGCTTAAGGTTGCACTTATATGCTGGTTTATATGTATTATATGTATGTCATGGTACTTGAAAGCTAAAGAAAATGCTAACATAGGTTTACTAAAAAAACTATAAAATCAATATCTGTATGTAAAATATATTTACTACTTATTTATTTTTAATTATATGGGAATAATGTTATGCAATTACCTTTAAAGACAGACTGGGAAGATCAGTATGTCAAAAATTGCAACTACAGTGAAAAAGCTGACTTCCATGCACTGCCAAACAATGCAGTCTCTCTTCCTGCATTCTCAGCTGGACGAGATTACAGTTTCTTTATTTTTAATGTCTAATGGATTAAAGTTCCCATTTAACTTCAGCGGACCTTGATCAGGCTCTGAATTGGAGCCAGGTCTTGCAATCCTTCCACATTTTAATATGGTAATCCCATTCCTATTCTTGCCACTGTTATTTTAATGAGATGACTTGCATTATTAATGAGCTGCAGATTAGGATTTCTGCTATTTTGTCTTGCACTATGCAGCTCTAATTAATTACTTAATCATAGAAGGAACCGTATTTCACTGATGAATAAAGCAATGCAGTTCTGTATCAGCTTGTCAGGAATTTAGGGATTTTTTGGTGCATGGAAATGTTAAAATTCAACATACGGTTGTTATGTGTTTATTATTTGTGGGATAAAAGGTCTTTTAAGAAAGCCATTAATGTCACTTACTTGTTACTCTCAGCAGTGAGATGCGTACACATAGGAGGATGTATTTCACAGGGAGGTATATACATGTGAGGCTAAATCAAAAAAGTCAATGGAGACGTGCATGTGCTCTGCCCAGCCATGTTTAAATACTCCAGTTAGATCAGAGCAAAGTCAACTGTCGTAGTGAAGATCCTAAGTCCATTAGGATTCTTCTCTAGTTGCTTCGTGTAATAATCACAGGTTGGAAGGCAAGTGTCTAATGTATTTCATAACTGGAACCTTTTAAAAAAATGTTTAAGGAAGGTAAAACTTGGCCTATCCACCTCTTCCCTGTGGTCAATAGCTTTTCAGTCTCAATTTTTATTACAGGGGAAAGTCACTCTGCTGAAACATGTAAGTAACGACGTTTGTGCCAGAGCATTTAGATGGCTACTGTAACTGTGTTCTCTCTTACTGGAAGACAGAGAAATAGGTTTTGCCATGATCTGGACTCAGGCCGTTGCAACCCTACATTTATTGCCAATCATTTTATTTAGAGATGCAAACATAAACCAGAAACACCTACTGTTTTGATAACTACACAGTCAAAAAACCCCAAACAACTCCAAACTTAAGCCTTAACAGAATTTACGCATATCAGCATAGTAATATGTCCCCGGTGCCTACTTTTTAATTATCACTGGGCCACAATATTTGTTTCCTGTTAGTTATTTCTCAGGAGGCGCTCAAAGAAAATCTTTGCCAAAACCTCAATAAATCTAGAGCACAATAAATCAATACAATAACTTAGCTCCTAACCAAGTCATGAATGCTGATATTGTAAGATATACCACATACGTGTTAAAATTTACCATAATAGGTGTAAATAAAATCACTCCATTTTATTATGCTTAACTTCTAACAACTGTTTTTGCATTTACCTTTCAACATAATTCTTCATAGATGGCAGGAGATGATATACATTAAGAACTCAGTGTCAGTTTTGTAGTGGTTTTCCCTCAGTGTCTCTTTGTCAAATGAATTCCTTCTGATTTACATTGGGAGGAGGCTCTGCTCCACTCTGTGCTGTGTTCAGCAGCACCTGCAAAAGAATCTTCTCTCCCTGCAACCCTTCTCCATATGAAGCCTCATTTGATTAGTCCTCTGAGAAGGAATATAGTTATCTGAGTAACCGTTAGCCCATCCACCAATGAGAAAACCCATGCAACCACCCAGTTTTCAAAATCTAGATCCCAAACCTCTCTCTCTGCAAGTTACACGAGTTCAGCACCGACCTCAGGAAGGGCAGCGCGCAAACTTTGCTTACTGACACTTAAGACCAGTAACATAAACATCCAGTCTCATGGGATACACCTTGTACAATCTTGGAACATAATTATTCATCTGTTTCATCAGACATGGCCGTTTGAGCTCATTCTTAGAGCTTCGTGGCTTTTCTTACCTGACTTAGCTGGGTTAAGGTGGCTACTCGATGCGCTGTAATCGCAGCTTCTGAGCATGGTTTAAATACAGCCCAGGGCATTTCTGAAATTACCAATCATTAAATGAGAAGGGTTTTTTAAGCTTTTTCCTCCTCCTAATTGTCTATCTGCTTTTTTCCTTTGTACTATATATGCTGTTACATACATGCTGTTGCAATCTTTGTTCCTTCTAAGACATTGACAGGAAAGCTACCTGAGTAGAGCTGTCAGCACTTTTCAGTGTAATAAAAAAATAAGGTCCTTTGTGTTCCCTCCTTACTGCTTTGAGACATCGATCGTGCAACCTTTGCTAGACATTCTCAGCTGGATGCTGTCTCCTCCTGCTCCCGAATCAGGCCCTAATAGACTGAAAAAGTGTATTCCTGAACAGATTCTGCCATGGTGCTGTGACAAAAGTCTGTGTTACCAGAAACTTGAGAAGCCTCTTTTGAAGTGTAAAACACAAGTTACTACGTCACGTTTGCGCATTACTTTCTTGACTGTGTTTCGTTTCTCAAGTGTAGGCAATAGGAATTTAAGTGATATAGTAGTATTTCTGATTATGCTGTTAAAGCAAAGAAGATGCACTGTGTGGGTATTGGTGCTTATTTGTGATGTACCTGTGTTTGTGTGGTGCCGTTTGTGAGTAAAGCTGTAGATTACAAATCAGTTTAAGGAGCTATATACTATCTGGTAGGTCATCCATAGATTACTGTCATGGAATGATTTTGAAGGAAACTAGATCTGTAACGTCTAGATTTAGTGATCTCAGGATTCATAGAGCCAGATGCAATAAGTTTCACCAAGAGTACAGTTCTGACAAATACATCTTTTTTCCTGCTACTGACAACTTCTTAGCATGATAATATATTAGTTTTGTGCCACTGCTTTCAATATCTACTTTGTTCGCATCGTTGTTTCCTTCAGTTTCCCTGCCTTTCTTTCCCAACCTATGAATAACTTCAGAAGACTGAGGCAGCAGTCTTTTGTTCTTGAAAATAAGATTGATTAATTTTGTTTAAGAGGGGTGTTCCACTTATTTGCATTACATTATTTTACACTCCCAGGTGGTCTCTTCTCACTGGCTCTGCCATTTCCCACCTGCTACGGAAAAATCATTATACTGTAAAACAACTGTCACTGATGATTTACATCATTAAATAAAACAAAGGGAGACTTTCTAGGGAGCATGTTCACATCTCTAGTATCTCAATAAGACAATCAAAACCAACTGAAATGGCTAAACATCCCAAAATACACATTTAGATAGTTCTAGGAAATATGCACAAATGAATGCAAGTAAAGTGGTCACCCTTTTCACTACTCTGTGAAATTAAGTAATGCCACTTTGATGTTCTAATAATTAGATGGACATGTAGAGAATACTGCAAGAATACTGATTAGTTTTTAAAATACTGTGGAAAAAAAAAAGATGTATTCAGAAACATACAGGTGCAATACGTGCAAATGGAAACTTTCGTAAGCAATCGAATTTTTATACTTATATCATTATCTGCAGATACAGTTGCAGCATCTGTCAACATACTGCACGTTTTATGCAAACAGTGGCCTATTTTAGCATATGCATGCATTTTGAGAATATACCCTTGTTACTTGGACCTATAAGATCCATGGACAGAGTGTATATCTGAGGTCTGCCAGGTAAACCTCAGGTGCGGTAATCTACATACCTTGAATATTCACTGGCATGAGCGCATATTCTGATCTGTAGGAAGATTAGTATATCAGGAATAAGAATTGCCCTGTACATTTTAAAGAGTAATCTTCCTGTGAAGAGCTACACTGATGAGCAATTGCTGGATAACAGCACAGTCTGTATTGCTCTGAGAAGACATTTCAGTTAACATAAATATCCTGGACTAAGTAGAAAGCAGCAGAAAGCTAAACTGGAAAAAAATAAGAAAATTACCAAAAATTATGTTACTGAGGGAACAACGTACTTCAAAGCCATAAGCCAAAAAAATGCTCAGGGCCCATGAAACAATACAGCAATTTAGGGATGTGAACAGGCATTTTCCTAGAAAATAGCACATTCTGCTTTATTGCACCGACAGTGGTACGCTGTGCACTGTACAGGTTTTAGCTGCCTTGAGCAACACTTCATTGCCATTATAGCAAAGTCATCATATGCTGAAAAAAAGGCTGCCTATGAAGGAGTTGTCTGTAGCTGAACCTACTGCCTACTCCTATCATGTAATGGAATAAAAGTGATGCACACTATCAATGCTTAGGCAGTTAAAAAAAAATAGATGCAAAAAGCCAACGTGCACCAACTGTTTGACCTACCTTTGAGCTGTTAAACCTCCTGACTAATCTGTACCACCAGTGATGCCACTGTTGGTCCTGCACCCTGTGTATTTAAAATTTTACATCATGTTCTGAAAAAAGTCAATTTATAAATAGCAATCTGCGTGAAGATACATAAGGCCATTATTTATTTTTAATACTTACAAGGGAGGCCCCTGTCTGTGTTCATTGCATGACTCAAAGGGAAGGTGGAGGCATTTAGGTCAAGTATAGCAATAATGACTAGAATAGCAGAAAATTAATTAAAACCTCATTTTGCCTAGTGGTATAATGATATTTGAATAAAAGATATGTTATAATGCAGTGATATTCAGCAACAGCACTGCATGACTATACATGCATACTCCCAGACAATTTTATGTAGAAGCCCTGACATCGGGTATACCCCCACAGTGAACAGAAGACAACTCCTATTAAAACATTTAGTTCTACTTCATATAGAAGAGAAAGGGTCTCTGACCAGAAATTTAACTTTGCTTCTGTCTTCATTATCGTGACCTCGCATGAGAGAAGAAAGATTTCCTCTAACAATTTTGCCACTGTTTTGGCCTCCTGTGCTCATTTTAGGGGCCTGACATACCACTGGCTGATGTCAGTGGTGAACCTCCACTTGATTCCAGGCATACAAGGTTAGGTCCTTCCACAGGTGTGAAATAGAGGCAAAACTGCATCATTCTGGGCCCCAAGCCTGCAAACCTTCCTCCACACAGGAGTCCCATGGAATTAGGCTTGTTCATATAGTAGGAGGAAAGCATGAGTATTTGCATACGCAGGGTCATATTTGATAGCAGTTTAATTCCCATTTTCCCTCAGTATGTCTGCAATACACATGAATGCCAACACCAATAAAAAGTACAGGGAATTTAAATGGCATTATTAACAAAGGGTGTTATGTCTAGTTTGTGTTGGTGACGCTTGATTATTCATATATTCCAACATATGGTGTTTGTTTCTTGAGTACATGCCACGCCCTAGATCGGTTTCTCAGTGTAATAGCCATTTGCAGCCATAATATGGTACAGGCCCTATAGAATCAAGATTGATTTGATTCTTTAGAAATGCACCTTATCATTTCAAAGCAGGACCCCTGCTCTTCTGATGTTTTAAACACTGTGATCTTTCAGAATATGTTTATTGTATTAGTTTTGTATTGTAGATTATGATAGAAACTAGATTTTATAGCTTTTTAAAAGCAGTGATAATACTAAGCTCCATAGTGGCAGGACAAACTCTGTGTATATCCATATTATGAATATTAAAGCTGTGATTATATTCTGCCTTAAGTAAAAGCCTAACCTTGAACAGTACAATTTTGCATTGGATTGCTTATTTCCATACTTATCTTTGATAGTGCTGGCAACTCTTCTGGACACGATCATGACTCTGGGCTCCAAAAGCTTTTCAGTGGTACCATGTTATCAAAGGTAAAATCATTCATCTGAGAATCAGATAAAAAATCCAGGCTGCACACAGGAATCAGGTAAAACTACCTCATGGTAGTTTCCCACGAGATAACAGAAGACAGGTTGCTTTTTAGCCTGTAGATTAAAGTTACCCACTTAGGTGTTTATTTTCAGCCTGCTTCAATCCCTGTACACATGGCCTCCTCTCTTTCCAGAAAGACCCCTCCACTCCCCACGAAGAGCATTAGAACATTAAATTCACCTAGGCCCACCAGTAGCAAGTTTCTATCTTTGCCATCATCAGCTGAGCTCAATTAGGGGAGCAGTGGGATTCCAGATTTGCCCATGCAGCAGTTCAAGAAACAGCCCAAACAAAAGGTTACTGGCATTTTTTCTATAAATGTGGTGACAACCTAAGTTGCACTGAAGAACAGTAATAGACATGCAGAAGTAGCCATTGGTGTCATCCCATTAATAGGATAATAGCTTCTCAAACTCCATCTCTTGCCTTCCTGTCATGTTCCTGGTAGCTCTCAGGTCTGTAGCTGATCTGCACCCACCTGGGAACAGGCAAGGAGAAAAACAATCTATCTGCGGGGCATCAGAGCCAGCTGAGCAGGAACCAAGTACCTGCACCAAGAGGAAAGAAGTGGTGGTGATTAGACTCCCCCCCCGTGCAGGACACAGGCACCATCTGCCAACCTGACTTGGTGCCGAGTGATCAGATTCAGGATGGTGTGGAGAGACTGCAAAGGCTTCTCCTGCCCTCAGGCTATTACCTTTTGCTGCTTGTCCATGCAGGCAACAGTGATACCACCAGGGTGACCTTACAGATATCCACATTTATTCCAGAGCTCCGGTGGCAAGGGAGAAAGGCACGGAGTGGTCTCCTGGCTCCTTCTGGTGAAAGGGAAAGGCTCAGGGATGGTTGGCAAATGCCGGCCAACAGCTGGTGTCACAGTGGGGTCCTAGGAAGCTTTGAGGGAAAAGGCCTGACAGGCTAGGGCGAGACCCACCTGCCAAAGTGGTAAAGGAGCAAAAGACAAGTGGTAAAAAGAGCACCTCTATCAGGAGGTTCATTCTCCTGGTGAGGAGGTCTTTGAACCAGGTGCATCAGGGGAGGGTTACCAGGACTCACCTGGTCCAGTCTAGACCAGAGCCTAGGTACCAAGAGTGCCAGGACTTCCAAGAAGAAACAAAAACCCATTTTAATCAGCTATCCCTCAGCTTCTATTGTTGCATGGGGTTATTTTCTCCCAGGTGCAGGACTTTGCCCTTGCCTCCTTCTCTCAGGCTATTTCTCCAGCCTGCCGAGCAGCCCCTCCTTCTCATCGTCTCCACCACCCCACCCCCCCCCCCCACGATCAACACGCACCTTACGGCCAAATGCGCCGTGAGGAGGGGGCGCTTCCCCGCACGCCGCCGGAGGGGCCTTGCACCGCGTGGGCCCCCAGCCCCGCCGCGGTCACGATCGAGCCGCAGCCCCGCCGAGCCCACCCGCGCCAGGGCCGCCGCCGCCGGAGGGGCCCCGGCGACCCCCGCGCCCTCCCGGGCTCCTCCCGGCCGGAGGCCGCGGCCCGGCGGCGAAGCGGCAGCGGCTCCCCCTGGCGGGCGCCCCCTGGCGGGCGCCGCGCCTCAGCGGCTGGGCGGGCCGGGGCGTGGGGCGGCTGCGGCGCGGCGAAAACGCGCCCCGCGGGCGGGCGGGCGGGCGGTGGCGGCGATGAAATTCCCGGGCTCCGTCCTTGTCTCCCTCATCCTCTTCGTGTCGGAGACGGCGGCCGCCCTGTGCCTGAGCGGGGCGTACCGCGCGGCGGGGGACCGCATGTGGCAGTGGCTGACGCTGCTCTTCGCCCTCCTGCCCTGCGCGCTGGTGCAGCTCAGCCTGGTCTTCATCCACCGCGACGTCAGCCGCGACCGCCCGCTGGTGCTGCTGCTGCACCTCCTGCAGCTGGGGCCCCTCGTCAGGTCGGTGAGTCCCGCCCCACCGCCCCTTACCGCCCCCCCGGGGGCGAGCCCGAGCCCGGGGGGCGCCGGCGCCGCGGCGGGGCTGGCAGGGGCGCCCCCACACCCCGGCCTTGGGGCGGGCGGGCCCGGCGGCGGCTGCTGCTGCCCCTCCGCACCGCCCGCGGCCGCGGCCGGGTCCTTCGCGGTGTTAGTCCCGAAGCCCGCGGGAGGAATCGCTGCCTTTTCCCGCGTCCGTAGGCGGGCGAGGGGCGCGCTGCCCCCCGGCCTTCTGCCGGCGCCGGAGGGCGCGGGTTGAGCCCCTGCCGGGGGGCAGGTGGCGGGCGGAGGGGTCAGAGCCTGCGCCCTCCTCCTGGCGCCGTCTCCTGGGCTCAGCTTCTGTCCGTGTGGCTTTTTGCAACTGGCCGTGCCTGCTCGCCGCTGCTTTATCCATAACGCTTTGAGGTCGCTCCCATGGGAGAAAGGAAGGCTTACTCAGGTGCTAGTTTAAAACAATGACAGCGCCCATCCCGTCCGCGCATCTTGGAGATGCTAGCAGTGCTTTAGTCTGTCTTTTCTTTCCCAAAGCGAGCTTCTTGCCCCAAATTGCTTTGGAGGTTTTTTCAACTTTGGTTCGACTCGTGACTGAAAATGCCCTTAGGAACAGAAACCAGACAGATCAAAGTTCTGGAGGTGGTGTAACCCCGTGACAACTGGGGGCTTTCGTTCTAAACTTATGTTCAACTCTTTCCCTTAAAAAGAAAGGGAATGGAATATAGCATCGCTGTAGTAGAGGCTAGGAGAAGTATCCCCAACTTTTTAAAATACCTGGACAGTGTAGAAGAGGAAGATTTGTTCACGCTAACGAGGGTGAACAGTTTAGATGGTACAAAACGTCTCACACTTCAAAAACACCGAATTCTTCTATAACCATGCCTGGATTGTTTGTTTTGTTAATTTTTAAAGATATTTAACTTATGGCTTCACACTGAAGTTCTTGAACAGCTTTGATTTTCTAAAAGCTAAGAAAAAAATACTTACACATTCTTTGGAAAGTAATTCTCTTTGGTGGAACCAAAGAGAAAACAACTGTCAGAATAAAAATTATGGTCGTGACTTCTGTCATTCTAAACCAATTTCTTGAGGTCAGACAAGGAAAGAAACGTCAGGCTGCAAGATGGGAAGAAGCAAACATAGAGGAATTTCTTTCTAGTTATCTGGAAGAGGCATAGGCTTCTGCTTTGACCTTAACCACCAAGCGTGATCTCACTTTCTCTTTCTTTCTCAACATCAAGTTTATCTGTTGACAACACGAGTCTCATCTTGTGCAGAACACACTTTCTGCTGTGTTGGCAAGCGCCCAGCTGCAGTCGCCACTGTAAAGCTAGCGGGCATACGGAAGTCCTCTCCTCTCCATGATGCTGCAGTGTATGAGTGCGTTGCCAGCTCTGCATTTCTGTCTTTCTGAAAGACATACAAACCTAAAGAGTTTCCAGGAGGTTTGAAAGTGTTCTGGAAGCGTTGCAGCGTGCCTGTGCCACAGTCCCCATGGCATCATTGAGGCAGTATGAAGTGATGCACATTACCCTCTCTCTAGAACCAGGTTAACTGGAATTATAATTACTAATTATAATTACGAATAAAAGGTGTACATTCGTGCCACCTGAAAAACTTATTTCCTGCTAAAGGCTGGAAGGACTCTACAAATTAACAGGAAAGGTTTCATAGAAAACAACCTCTCTTGAGATTCAGGGAAATGTATCTATTTGTAGGATACACTACAGGACTGTGGGAAGGCAAAGCGATCTGTCAGAGGCGGACATTAAAGGTTGGGGTTTGGGGTTTGGTTCCCTCCCCCCCCCCCCCCCCCCTTGCCTTCCTACCTGCTGCCACTAAACATTGTTTTATCTGTCAGAAGAGGAAGCCGATTGCTTCCTATCAGGTGTAGATCTACATGGTAGAAGTTGGAGTGTTTTCAGCATATGAAATACCCTACCTTTCCCTACTTTGCACAGGAGGCTTTCTATCCTGTGTGGACTGGAATACACACAAGTCTGAGGCGATAGCAAGAAGGCAAAATATTTTTTGGCTGTATCACCGTTTCACTGTGACTTTAACTGTTGTAAGCTGAAAAGGACTGTTGTTTCTGGAGCCATTTTGTCCATCCTTTTAGGCAAACCTCTGCTCCTTTGCACCAGAGAGCCCTGCCTCTGTTAGTCATCTGTTTGCCCAGCACCGAGCCTCACCTCATCCCCTGTGTTCGGTCTCTCTTAGATCTCACTGGCACAGCCCAGGGCCTTTTAGGGTGTGCTGGCTCAAATTAGGTCAAACAGGACATATAGACAGTAGAGCCACCCCAGGCTCTGTCTGCCTGTGGCCTCAGAATGAAATGTTAGAGATCCTTCAGGCTGTGTGAGGTGGCTTGCTTCAACAGAGGACAGTCTGCTTCAGCTGGCTATGAAAAAAGCTAACACTAGCTTTTTAACCATCTCTATTTGGTTTGTGACATGATGCAGGATAGTTAGTATTCCTCTGTTCAGATTCAAATAATTGAGTATCAGCACACTGGTTTACAGACAGCCCATGTATGCTGTGTGAATTTTCTTCATCATCTTAAAAGCCAGACATATTTCTCCCCTTCCTTTTTCCCTTAAAAAGTGAAGTTTAAATTTTTGGGAATGGCATGGAAATATCTTGGCAGGGAAGGAGGGTATTTAGCTTTGCAAGCCAAGTGATCCAGCCTATTTTGAATCTTCTGCGTGACAGGGAAAAAAGTACATTCTCTTACAAAACCTTGCATACCACCACCTTCCCCAAACACCCACACTCCACCTGTTCAGGAGGCACTCTCTGTCCTGCTGCTGCCACTGGAAGCACTAAAATTAGGAAGCATCCCTCTTCCTGGAGAGGACTTTTGCTGTGCTGGGAGAGTACTGTCGATACACTCTTTTTTTTTAATTTCTTCTCCTACTGCCTAAGAGTTTGTCTATAAATTCTGAGTAATTTGTAGAGAAAAATTCCTACCCCCCTCAGTGGCCTGGCTCTGAATCCCAGGATGTAAGAATGCTGGAGATGGTCCAGAGAGCTGGCTGGAACAAAGTGACTGCAGGTTTCTGGCACCGTGGGGGATTCCTGCAGCATTTCAGGTCAGTGCCACTCCTTGTGAGCACACTGACTTGTCTGGATGCTTAGAAAATATATTTGGATGCTTTCTCCTTTTTTTTGTAAAAGGAGATTCTTTTACCACACAAAGTAAATTATTACACACACACACACGCGCGCACACACACACAAAAAAAAAGACTTAAAGTGATAGCCAAGGTCAATGAGAGACTTAATATACTTTTCTTGTCTTTAGAGAAGACCATGATGAGCTTTTTGGCTCATTATTGACTGCTCCTGAGCCAAGGACTGTCTCTTTATTCCCTGTTCATTTGGACAGCATCTGTAGCACCGATGCTGTCTTCAGGTTTTAGGTGCTGCTGCAATTCCAATAAATAATAACTGGATGTATTTTTGCTAGTGTACTGTTCTGTACTTGGGGATTTGTTCAAAATGTAAATAGTTCTTCGTGAGGGGTGCCAGAGAAACCCTTGTTAACTTGCTTGCCCTTTCTATCCTGCAAGCAATGAATAGCTCAGGAGCTGAAGTGAGGAGTGCAGATTTCCAGCAGACTGACTTGAACAGTTGGGGCTTACAGTCACGAGCAGGGGGCGTTGGTGATATCATACCGTACGTCTGCTGGGATGTGGTGGTTCCTTACTATCTGATTTACTGAAGACAGTACTGACGTGGCATATCTAGAAGGGGCTGGTGTGAGCTTGCCAGTACCTCCTTCTGACACCAACTTCATAGAGAGGAAAGCTAAGTGACTGCTGGTGCCTTTGAAACTACCGTCCCTAGGGCTCTGCTAGCTGAATATGGGCCTACAGGCTCTTCCTTATGAGGAACATTGCAAGTAGGAGATGGCTCTGCTTGCAGGCTGATGAACTTCTCATGTGAAAAAAACTCAAAAGGCCAATATAACAGGCCCCTGTATATAACACTAATGACTGTTTTCCTCAGATTTTAATGGGACAAGGATATAAACAATAGACCATTGTTTTTTTTAAAGGGGATCAGACTTTGTTTCTCAGAGTATAAGGCAAAACAATTACATGTGTCTGTGTACCATGTAGACAGCAGCAAAGCAGATGCGGTAGGAAGTTTGCATCAAACTGCCAGAGGAGCTGCTGTTACAGCCAAAATTGGATTCTGTGAGCTGCAGGAAGTTTAAAAAAAAAAAAAAAAAAAAAAAAGACTAAAAAAAACACAAACAACAAACCCCAACAAACAAAAAAAAACCCAAAAAACCAACCCAACCCCCTTTCCCTCCCCCCAAAAAAACCCCAAACTCAAACCAAAACACCTGTAAGCTGAAATTATCAGTCATTAATGTTTTGGGCACCTAATTATGCAGTTTGAAATCTAATAAGCTAGAACAGGGCAGATAATGCTTCAGTCACGTTGTGCAGAAGCATTGTCTCTTATGGGTAGTCTGTCTTTCCTAGTGACCTGCTTTAGAGTTCAGAATAGCACAGACCTAAAAACCTCTCTTCCTTGTAGGACTTCCATTGGCAGACCTTACTGTAGGAGACCTTACTGCTAGCTCTAAAGTTTACAGCTGACAACTGTTGATGCATCTCCCTCTTTTCCAGATGGGAAGAATATGCCTAGACCCTCTTCAGGCTTTTTTTTTTTTCCTTTATTCTTGAGCAGATGTGTTAGGTGTCCAAGATGCGATGAACAGAAAGTCAGTGCAGATGGAAGGTAGAACAATGAGTGAGGAACAAATCTTTGACACAGGTAAGTAAATCTGCAGGACTGATAAGTCTTTTGCACACTTCTCTAAAGAAAAGGAATGACTAAAAATTGAGTCGTTAGAGAAATCTGCTTGTAGGTTTGCAGTGAGTGTGTGTGGATAGCTGTCTTGAATAGACATTTGCTCTTGGAGCGCTTGTTGGCTGTGGAAAGTTCTCTGTTTTCATTGCCTGCACCCTCTTCACACCACCATTATTTTGCCTGTATTTAAATCCCACACATCCATGATTAAAAGAGGGAATGAGATGCTTGCTCTCAGTAGGCATATAGGATTATTCCTCCTACTGACTGTGTAGAAGACAAATGTGTTGCTGCTGAATCACGCTTTGTAGGCACCAACAGGATCCTTGAAAAAGTGTAGCTATTCTCTGCCAAGATTTGGCAGCAGAGCAGAAAGCAGCACCATCTTTTTCTTACCTTTTAACTTCCCCTCTAGAGACTAGCTCTGACATTTTTTTCTTCAAAGTAATTTTAGTTCCTTCAGAGCCCATACTGCAACTGTCATTGCTTTACATGCAGTGAAACCGGCCAGCTGCATGGCTTCTGCTGTTGATGCCATGTGAGGATCTGTTGAAAGGGCCCTAAATATCACTGCATGGCAGGAGATGGATCGTGCAGAAGTTGGGATCTCACATTCCTGTTCCTCCAGAGCAGAGCAGCAATGAGCAGTGAGCAACTGGGGCTTCTGGGGAATTCCCTGTTCTGTAGCAGATTTCATAACTGTGGAGGAACACTGGCTTGAAGCAATTGCCTTCTTGCATTGTCTTTTAGTTGTGTTTCATTTAAAGACAACCTTCTGAAGGCATTTCATAGACAAAGTCATAACGTGGTACAGGTATGTGATCTGAATTGATTCTTCTGAACCCTTCTTACCTGGATGGTTCTTCAAGTGCCTATGCCTCTCTTACACTTTATTACTTAAACATTTAGGCTGGTGCTCTTTCTTTCTAGTGTATCAGCTGTCAGTCCGCTCCTGTTTGAAGCGGGTGCTTGAGCAGTGGCAACAGCTAGAGTTTGAGTACATTGGTTACTGGCCCCAGAAGGCATGACCTCCAGAGGCACTCTTGCACAGAATGGGCAGAGCTCAGAAGAAGATGGGCATCCTTACTGATGTAATCTGAGTGCTTGTATATACCAGTTTTATTACTCTGTTGTACTGGTAAAAGTCCCCTTTGGCCCTAAGCTTTGCTCATCGGACCATTCATTTCACATTGTGTTTGCTTTTCTATACAGACATAAAATTTCCCATCACAAACAATATACCCCTACTTAATACCTAGCTAATAAGTACAAATCAAATGCTTGCTCTAAAACCCAACATTTTGTCGATTATAATACTTGCTATAGTCAGTGGTCTTATGAATCTTATCACCTCTTTAGTGGGATTACTGCATATTTGTTAGATGAGTCCCTAGACTATATCTGCTTCTGATCACACGTGGCGAGAGTTCAGAGGCTGATGCTGAGATCTCATTTTCCGTAATAGCTACAGACTTGCCCTCGGCTCAGAATGAGTGGATGGCTGTGAATACTAAGTGAGACAAAAATGGTCTGGGATCTTTCCTTTGGAATAAAATCAATTTGTTTGTTTCAGAATCTCTGTTGGTTTCATAAGCTGTTGTGCTTTATTAATTTTTCACACTTTATTTTTGGCTGTGTGGATTCTTCCACATGGAACAAGACTGGCAAGGACTGAAAATATGAACAAGGGGAAAACAGTCACCACTGCGAATGGAGCCACCAGCACACCAGGCGCTTCAAATAGCTTTAGTGATAATAGTAGCTGAAGCCTAGTGAATCAAGGATAGTACTACACGGTCCTAAAACTGTTTTCCATCTAGAGCAGGTGAAACTAGGGTGGTCAATTTGGAGGAAGAAATTAAATCAAGCTTATTAAAACAAAAATCAGTATGCTTTTATTTGAATTTCTGTCAGTGCTGCTTTACAGTTTGGGCTGTGAGCTTTCCACTAAAAGGCTGTGTTAGACTCTGACTTGGCAATTGCTGAAGAAAAAATCAACCTGAGAAAGAAATGGGAATTCAAAGTCTCAGACGAGCATAGCTCCATGCTTTGTGATTGTGAAATACTTTTCAATAGAATGTAAGCCTTATTTGTACATTACAAAAACTCACTGGCCAAATCTGACCTGTCGATGACTTGGAGATGCTGCATTCCAGCAAGTGTTACCTACGAAGGCAACCAGGTAGAGGGAGTGAACCCCAGCAGCCACTATGGAAGGAAAGAAAGACAGGTCAGTCCTCATCAGAGGCTTATGCCTACAGAAGAAGATACCATGTGTGTTGGGCCATGGGAGGAGATGTGACTAGAGATGGTGCCACAGGTTGCCCTTGCAGTGAGGGTTTCTCTCCCCTGAGCTTCCTTCTGGGCTGGAAGCCAGCCTTCACCAGTCTTGTTGCTCACACTACAATTGTTTTTCCTTCTTGAAGCCTGTACCAGTATTGGGCATTGTTGTGGTTTAGCCCCAGTCAGCAACCAAGCACCACGCAGCCGCTTGCTCACTCCCCCCTGGTGGGACAGGGGAGACAATCAGAAGAGTAACAGTGAGGCAACTCATGGGTTGAGATAAAGACAGTTTAATAGGTAAAGCAAAAGCTGCGCACGGAAGCAAAGCAAAACAAGGAATTCATTCACTCCTTCCCATGGGCAGGCAGGTGCTCAGCCATCCCCAGGAAAGCAGGGCTCCATCACGTGTAACGGTTACTTGGGAAGACAAAGGCCATCACTCCCAATATCCCCCCCTTCCTTCTGCTTCCCCCAGCTTTATATACTGACCATGACATCGTATGGTGTGGGATACCCCTTTGGTCAGTTGGGGTCAGCTGTCCTGGCTGTGCCCCCTCCCAGCTCCTTGTGCACCCGGCAGAGCACGGGGAGCTGAAAAAGTCCTTGACCAGTGTAAGCGCTACTTAGCAACAACTAAAACATCTCCACATTATCACCGCTGTTTCCAGCAAAAATCCAAAACACAGCCCCATACCAGCTACTACAAAGAAATTTAACTCTATCCCAGCTGAAACCAGGACAGGCATAAAAGAGAAAACAGGTTGTGTCTCCCCTGAGTTTGGGCTTTTGGGGATTTTATTTTTTGGTAGTCAATGCTATTTATCCTTTGTGGTCCTGCTGTACATGAACTCAGTACAGGCCCTATATTTTTAGGACCCTGTGCAATGTGACAATGTTTCTTTCTTCTCCCTTCCCCCTCAGCTTGTGACTTCATCTGTACCTCAGTAGATCCTTGCTTGTTATTACTTCCCAGTCAAGGCTGACTGTTCCTCCTTTGTGTTTTGGGTCCTGCTTGATGCCCAAGCCCACCATTGACACCTTCATACCCGAGCAGCTCTCTTACAATAGTTTTGCTAAAGTCTTTGCCAAAATGAAAATAGGCATTGGAAGGAAGTTTCAGGAACTTTATTTTCATAAATGTGTCTGAGGCTGGATTATCTTCTTTAATACTCAGGGAGCCAACTTGTCCTTGCTGCTACAGCATTTGCTACTGCCAACCCCTTTAGCCTTTTTCCATCCCCTCCCAAATGTATGGATTATTTTCTGTGCATGGGCAGAGTCAGCGCATATTACAACAATATGTAATTTATGAATAGAAATGTATGTGCTGGCACCACTTTTTTCTTTGGAATTTAGTCTGTCTAAGTTAGACTTACATAAACAAGGGGGTTTGGTTCACCTGTGTTTAAAGTACAAAGAGCTGCAGCAACTGGAAACACTGCATCTTCTTCCTTAGAATATTTTTGCAAGGTTGTGTTTACTCTTCCTTAAACATTGCAATAAATGTAAGCAAACGTAAGGAGTAAGGCTCCTATTTCTGTGTCTTTTTTAAAAAATGTTAATATCCAGAGTTGTGAGGCTCTAAACTGCTTGTTCCCGTTATTGGTGCTATGGCTTGTTACTCGTGTTTTGGGACCATTGCTTGGTAAAGCAAGGACTAGAGTCCAACTGTTTGAGGTGTATGCACCCGCTTGTACCCTGAGCTTCTCTCCAGTGTCTTGAGATTGTTTAAGGCAAAGATATGAGAAGTGGTTTTATTGCCATGTCACAGATGTACATGTAACACCAAGAGAAAGCCATGAGAATCTGAAGAAGCCCTTCCAGCTTGGGTCCTGGGTTGGGAGCCTATGATTAGTGTAGTGGATAAGTAGTTTAAGGACTTTAATAGGACAGCAGAGAGTAAGGGCAGCTCACAGGAAACAACTAAACCACCTCCTGTGTCCGAGTACTACGAGAAGCCTGAAGGGCACTGCCAGATTCTTGCCCTCTAGTCTGTGTAGTTCATGTTGTAAAGGGTGAAATCTGTCATATTCCAAATTTACCAAGAGGAGAAAATGTACAGGCTTTGCTCTGTGGACAAATGTCTTAGGATGTGATGGCTTAAAATACTAAGGAGTGGAATGACCTATGCTTTTCTTTCATTTTTTTTCCCTGTTACCCTATTTACTGATTTGCTTGTAGGTGTGTGGAAGTCTTTTACATTTACTTCCGTGCTGGCAGAGTTGAAGAGCCCTATGTCAGCATCACGAAGAAAAGGCAGATGCCCAAGGATGGGTACTCTGAAGAAATTGAGAAGGAAGTAGGCCAGGCTGAAGGCAAGCTGTGTACGCACAGGTCTGCATTCAGCAGGGCATCTGTGATCCAGGCGTTCCTCGGCTCAGCACCCCAGCTCACGCTCCAGCTCTACATCTGTGTCCTGCAGCAGGAGATCACAGCTGCCAGAAGTAGGTAGAGCTGTTGTTATCACCTCCATATTTTGGTGGGAGGGAGAGGAGAAGGGTCCGCAGTCAGGTGTAGCTGCCCTGGGCGGCAAGAACCAAACATATTGCAATGGCTTTCATCTCTCTGACAGCTTTTGACGGTGATGTTGCTCAAGTTTATCTATACCATCATGTTGCTTCTATGTGACTATGATGTAGTATCCTGTAGTATACTTGGGTTGCTATAAAAACATTAATTTGATAAGTGGCCGTTATGGCATGAGAGGGAGGCATCTGGAGGGGCTAAGTTGTCTTCAAGAAAAGAAAAAAAAAACTTACCTTTGTCCATTTTGGTTTTTGAGCAAACTTTCTGGAAAATTCCTCGGGGTACAGGGCAGAGCATGTTTTTCCATGCTGCATTAAGGAAGGTGTACTTTGAGGAATACAGTTGCAGATATGGACTGAGGACATGAACTGTCTTTACTCATGCCAGACTCTGAATTTGGAATCAAAAGGCAGGACTTAATAAGCTGGTGTGCGAATGTGGCCATCTCATCTCTGAACCCAAGCTGTTAAGCCTTCATGAAGCAGTGATGCACCACATGGACTTACCAGGACACATCTCTCTCACCGTGGGACTCTGCATCTTGCTCCCACGATGTGCTCCAGCTCCTTGAAAAAAAAGCCTTGATTTGCTGCCTGGCTGCTGAACCTACTCCAGCTGGTCACAGGACAACCAGCTTTTTGGTGTGAGAAAGGACTTTGGCACATGTGTGAACTGGAGGTGTGTTTCCACTGAAATACAGAATAGCTCTTGTTAGATCTCCGAGACCCTGACTGGCCAGGGATCTTTACCAACCTCACAGCTAGGGAGGCTGAGGCTAGAGTGACATGTTATGGATCTGAATGCTTTCTTCAATTCTCGTGCCTTGGTTGGCAGTGTACCAAGGTAAGGAACTAAGGGTTTTGCAGGAGCCTCTGTAAGGTCAGGATTCTCCCCTCAACTCAGGGAATGGAAAACTGCAGCGTGCCAAAGGGCAAGTCAGCATGTAAGGATATTGCAACAGGTTAAGGTCTTTATACAAAAGTACTTGTTTAAGGTCATAGCAGTAGTTACTTGAAAGACGTTGCTCCTGACAGCTTCTGAGTACTTCACAGCTAAGGTAGGCTCTTTGAATAACCATGGCAGCTGTGACACGGGATGTGAACAAAGCAGCTGAATCCTTTGCTGAGCATTGCAGTTAGCAAAATTTCTAATCACTTCATTGCAGATGGCATTTGCTTGAGAAAGGTCACCTTTTTATTGTATTTCTTCTGTTACTGGTGTTGACCTTGCTGGTTGTGATTGCCAAGAGGAAGCACTGTGTTCCAGATGATTAGAGAATTCCATATTTAATAATGATTTGTAATTCCCTGTTACTTCTGACTTTGATCAGTCACTGCTGAGATAAATTCTGAATCACAGAGTGATAAGTGACCTTCTGCAGGTGAAATGAAGTTAAACAGTGATAAGCTGGCTCACCAGGGAGTTCAGTGAACCCACCAGCAAATGCAGTAGTCATGTCTCCAAGAAGCCATCTCCGTAGCAGGTGTAATTCTAAAATATAGACATGAAAAGAAAAAAAAAAAAAGTGTTTTTTTCTTTAATCAGTGATTTAGGAACAGTGGCAATGTCTATTAGAGCTCATTTATCAGAAAAACAAGAGTCCTAACCTCTATTTTACTTTCTGAAATACTGAAACTTTCTGCAGTCTCTTTAGCTAGCTTATTTCTGCAGTAATACCTTTTGTCCACCAGTATTAGTCAGCCTCCAGAATAAACAGGAATGATGCATATACAGGGATTCTCATGTATAGGAACATAACTTCAACCTTTTGATCCTGCAGCGTCACCGAAGTAATGTAACAGCTAGTCCAGCTCTTCTTCCACACTTCAAAGGTCTTCAACTTGCCTGTTCTTTGACACTTGTCTTCCAAACTGCGCACACTTTTCCATTTGTCTCTAATTGTCACTCTTTTCTTCTTGTATTGTGATTTCCACATTTTTTTGTCGTCTCTTCATCAGTCTCTTATTTTTCTGGGTTCCTACACCACCCTGTCTGTTATCCTCTGTAAATTCTGCTTGGTCAGTGGTAATGAGGTCAGTATCACCTATGAACGTAAAGCTGTTTACTGTCATGCTACATAGCATGGTGTTCCCCTTCCAGATCTGTTTGAAACTCATTTTTGCTTCCAGCATTGAACTGAATAGTTCTGAGAAGAGTGTGCATCCTTGCCTAGCCCTTTGTCAAACAAAGCCATGCTGCATCTTCCTTGTGCATTTCATGGCATTCATTAATTTCTCTGGATGTTTTCTTCTGGATGATCAGATTCTCACCAGTGTCTGGCATTCTCCAAAATCGTCATCTCACTGTCTGCCAAGAATGTAAGATCAAGAGAACTAGAGAGAGTTGCAAAAGCAGGACAAAGCCTCTAGGTTAGTGATGAGAGACACTAAGCTTCAGTGACTGTTTAGCATGAAATGCATAGAAGTGTTGTTGAATGAAATGCAACATTGGAAACCCCCATTTAATAGCCTAGTCCGAGTCCTAGTTCTAGACATTCAGCTCTTTCTTCAGTTGCAGCATAACTGGGAAGAAATTCCTGGCTTGTTACTCTATGAAATGCCTGGTCTGACTTTGTAATTGCCACTCCCAGAACAGATGCCGAAGTCTGTCTTGTGCATTTGGGCTTCGCCCTGTACTAAATGCTTCAATGTCTGTCAGTATCATGCATTGCCTTAAAGCCAGCTATAACCTTGCTTCGAGGAGGTGGCTGACATCAGGCTTAGGTCTACCTGCACGCCTTTGGGCAGCTGTCCAGACCTCTTCACTTAGGTAGTACCACCTGGAGGAGCACAAGGCCAGGAGGGGCCAAAAAGACTTGAGTTAGCGTTAATTACAAAACCAGCTAGCTGGAGGTGGGGGATGCATGACTTGGCCTCTTGAAAAAGGGCCTGTTTGCAGTGTGCAGTATTGAATGCAGAAGATCTGCTTCTGTTAAGAGCGATCTTTTTGTAAGTTTAAAGTTTTTTGCTGTTAACAGCAGTCATCTTTTTCAAGTGTTGCTTACAGTGGTAAAATAATCTCAAAAGGTGGATTTCCTACCATTTAAAAATAAAATTATTATGCTGCAATAGGTGCATTTTTCTTAAATGAAAATTTGTAGCAGTGACTGCCGTCTTCAAGAACAGGGGCTTTGGGTTCATGATTTTTTTCAACTTTCTGGTGTTTGCAGTGTCACTTCCCTAATTTTCATGAACTGTGCTTTGTAGGTGGTCTTCCCAGGTATCTTAAGATGCTTCAACAATTGCTTCTCCTCAACTCATTAAGCTCTGACCACAGAATACTTCTCTCATTATTTGAACAACACACTTTGAGTACTTTCTGAGTATTAATAGTTGTTTTCAGTGTTGAAATTGTATCTTAAGGCAAAAAAATTTCTATCTAGGTATCTTGTCCTAAGTAGCAAAATAAATGCCCTTAGTTTTCAAGTGTTCTGATTATCAGTTTAGAAAACTACAGTATATATAATAGATAACTTGTAATTCTTCAGCTGAATGTAAGATTTCAGTAATAGGTATTTGTGATGTAGCTCATCTAGAACAGAATTCACTCTTCTAGCGATTTCTGAAGTGGGAAAGACCTGGTCATGAAAAGACTTAAGACACAAGAAAAACCCAGCTAAGTAAAACAGTGGCTGCCTGAATGACTCTGTGAGTGTGCACTTCTGATATGTAAGAGAAGTATAGCCTTCTGGGAGCAGGAAGGAAGAAGAAATGCCACCTTTACGAGGACTTATGGGATTTGGAACCGTTCCAGGAGAAGATACTTTGCCTTTTAAATTTTCACTTCTTTGCCTGCTCAGGATGAGTAAAAGCAACAATAACATCACCCTCCTACATTTCCCTTTGTGGTTGCTTCAAACCATCTTTCTCACAGACTTAAAAATGATGTTTCAGCTGAAGGTTTGGTACTGCACCTGGCAGTACTGAGCTTTTGGGAAAGGAGCAGGACTGGGCTACTGTATTAAACCAGAGTCAACATGACCTGGTTTCTATCAATGGAGAAATGCCTCTTTTGAAGGCTTGAGTCTTTAAGAGAAGTTTGACATTAACATAGAATCCCTAAAATGAATCCAGGTAATAAGATTAATGTCTCAGCCGATTGAAGCAGAAAGCAAGCAGAGTTCCAGGACAGCAGCACGCAGTCCCCAGTGGGTAGGGGTTTTTTTTCTTTACCTCTGAGAATATTCTTTTGCTTCATTAGCAGATGGAAGTTATTTGTTCTGTCACAGCTCTAGAGCCAGCTCAAAACAACAAGAAAGATTTTGTAAAGGATATCAGGCGGTATTCTTGATTGCACTGACTTGCTCTTCTGCTTTCAGCCAATGTTTTCTAAGACATGGGGTTTAAAAAGTCTCAGATCAAGTACAGTGCTGTAAGAAAGGTGATTAAAAACACACATTAAAAATGTAAGTGTTTAACAAGCAAATACATAACCATTTTCACAGAATATATGCACCAAAGTTGGCATGCACAAAATGACCATATAAAATAGCAAATGTTTTTCAGCTTACTGAGCGCTATTGGAAATTTAGATATGAAGGATTAATTAATTCTTTTCCAAAGTAATTCAGAGATGGTTTTGGATTGGAATGGGAGAGAGGTTAGCTAAAATGACAGAGCAAATCCTGTTAGAAAGTTGTTAGAGATCATAAAATACACGTGTTCGTTTCTAAACCATGCTTAGAAATTAGTAACTTTCATTAGAAAGAAAATTATGGCTAAATAGCTGTAGTGAAGCAGGGAATCAAGTTCATTTGTAGGATATTGACACATAAGCTAATTGAAGGCTGCAGAACACACTGGTTGCTAAGCATTGCAAAAGTAATTGACATAATTAAGAATTCCCACCTCTGATTATTTTGTTTTATCTGATGCAGTATAACGCCCTATAGCATGACCAGTTAGCTTGGTTAGTTTCACTGAAACTTTAAAAGAAACAACTAAATAATATTTGCTGTGCTTAACTCATTTGCAGTGAAAGTGTTCCTTGTGTGGACAAAATGTCAAGATTGAAACTAAAACTATTGATTGGGGGTACCTAAATTTAGTCTCCTGAATCAGCTATTCAGCATGGTGGTAAAAATTGTGAAGAAAGTATGCAAATGCTGACAACACCATGGGCAGTTAGCAGTTCTGAACATCAAGGTACTTATCTATGAATGCTTATTCTATGCATCCAGGGCTCTTAAACATCTGTACGGAATTAATATAGCAAGACAAGACTCCCTCCTGCAGTGCCAGAAAGCTTTGCCCCTATTGCATCTGGAGGGCAGGTAATGACTGGCCTCCCCCTTCACTCGCTGCAGAATTTAAATGCCGTGAAACCTTCACTTGAGGGATTCTGGGTAGATGGGAGATACAGAAGGCTGGTCTGAATTTAAAGGAGTTTTGTTTTTAAATTTTTAAAGGAGTGTTGTTTTTAAATGCATGACATAGATATGTGTATAAGGAAAATAGATGTATAGCAAAACCCAGTGTAGGCAGGTGAGCAAATACCTGTCTACACAGGTGGAAAAAGTGCAGATGGTTCTGGGTTTAAAGCGCTTTGGCTTTCAGTCTTGAGCTCTGTCGCAGAGCTCTTCTGTGAACTTAGACACTCTACTTCAACATTGAGCTTTGCAAGCACTGAGGTATCCGCACGCCCAGGTGACTCCAGAATTTCAGTTCTTCATCTGTTCTGCAGGGGAGTTGTACCCCTGTGACCTGTGCCGTACTGTGAGAGTCTGAGGGCAATTTGGATGCTTTTACAACTGAGCTGTATAATTGCCAAAGACAGTGTATATGAACAGCCCTGGGAGGTGGGAGTGGTGGGGGGAGGGAGAGACACCTGACTTAAGTGCCTTTTTAAAATTTCTAGCTAGTTGGGAGAGTAACAAATAAAGACCAAAATAGGAGACAGTTTGAGTAAGAACCCAGAACTGTAAACAGGGAATGGCTTATTTGACCCTATGCGCTGTTGAGAATCCCCAGAAGTGCCATGAAGACAACTACATCTGTGCTACCCTGATGCAATGTCTTTAAATTCTGCTAAGCTGAAGGTCCTGATCTGTGTTTTCTCTTTGCAGGTATTTTTATGGTCCTTTCTCTCCTGTCGATTGTATACGGCGCCTTACGCTGCAACATCCTGGCTATTAAGATTAAGTATGATGATTATGATGTCAGCGTGAAACCAGCCGCCTACCTATGCATATTCCTGTGGAGAAGCTTTGAGATTGCTACACGGGTTACGGTGTTGGTCCTTTTCAGTTCAGTCCTTCAAATTTGGACTCTTCCTGTTGTGCTAGCGAATTTCTTTGGTTTTTTCTTCTACCCGTGGATCCTTTTCTGGCAAAGCAAGTCCCCATTTCCCGAGAACATAGAGAAGGCATTGAGCAGGGTCGGCACTACCATCGTCTTGTGCCTTCTCACCTTCTTGTATGCTGGCATTAACATGTTCTGCTGGTCAGCGGTGCAGGTAAAGCTCAATGATCCTGACTTAATTAACAAATCCCAAAATTGGTACCGACTGACTGTCTATTACATGCTGCGATTCATTGAGAATGCCTTCCTCCTGCTGATGTGGTACATCTATAAAACCGATATCTACCTGTATGTCTGCGCCCCATTGTTGGTCTTGCAGCTCCTGATAGGTTACTGCATGGCTGTCCTCTTCATGTTGGTGTTCTACCAGTTCTGCCACCCGTGCAAAAAGCTTTTCTCATCCAGCATTTCCGAAGGCTTGATGTCCTGTTTCAAGTTCCTCTGCTTTATTTGCAAGCCTCCTGAATCCACCGTACTGACAGAGAAGGCAGAGGTGAAATCTGAAAATACTGATGAAACACGGAGCAGCAGCAAGACAATAGATTCTCAAAAGGGGAATCCTCATCAAAGTGTCTCTTCCAATGCCTAATACAACTGGAAGCAAGTAGGTGCCTTTGGAAGGTGGAAGATCACCTGCTGGGAATGTTGTGTTTCTTGGACATTGTGTCTTGCGGGTGGGATTTCTTTATTGCAGGTATAGCACTGCATGACGACTTGACAAGCCTACCTTTGCGGAAAACTTAGTGTATGAGTATGTGTATCTCTATGTGTTTGTGTATGGACATAGGGAGCAATCATTGTTTGTAGACTTCTGTTTCAGAGGTTTTTGCACGTACGTTTATTATCACGTGCTTATTTTGAAATCATTATGGGAGACATCCTTCAAAAACTGGCCTGATGTTCATCTTACTCAGGAAATCCAAGGATGGCGGGAAATGCATTTTATTTCAGATAGGATGTCATTATGGCATGCCATCCTAGCATGGAAACAGAGCATAGTTCTTGACAATATATTGACTGTAGCTGTGGTCTGCTTTGATCAAAATGCAGGCGTTTTTTACACTCTAATCAGTGTAATAAAATAATACTTCTCTCTGTGGTATAAGAATTGGACTTCTATAATGCACTGTAGTCTAGGTTGCCAAGAAACAGCCAATTAGGCAGCACTCACACCGAAATGTGACTGTTACTGAGAATGGACAGAGGGGTTATTGGCTTTGCACTGTTTTACTCTTAATATTTGGCACTTGTTAGTAAGGGAATTAAATTTAATGCATTAATTGTGATGTGCTGGAACAGCTCATTTTTGTGACATTATCACTTATCTAATACTTTGTGATGTTCTGGTATAAGGGTGATATTTACTTTATATAATTTTAAATATCTAGAAGTTGGGCAAGTAGTGTGAACTAGTCATGTAGGTGCTCTCCAGAGCACGTCTCCAGGGAGTAATTCAACCGATCTTAAAACGTCCTCTAAGGCAGGGGATATGAATCATTCTCTGGAGACCTATTAGTCAGTGTTAACCAGATGCCTTGACAATTAGTTTTGACTATGTGTCTCCCTTTTAAGTAGCTGAAATCGAGACAAGCACTACCTGGATTGTCAGGGAGTTGGTAATACACCGAGCGGGCAACTCAGTGACGTGTTATGTGGGAACAGAAGACGCCGAGTTCTTCTTTTTGAGGCTGTGATATGTTATAAGATCAGTAGTTCAAAACCCCTGACTTCTTCACCTCAGAAGTACCACAGCCCTGAAATCTGAAAGAGGAAATGGAAGTTGGTGGCTTTTTCTATGCACTATATCACCACAAATAAAAGTGTTTCTGTATTTTGCAAGTTGCTGAGAAAGCTGTAGCAGATGAACACCCAAGAATTTAGTGGAAATACACAAAACCAACGGTATTTTCAAAAATCGAGTGAAAGCTTTTTGCACTTTGTTTGCTTATCATCTTGCATTTCTTTTGAGTATTATATATTATGGCTGCTAGTGGAAACAAGTAGTTCATGACCCAAAGCATCTCCTAGTGTCCTTAAGCTTAGCCTCCATTCTATGGTCATGGAGGATGTGAAGTTCTTCAGTAGGGGTGACATCAGCATCATTGTGTTAGAAGTGTCTCAATTTTGGGTCCGAAGTAATTTATAATGAAATGTCACATGCAATGCTGCAAAGATCTAACCTGGTTTTATTTTTTTTCCTTATTGCACTGGAAATGTATGTCTTCATAATTCAGTTTTATAATGGAGTTACGTTTTTTGTTTTGCTTAATATGTGTCTCTGTGTGGTATGTGTATGTTGATCTCATTAAATTATTGGTGGATGGTAATGGGAATTTTGGGCCTGAGCTTGCCAATGTACCTCACGTATCTGGGAAGACACCAAATATCTCACTTCTAATTTCTCTCTCTGAGGAGCACAAAATAGTGAAGTGACTCCTTTAAGACACTACAGTATTTCTCTGTACTTCTCTGTGAAGAAGTACAGTGTAATATTTCTCTGTACTTTTCTAGTTGAAGAAGAGTATTTCAGATTTTTTTTTTCCCAGTAGTGAGTTAAAGGAGCAAGTGAGAATGTAATCCTTGCTTCCAGACCTGCAGAGTTCAGCACACAGGGCCAAATTTTCAGGTGTCTTAGCTAAAACTGAGTATCTGACTTGATAGTTGGATGCTCATCAGTAATCAGGGAATTATAGTTGTTGCCTGTCTACAGACATACCAAGGTCTGAAATGTTAGAATTTGGGGGGGAAAAAAAAAGTGGCTTCATATGTAGAAGTACTTCATATCTAAAGAAAGCTCTCAAATCCTTAAAGCAAACTTTGGGCGCAGCATGTGATGGTGCATTTGTGATTTTGCTATGTGGAAACAATGGAAGCTTCCCAAACCTCAGCCAGTGAAATGCTTGTGCTACTGTGAAGTCAACAGTTAGGAGACTCTACGCAGCTAGGAGTCTGGTATGTATACGTAGTGAGGTACTATTTAACCTCACATATCGATGATGAAGACTATCGTATATGCATATTTTTAGAGAGTGTGCTATATTACTTCCTGTTTTTGTACCAATCTCCTAAAGTGCATGCATGGGGAACTGGATATTGAAATCACTGTTAGGAGAGAAAAAAAATATTTGTGTGGGTCGTATTACTGTCGTGCAAATACAGTTTAAACACGCCATCAGCATGAGGACCATTGCTTTTGCTGTGCCTCACGTCATCACAGCATGGAGTGCCCATTAACTAACAGTATTGCTGCTCTATGTATGTTTTGACCTAGCTGTGCTGGCATTGCTGGTAGAACTAAGGTACGAGAGGGAGTCATAGAGACAAAGATGCTCTGTTAAGACCAGTGTTTTAGAGGACAAGCTTATCTTTCTGAAGTATGCTATAATGCTAGGAGAGGCAGTTTCTCCCAGGACAATGACAGGCTAGACAGTGTTATCATCAATACACCCAGTGGCTGCACTAAGAGAGGGATAGTATTAGCTACACAGGGTGTACGTGTGTGGATGGCTGGTCTCTTGCTGCAAGTTTACTGTAGTTTTACTCTCCTCTATGAATGTTAGAAGCACATGTGTTCAATAATATATAGGTATAGGGCTACCATTAAAAGCTGTACTCATTTGAGTAGTCCTGAGTCACACAAAGGTTTCATCAGTAAGGATTATTCACGTGTATAAGAGTATGCAAGTTCTGATACACAGGTTTTCTTTTATACCTGTAAAACAACACAAATTAAAACGTTGAAACACTCCTGAAGTTGTGTTGGTATCGGCTCTTAGTCCGCTGCTTTCAGAAATCCAAGGTAAATGTTATATAGCATGCTGCCGTCTGTTGCCACACAGTAGAAGAAATGTTTTTAGGCAGACCTGACAGAAGAATAATCTGTGATTGATTTGGGAGTTCCTTACCTCCAACCAGTGGTGCTTCTAAGGCTGTTCAGCTGGCTGGGATCTCAGCAGAAAACTTTCTAGGATGCAGGCAGTTTGAGAGACTAGTGTTTTACGAAACAATATCGGTACGGGTTATTTATTGTTTAAGATGAGAATATTTAGTTGATTTACACTGGAATCAGAAATAAATCATTACATTAAAAAGGATCTGGTAACTTTTTCCTGCACGCTTATTTCATGCTCATCTGGATTTACTACCTGCTTGTCACTGACCTTGGGAATAGCCAGCAAAATCTACGCTGAGGACTGTTGTGGAGGTACATGAAGGCATAAAAACTTTGTAACACGTTTAAGTGTCTGTAAATTTATATATATATATATAATAGATGTGTATTTTATAAATACAGTTATAAATAGATACATTGTAACAAGTTGTAATGTGCGCACATCGCTTAAATGAGGAACAATGAGAAGATACTTTCGAAGTCCTGGTGGTGATGGACAACTCTATCTGCCAGTAAGAGCTGCGCTCCCTAAAACACAGAAAGTCATTCACTCTTTCTTACAGATAATATCTTTAGTCTTAAGGGGTGATTTTTAAATTACTATCCAGCATTTCTTTTAACCAAATGCAGATTAAACCTAAACAAAAAATTTCAGATTCAGGCACATTATTAACTTCTGGGATTTTTATCGCAAATTTCTTGATAGAATCTGTCTTCAGATTTGAGAGAATCTCTGCTTTTTGTTTTCAATGTAGTTTCTTTAAGAAAAGAAGCAAATGTGACCATGCTGTTTTTCTGTTTTGGAATAACTAAATTTTTCTGAGGGCAGAAATCTGAGGGGAAAAAAATCGAGTTTACACAAGCTTTTTGAAGACTATCAGCTTCCAGGAGGAAAAGATGGGAATTGATAAAATTATTCCGCTGATGAGAAAGGTTTCAGCATGATCTACCTACTTTGGCCTTCTTGCTGACCACTTAGCGATCCAAGCAGTCAGCACGCTTTAGGTGTGATAAACCTGTGATAAACCTGTGTATCACTCAGCAATCCAGATACCTGCTACCTCCTGCCCTTGGCGTGGAAGAGGATGAGAAATTGTGAGGATGAACAGATACAGAGGGAGAGAGGGGGAGGACATCATAAAGTCATGGCAGGTAACAAGAGTGACTTCAGTTTAAAGGATGCGGTATGGACTCTACAGGACATTATACTTTTTGCAGAACAACTTATCTAAAGTAAGTTTCTAATCATTCTGTATGAAAGGCAGGGTTTTGTTAGACTTGAAAAATGTCTGACAAATAAAATTAACCCTTTTGTAAAGAAGAAAAAATATTATTTGCAGGCCAATCTGGTGACATTTGCAGCCTGACTCAGAATTGGTGAATACTTGGGGTTGGTACACCCTAATCTTAAAAAAAAAAAAAAGGGAGGGGGGGGATTTTTTTTTTAATTATGCAGTAGTTCCTAGATTTTTTCCCATAGCAGCTAGTAATATCTAGTCTATAAACAAGAAACCATTTTCCATTACTACTTCTTATTTCAAGGCTTAGGTACCAAAGAAAACAGGATTTTGAACTGATATTTATATCAGTGGATGTTTATAATCCTGTATTTTAAAATGCAGTTGGGGTAACTGCCTCTAGTCACTCGGGAGTCATCACAGAACCATGAATATACAATAATTTGGCAGAGATGGTACTTTTGATCCACTGGAGACAGAAGGCTTGAAAACTAAGGAGTGTTAAGGATTATGTAATTCCTTGCTGACCAAGAAAAATAAGTATAATAAAACTGTTAGTGTCTTGGGTTCACGCCGAAACTAGAGCCAAAATGAAAGGTAAGTGCTTCAAAATGACTCTGTACAAGTTTACTGTATCTCTTCCTTGAATGAGCGACAACTTTATATCCTGGGAAAAAAAAGAACAGTTTTATCCTTTTCTGGATTTTTCACAGTCATAAGGAAAACCTCTTGCCACTGAAATTAAGTTTTAGAGAAATGATGAGTGTCTGTATTCAGGTACGAAAATTTCGTCCTTCAGGTGTGAAGTTCAGGTGTGAATGCTGCCGTGTGTAAAGGCTTCTGGTTGCAGGCTAACATTAGTGGGTAAACGCATCTAAGCAGGGGATAGATGCTAACCAGTTGGATGTTGCTTCCCGAGATTCTTCTGGGATGACACCACAGTTGTAACTTTTTGGCCCTGAAGGTGAGACCTGATTTAATGAACTAGAAACAGCCTGTCTTAAACACGTGTTCTGTGCCTTCATGTTCATAATGAAGTTCCTATTCTGACAGAGCAAAGCGACTGTGTTACAGATATTAACTCCTGAAATGTCTTTCGTCAGCTCTTCTTTTCATCTGATTAATGTGCCCTGTCAGTACAGAGCTTTAATCAGCCACAGATACTTTCAGGAGAATGATCGGAGGTGGATTCAGATGGAGAGCAATGCCAGAGGTAGTCAAGGTGAAGATTAATTCATAGCTGGCTTCTTGAGTGGGAACTAAATATCAAAGCAGCAGCACAGCACTTACACACGGGGTACCGGTGTTGCGTTTTATTGTCTTCATGCGTGGATCTGCACTTCGTGTAAGTCTCTCGCAGCAAGGTGCGGCTTGAGGGGTGCTTGCGATTGCTTTAGCTTTGCAGCTGGTGGCGCTCGTAACAGCGCTTGGGTTCTTCAGAAACGCCTGTCCCGGGGGCGCCTCCTGCCCCTGCGGCTTCGCGGGGGTCGCTGAAACAGAAGGGGAGAGACCGGGGCCGGTGGGAGCCTCAGCTGCGTTTTCCAGCAGGGCTGCCCCCCACCGCCGAAGGGGCGCGGCCGTGGAGCGCGTTAACTTTTCGTTGCCACCTTGCAAATGCTAATAACAGCCGGCAGCACTGTGACTCAAAAGCACGCAGGTGTCATTAAAACAAAATTGGAATGGAAAGGAGATTTCCAAAAAAGGAGTGGCATCAACTCTGGGCCCTCAAGGAAGGCAAGGGGGCCTTGCAACTGCAGAGTAACTACGTGCTGCTTCATTTTTTTATTTGCGTTTTGTGGGGGGGGTTATTGTGGGCTTCCCCCCCCCCCCCCCTTATTTTTTAAGCAACAAGGCGGAATAAGACCAACCAAGAGAAAAAAGAAGTATTTTACGAAAGTAATAAAATGTCTTCGCAAACCTACAGAAATGTATGGGCCAACTCAGAAATGTGTGCACCTGGATTTATCCACTGATGTTCTCTAAGGTGCATGGTGCAAGCCCCAGTAAGGAGTCCAGGTACAGCCAGGCAGTGTACCCAGCCAGAATTGAACCAAACTACTTTAGAGTAAAAAGAAAGTGAAAACATTGCAGGGGAGACAGGTTGTCGGGTGGGAACACGCAAGGGATGTAATAGGTGAAAAATTACTTCTGCCCTGCCGTGAAATACAAACCTCAGTAATGATGTTGATGTTGTGCCATGAAGATTGATGGTAAGGCGAATTCAGGGAAGGCTAAAGAGTGCGGTACCATTAACTTATCAAATGACTCAACTGCCAATTACACCTGACTCTTCAGCATAATTTGCCATTGGTACAAAATGAAATTGAAGACCCCAAGGGCCCCAAGCAGGAATCTATTAGCAAACACCTATAAAACACTCGTCCCACAGCAATCAAGGGCTTATGTGTTTGAGCTGCTATCTTAAACAATACATCACTGTTCTTTCCAGGGTATAACAGCAAACGAGCAGTTGTCTCTTTGAGTAAGGAAAGAAAAAGAAAATGGCAAGGGAAAGGGAGGATTTACTAATGTGAGACCTAAATTAAAAAACACAAACTATCTATGGTCTTAAAGGTATGACTTATTGTTGTGGTTTAGCCCCAGTCAGCAACCCCGCACCACGCAGCCGCTCGCTCACTCCCCCCTGGTGGGACAGGGGAGACAATCAGAAGAGTAACAGTGAGGCAACTCATGGGTTGAGATAAAGACAGTTTAATAGGTAAAGCAAAAGCTGCGCGCGGAAGCAAAGCAAAACAAGGAATTAATTCACTCCTTCCCACGGGCAGGCAGGTGCTCAGCCATCCCCAGGAAAGCAGGGCTCCATCACGCGTAATGGTTACTTGGGAAGACAAACACCGTCACTCCCAATGTCCCCCCTTCCTTCTTCCCCCATCTCTATATACTGACCATGACATCGTATGGTGTGGGATACCCCTTTGGTCAGTTGGGGTCAGCTGTCCCAGCTGTGCCCCCTCCCAGCTCCTTGTGTACCCGGCAGAGCACGGGGAGCTGAAAAAGTCCTTGACCGGTGTAAGCGCTACTTAGCAACAACTAAAACATCTCCACGTTATCACCGCTGTTTCCAGCAAAAATCCAAAACACAGCCCCATACCAGCTACTACAAAGAAATTTAACTCTATCCCAGCTGAAACCAGGACACTTTTTCACAAGAAATTCTAAAACTAAATGCAATTTTAGCATATGTAAGATCATATTTGTATGGGAAAAAATATTGGCAAAGGATTGGAGTGTGATTTGGCAGACCCTTCCTGCCAGGTAGGGTCCCTGCCAGGTAGAAAAAGTGTCAGTGAGGTGAGATTGTGTCCCAGAATACGAAAGAAAGTGTTGTAGGTCACTGTAATTAGCAGTCAAAAGCTCTGATTTTCATCAAGGTGGACACAGCTCCTTTAGCTTTAGTGGAAAACTGTGCAAGAGAAGGATCTCTAAACCCAACTGAGAAAGAACTGAGGGGTCTCCACCCTATTGCTACTCCCAAGAAAGCCTGAGCAATGGAAATAGAATATTGTTAAGCCATCAAACCTTATATTAAAAGGTCATAAAAACAAAAAAGAAAATTAATAAATAGTGTTGTGGAAATTGTATTCCCCAATCTAATCCACTCATTTTAATTTTGTTTTAACAGTGACTTCTTCGGAAGCGCTAAAAATGTATTACAGGGGGGAGGTATGTGTGTCTGTATAAAGTGCTGTAAACAGTCTTGCAACAGGAGGCTTCACTAGCTATTAACCCAATGGTAATTCAGCCTGGAAGAAAGTCATCCCAGCTCAAAGCCCAGGTTGTGTGTCATCTGTGTCTTTATGCAGTTTTCCAAAGAGATGGATGGATGCCTCTGAGCTGCTCCTGGGTGTAACTTAAGCCAGGTAGGGCTTTGCAAGCTACTCTCAGACAAGTGCCCAAGTTATCAGGGCACAACCAGAAGTAAAAAAGCTTTATCATGAACAATGAGCAAGGGAATCATATAAATCCAGTGATTATGTGGCTGAAGCAGTGTAATTCTATATTAAGAGGCAAGTTTGAGTATGATTTAGCAGCATATAGGCTTCCTGCTGAGCCTTGGTGCAGGGATGAACTACGTTTTAGTAATCTAGCTGAAGGATAATTTTTAAGCAAAAGCTTTAAGCAAAAGCTGGTTCCTTGGTGCCACAGTTTATTGTGTCGTGTTATCTTACTTTGACATGTGCATTAAACATGACATCATTCCTTAGTGTTTCCCCTACTGATATTACTGAAAACTAAAAATCCCCAGTACAAACAGGACTGAGGCAGAGGCTTTATCTGTCAGGTGTCTGGTTATGGACAGGCATCTGCTAACTGAACTGGGCCACCCTGTCACCCCCAGGCCGAGGACTGGGAGAGACAAAAACCAGCAAAAAGCTATCAGAGCACTCATTTGTATTTTACAAGACAAACTGCAGCAATGTAAAAGAATATAGACCTGTGTAGTTAGGTTGTAGGCACTACAGTATTCACACCTGGGTGGCTGTTCCTGTGCATGAACAGGGATACTGGAAACGGCTGTGTAGTTATACTGATGCCATTTCTTCCACTGCTGTAACATGGACGCTAAGACACCCAGCCAGCCAACAGATAAAGCTGTATCAGGGCATGGTGCAGACCCTTCTGTGAAGTGGTGGCTTTCGTGTGCATGTGCATTCTCCCAGCCTGCCTCCCTGTATAGTATCATAACATGCAGGCAGTCAAGTCAGGGATCCAACCCTAGCCACTGTGCAAATGGAGTAAAAAGGCTAATTTTCAAAATATGTTTTTCAAAGTCAAAGATGACAGGTGATAGATGTGGAGCAATAAGGAAATCCTAGCACAAGGCAGCTTGCCTCTCTTTTACACCAGAAGGATTGCGATGAGTCAGGTCTGTGAGATTCTTAGATCCATCAGGGAGCACAGAGATACAAAAGTCAGCAGTGGGGCATGAGTGGGATGTGGGATCCTTGGGGAAACAGTGACGAAATGTCATTTTCAGTTAAAAGAAAAAAAAAAAAGCCAGTGTCCGGAGATTGTAGGCCATGGTGGCCAGTGAATCAATGCTGTGCTGATATTTTACCTAAGTTTCACACCAGTGCCTTTCATTCTTGTTTCTGACTATCACCTAAACTGTTTCCCTGTGGAAGTGCTGATCCCTGAATGGTAAATTATGACTTAATACAAAATGTAAACTTACATTTACTGACAGTGGGCTTGTTTTCTTCCTCGGCTTTTATAGGTCTTCTAGAAAAATTTCACAGACTCCCCAGTGTCTTCCGAAGTACCGCGTGTAGCCTAATGAATGAAAATGTGCCCCGACAGACACCTGAGGAAAACCTGCCTCTTCCCTTACCATTGCCCACCACCCTGCGTGCTCTGCCAGCATCCTGCTTGGAAGCATGGGGTGGGGTAATTGATCTCTGGACGTGCTTTCCCAGACCATGCTCGTGAGCTGCTAATTAGAAACGGGATTTGACATCCCAGCACTGAAAGAGAGATCACAGGCATTGGGAAAAGTAGGGAACAGGGATGTGATAGCAAAGGGGGCACAAGGACAGGTGCATAGGCTGGGAAGGTCTGGGACAGAATGGGCACGTCTCCTCCAGCTCCCCCAGCTGAGCTGTACCCCGTGAGTGGTGTGGGGTCCCGGCTGCAGGTGCTGCACCTGGGCCAGCCCATGCTGCCCAGCTGGTGGCATTGCTGAGCCACGCTGCCACAGCGTGCAACCCTCAGCGTGGTCACAGGCTGGTGACCCACCGGCCTCCTGCTAGCTACAGCTCGTCTGGGGAAATTTCGGTTTGTTAGGTCTCAGTTGAAAGTTTTCTAGGCGATGCACGATAAGAGCATAGGAGAAAACTGCCCTCCCTCTCGCATCTTTCAAGACGTTTTCTTGAGTGGAAATTTGCTGGTCAACAGACTGTGGTGAAGTCCCCGTCTCCTGGCAGGGAAGAGTTACACCTGGCTATCACAGGCATGTGTAAAGGTAGTGGATCTGAAGCCACAGGAAGAGAAGTCTAGCTACAGAGGGAGAAGCAAATAGATGATAGCCGTGGTCCAGTCCCAGAGCCAGACTAGCAGATCACAAAGCTTGCTACCCTGCTGAAAGACTACAAGCTGGGCTCCTGTCCCTCAGTCCCACACAAAAGCCAGGCTATTTTGGCCTCTGCCTTTATGCATGGGAGGTTATGTTGTTCTAACTTTACTCCAGCTCTACCTGGAAACTACCGCCAGCTTAATATAATACAATTTCTGTCTGTACTTAGACTGGGTACAGCACTGGTGGTGGCTGTTCCTTCCAATAGCAGCAGTGCGCAGCCATTCTGGCCTGTTTTGTGCTGGTGCTGTTTGACTTTAAGCCAAGACTGATATGGGCAACAGCATGTGGGTCATACAAGGATTTTTTTGACTAAAGCATGTGGGTCTCTCATGATCATTGCAAAAGGCAGTGTGAGGAAGTACTGGAGCAGGGGTGTAAAACAAGGACGTAGAAGGATCTGCCGGTCTTCACTGAAGTCTCACTGGCATTTTTTTCTTGGCTCACACCTATATGCCTTTCTGCCCTCATTTCAGCATGGAATCATTTATCTTGTAAGCAAAACGGAAAGAGCAGGAGTGTCAGACTGTGTCATTCCCTCGAGCGAAGGCAAGTGCATACGGTGACAGCTTCAGGCTGCGTGTGAAGTCCCTTCAGGAAAGACAGCTTGACAAGTCTCTTGTCTGCCTTTTCGGTGTAGAATCAAGAGAAGGTTGATAAACAAGGATTGCACAGCATTCAAACTAAAGATTTCAACCTACAAAATACAAGAGGCTAATCGAGGTTTTTCCTTGGCTTTCCTGCTACATGGGAAGGAGATCAGCAACCTCAGCTCAGCAACATCCTCGGCAATGCAGCAGCTCTTTCACTCTGTTCTTCTTATCACTCGCTCTTTTGGGGGTTTATACGTGCAGAATTTTACATTATCCCTTTTAGGAGGCAGGTGTGAAACACCTGGGCCTATTACAACTGTCTGGCATTAAATTTGTGCAGGAATACACAGAACACTATTGCACAGAAGAGGAGAGGAACAAAATTAATTCCTAAGCAAGGGGGTAAAATTACTGCAAGGCAATGCAGAACCCTGAGAGCTGCATACTTTTGCAAAACTGTCCTGCTGCAGAAGGATCACTGTTCACTGAACTTTTCAGTGCAAAAAAGGAGGAAAAATGCTGTGTGTAATCAGCTAGCTTGAAAAAAAATTTTAGACACAGAATGAGACAGTGTTTAATTTTTTCCATACTCCAGTTTTACGCACTCTGCAATTAATAAACAGCTGCCAATGTTGCCTTTTCTTGTACAGGATGCATTTTTAAAATTAGAACAAAGTACAAAACATGCAAGTGTTTGTAATGTTATAGCAATGATGTTTCACTCATTCAGAAGGTGCAAGCACCAGAATTAAATCAGGGTGATGTGTGGGTGGTTTCAGTACCAGTTCTACTCACACTTGTCACTTGCAGCAACCGGGCAAAGTTTGCTGTGCATTGTCCTGTCCCTTTTGAAATTAATGGGAAAACTCACAATCATCAGGGAGCACCAGAACCCACCAAATGTGGAAGGGCGCAGCACCTCTACCCTTTCTTTTGAGTTCAGGCAGTGAGATCACCTATGTGCATTTGATAATTGCTAGGCTGGGAACAGCCTGTATTCAGGCTGATAAGAGGACATCAGACTTTGCAACGACTGTTACTGGTCTAAGATTAGCCCCTGCTGTGTTTGTGGCCTGCCAGAAACCTTCTGAGCCAGTAAATCTGTGTTTCAGTGGCTCTGGTGCCTGAGGAGCTTTCAGACAAGGCATATGCGAGGAGGTGAAGGACTGCTGCTTGTCCCCGGGCTACATTTGAGCTGTTACTTCTATATGTCTCAAGAAGGAATAATAATGCAGAAGACACCTGTATCATTCAGATAGCCATGTTTGTCTATTTGTTTTTGAGAAATGTAGAAATGAATGAGTTTGTTTCTGCAATGGATCTTTGTTCAAGTCCCAGTTATCTCACCTTATGGAGGCCGTGGTTCCAGGGCAAATATAGTGAAGGCAGTTGTATGTTGGAAGTAGAGGCAGGACAAGAGCTGCTAGCCAGAGCACAGGTATTTACCCCAGCTCCCCTCATCATCATCATCACTATGTAAAATAGTAAAATAGTGACCAAATGTCTCATCACTGCCGGAATCGGGCCCTAAGAAAGCTAGTCTCTAAGCAAGTCCAGAGAAAGGTAGCCTGCGCTGAGGCTCTTCTCTGACAGCCATGAGTCACACAGGTTTTATTCCACCTCTCCAGCTCTTACCCTCCCTAGCTGTTCAACATCTTGCTTTTGGTTATGGATCAGGCGAGCATTTGCTCTGGAGAGCAAGCTTCAGTCATACAGATGCAAGAACAAGCTTGCCGCTTACTCCAGTAGGTGCAGGACCAGGCCTGTAAAAATATCGCTGTGCTCTGAAGTTGTTAGCACGGCGCAAGGCTATGCTGGGCTTGCTCAGGCTCTTCAGAGCTGTGAAATTCTGCAGGGTCCCACAGGGTGTTGTAGCTCTGCTGGAGACACACCGCCATTCAAACTGCCCTTCTGCTACTTTCTAAAGCCTAAAAAGATCTTTAAAGAACACCATATGTACATACACTTCACCTCTATGGAAGGGAGACAGACTTATGTCAGTCATTTTGGGAGGAGATCTGTATTTCTCTGGCACCGTGGAGAACGAGCCAGCAGGAAGCACGTCTAGATGCCTTGCTCCTCCCTAGGGCCTGGACCTTGCCAAAGGATGGTCCCTCTTAATCTCAAAGCTTCCTCCAAACTACCATTTTGCACTTTTTATTGCAGGTTTGTGAATTGTGATACCACAGAGGCAAAACATTCAGAAAATTAAACTCCCTTAATTTTTTTTTTTTTTTTTTTACAAATACACTTGGGATAAACGTCTTCTGGCTTGTGACCTCTAAAATACGCTTGGGCAATTTCCCATATTTTCCTCTTTAATCACAAAAGCAAAATGCTTACTTTTTTTTTTCTTTTTTCTTTTTTCTTTTTTCTTTTTTCTTTTTTCTTTTTTCTTTTTTCTTTTTTCTTTTTTCTTTTTTCTTTTTTCTTTTTTCTTTTTTCTTTTTTCTTTTTTCTTTTTTCTTATATAGTGACATGGTTCCTGGGGCTGGGGACTCTGCAAGAGTGCAAAATATGAAAACCAGCCTATCTAGAGACACATGTCCTCAGTTTTGGCCCAAGCAGAGAGAAACTAGCGAGGCTTGCATGTACCAGATAAGAGGAGTGTTAGCTTACATTTGGAAGCCTCTGTGGACATGGAATTACTGGAAGATAAATAATTCTAGTGATTATCAAAGAGGATCAGCAGGAATGGCAACTCAGACCTGAGGTGGCAGAAAAAGATGAGGCTGGGAAGAGGTAACTCTCCTGTGCATTCTGTATTATGTTTCAGCATTGAGAGTGGCATAAAGTAGCAATACATTTTTTTAGCCCAAAACCTGACCAGTTATGTTACTTATTTTATCCTCTGTATCACAAGGAAAAAAATAGTCTATTTCAGCAGTTTATATATATTTAAAGTTATATGTAAAGGTGGTAGAAACATGTCTGAAACAGAACTAGGGACATGATTCAATGGTTAACTTATTTCCTAAATGAATGAGAAAGGAAACAGGTTGCTGCAAGATTCTGCTCTCACTTCCTTATGTGAGAAGACATAGACGCTGTCCCAGAAAGAACGGGGCCATTGTGCACGCTTGTCTCAAGCAATCATGGGTAACTGGGTGGAAAATGAAGGACTGTCCATCTTCGTTGTTGTAAGTACAATCTTTATTGTGATTTGCCTCTAGTGAAAAGTTCTACAGAGAGTTGTACTAAGCAGTACTTCACTGTACCAGTGAAGGTCACATCTGGTTATTCAGAAACTAAGGCAGCAAGTGCAGTGAAAAGCTTCAAGAGAATCATTTTTAAGGAGCTCTGTCTGTTATCTCGATTGCTGTAGGCTTCATTGTCAACTGAGAAATTATCGTATGTTAACTTTCATTTGCTTTCTTTGAAATATGTAAGTACCTGGGGTTTTTTGGATGCAACAGTGACTAAAAGAAAACAAATAACAGTACATCTCATTTAACCATGTGTGCTTCAACAGAGAAAGCAATTACAACAGCAAGCCTTTCTTGCACTTTTATAGGCAAAAGTGGATGTAACTGGCAGCATTTGTATTAGAGTCAGATTACAGAATTTGGAGCAGAGATTCATGAATCCTGCATTAAGACAACTAGTATTTGAACTGAGTTTGTAGGCAACTTGCATAGAATAGCTGTGAAAGTAGGTTAAATCCATTCTGAGCAAGATTTAAAAGTACCCAAAATCCCAGACACATTTAAAAGTGCTAAAGAGTAAGGCAGGGCAGTCCTCCTTGGAGAAAACTTGGTCAGAAGTCAGTATTTCAGTGTTTTTTAAACTTCACAGTGTGGTACAAGAGCTATAGGTGTACAATTTTATACAGATATAAATATAAATAATGCATAATAAAGAATACTACTAATAAATAATTATATATAAATTAAAATATATACAGTAATACATAATACAAAATGTAATAACAATTAAGGGATTGTTGCAAAGCGTGATTAGTATATGTAAGTACTGAGAGGAAGAAAGAGAAGGGATAGAACTTCCATATTTGTGGTTTCTGAGACATGAACATTGTTATTCAGAAAGGTATTTCTGCTGCTATGAACAATCGATACTTACGTATTACCTTTACATTGTAGATATGTAGCTCTGGTTTAGGAACATAACCCTGGCACTTCAGTGCTTTAAAAAGGAGCAACTGTGTTTGCTGTCACCTTCAGTGAATTGAGGAAATTGAAGCTGCCAGGAGGTGAATTCTGGCATATTTTTTCCCACCAGTACTGAAAAATTAAAAGAATTAAGTGAGAGACCCTTATTTTGTTCAAATAAGGAATTTGTTTTTAGAGTCTCAGAGCTGTAACAAGGTCAGCTAATAGGGAAGGAAACCAAAAAAGTCACTGACAAAGAAACCAGCTAAAAGGACAGTTCACCTTACCAAAGTGTTCTGCACTGTCCTCTGCAGCTTTGCTGCACACTGACTAGGTACAGGGTTATCCAGTGCTCGATAGAAACGGGATAACCACAATTTCTATTGATTTACCCCAACAAAACAGAACCATGACAGCCTTAACCCCAGCCAATGCTGCCTTCACTGGCCTTAGCTAAAGAGCATGGGTGGCTGCCAATTCTGCAACTCAACCCAAGTTGCCAGAGGGTGTCACAGTGTTTTTCAGAAGGTCCATGTTCCATATGGGTCAACACCAAGAACTGTGAGAGACCATCAAGAATCATGCCAAACTTCTTGGTCATGCTGTCAGGCTATGGTACATGACAGTGGCACACTCTCACTTTAAATACATATCCTAAGCATTTAATCCCAAGGTGAGCTTAGTTTTTTAATGTTTTGGGGATTTCCCATATACTGCCTTACTCTGATGGAAATCCCTTCATTTCCCTGTATTTATGCCACAAGAGTAAGATATTTTCAAGATCTAGACAAATCCCAAGTTTTTTACAGAGTCAGCTGGGCCAAAGAACTAGCAAAACGTATGGGTTAGGAGGAGTGAGACACGGTAATGTCACAGTTTTTTGCATCCTTAGCTTATAACCAGAGACTGGGTTTTCTCCCAGTTCTCAGACTCTCTGTCCTCTGTTTTCATGAACCACCTAGTATATACACTTAGGCTGAGGGTGCACTTGTACAGATTGGTTTCACTATGGGGTATGAAATCAGCCAACCAGCTCCAGAAGGGCAAATGGCCAGATCCACTATGATTTCTGTGGCTGGGCAGGCTTGTAGCTGCCTTATATAGCTTTGAGAAGGACTAATAAATTCTCTTTCCCTAAAGAACCTGCACAGTAGGATATGCAAGTGTGAGAGAATACTGCAGTACAGCTACGAAGAAGTCCAGTGTTGGGTAGCCTAAACACTACCAAAGTGCCTGTGTTGAATATTTCTTGCAGGCTGATTTCATACCGTCAGAAAATATTAGGCCTTAGGTGTAATTTAGGTCATCTGTATTTAGATCTCAAGCTTCTTGGTCCTAAGTTTTCCTATTACATAGGTTAATATGTCTGAGGAACCACCATTTGGAAGAGGCCCTAACCTTTAATGATGTTTGGAGATTCAACTAGACTCACAGACTTAGCTAAACACCTGTAATATGATGGTCCCTATAGAATCAGAGAATCATTTGGTTTGGAAAAGGCCTTTAAGATCATTGAGTCCAACCAAAAGCCTAGCACTGCCAAGTCCATCACTAAACCATGTCCCTCAGTGGCACATCTACATGTCTAAACCCTTTGAGCTATGCAAAAGTTTCAGCTACTCATTGCTCTGTTTTGGTTTACTGCCACTCCTGTACTCCTCTGTGCACACGAGAGCCCATTTCCACCAGAAAAATTCCTGTCACCCCTGCTGAACCCTTCCTACCCTGCAGTATGCCTCTCTGTGCAAATAGGAGCACAAGGAACTAATTTACCATTATCTGAACTGTGCAAATTCAGATGTATGATCTCTAACAACAAACTGTAAGATTTCCTGTTCATTTCTCTTTCAGCTTGTGTGGCTGGGGTTAAATGTCTTCCTCTTCTGGTGGTACTATCTTGTCTACGATGTCCCACCAAAATTCTTCTACACCAGAGTACTCCTCGGTGTAAGTACAAAGCATGTATTATCTTAACATTTGATTGAGCAACAGGTTCATGTTGTGGTTAAAAGTCAGGTGCAAGCAGATAACTGAATGCAGGCAGATGCCCAGTATTTCTGAACAGAAAGCTGGTAAGCAAAATAGAGAGAACCCATTCTAAAGATGTTTTCTGGTAACTATTATGCTTCTGATAATTAAAGTGAACGTGCATTGTGGCTGCTTTATTAAGCAAAAGATTAATAAAATATTGCCATTGAACTATTGTGCAATCATTTCCCCATGCAATTATTTTTCATAGGATGAATAGTTTACAACACTATTAGTTCTGAAGAGCAATCATCATTCACATATTCATCAAGCGTGTGAGTAGTAGTCAAGTAGTGAAGTGATCCTGAGCCCTGGGCTATTCAATATAACTCAACTGGTTAATGCAGCATTATGTGTCCTACCATAAACTTGCTTCCAAAGCTACCATGGGTCATGACCAATTGACAGAGAAAATTCATTTGTTCACATATTTTAAAAGCCTGATCACAGGCATAAAAATCAGTGTAAGCTTCAAATTACAGAACGTGGCACTTTGTAAAAGTTTTGCAAAGCCATGGTTTAATTCAACAAAGCATGAAATCCCATTCTGCACATGGATTCAGATCTGTGGATCAAATTCTGTCCTTTGCAATCATGGTGCAGTTGCCTTTGAAGTCACAGAGAGCTGTGCTTGGATAACTAGGTCTCAGAGTAACCCCAAGTCAGTTACCGTGATTTGAAACCTGAAAGGGTCCCAATCAAGGCAAGAAGAACATGTTTGTCCTTCAGCATGTTTGGATTAATATAGTCATTATTCCCTCCTTTCAAACAGTCTTGTCAAACTCTGAAATCATTCAGGATGTTAAGAGCAACGTTAAGGAAACATATTCCTAAAAGATGAGGCAACAAATTTCCCTAGACTGCCTTTACTGACAACAGAGAACATAAAACCACTTCCCTCATAAGCCCTCCTTCTGTCTACCATAACCCCACAGCCAACCAAAACCACGGCAGTGAGACTTTCTTTACAGCCTTTGGACAGTAAACTCTACTAATGGCTTAGACTTGTATCTGTGCTTGGCCATTGATTGTCAGACACAACAGGAAACTTTTTGTACAACCGTATTATTACAAAACTGGAAATAGAAGGTGTCTGTCTGAAGGCATGTGTTCTGTCTGCATACATGCCTCTGGCTTGGCCAAAGCATGACTACTTTAAAATGCGAACGTTGTTAATTAACTCTAGATCTCACATTCATGAAAAGTTGTGATCTAATGCATAAATAAAATCTGTGCCTATCCATGTCCTGGATAATGTTGTAGGTAAGTCATTTAATAATGGCATCTCTCCAATTACAGCGTGCTTTGGCTCTGGCGAGGGCTCCTGCAGCTTGTCTGAATTTCAACTGCATGCTGATTCTGCTGCCAGTATGTCGAAACTTGCTCTCCTTCCTCAGAGGATCAAGTGCGGTAAGATGAAGAAAGAATTTCAACATTTATGAAAGATAATAACCCAAGCAGCCTTGCAAATATACCGAGAAACTTCATCCAAGTTCCCCAAATACACTGTACTTTGGGGATGTCCTCTTTTAAGAAGTAGATAAGCCTGGAGTTTTGCTATGAGCAAGACTAGGGTCTATATGCCAATGGGGTATCCAGAGCTCTGTTGAGAGGTTTAGCCTTGAATTAGCCTCCTTTGCGTCTCCCCTTTTTTCTTGCTTCCGGGCATCAAGCTGCCCTGGATGCAAAGTCCTTCTTCTGGCTGGGCAGCAGCCGCAGGTGGTGCTTACAGACATTTGCCTTGTTTGCCACTGATACAATCTGCATTTATAACAGGAGAAATTGCCCCACATCTTCTGTCTTTGCAACTTCAGTTCTTAAAGTAAACGTAGTCTTTTACAGACTTTCAGAATGGGGCTTTTTTTTCAGCTGGTTCACATATTACATTCTTTCTTGGCCCAGTTGCATTTCCATCTCAGGATGAAATAGTTCGCAGACCTTTTGACCATTTCTAGCTCCCAAATGCAAATGTTATATACAGCACTGATGAATCACCACTTAGAAAAGGACAACTGATTCTAGGTGACTGCTGTATCCCACTGCTGAAATCTAGATCTCGGGCTGTTACAGCAGAAATACTGCAGACAATGCATTCCATGGTGCAGTGAAAAGCGACATTCTCCTCAAGCTCATGAACTGTCCTTCCAAATATATAGTGATTCTTCCTTTCTTTCTAGCCTTTTTAATATACACATGGTCAAGACCACCAGCTCATAGAAGTTGGTTTTCATCTGTAAATCTAGTATAAATTCTTTCATGCAAATGAGACAGCCTGCGGGAGCCGAAAGAGCAGAGCAAAAGAGGAAGCAATAATTTAGATGCAGTGTTTCAAGAGTCCTTCATAGGGAAAGAGAGTGGGATACAAAGCAATAAGAAAACAATCAGAGACAACCCAGGCTGTACATCCATCAGTGTGGCTGTTTGTCGCACACAAATGAGATGTGTATGCCACATTAAGCTCCTGCCTGTTTAAGGCATAACCCTTAGAAATATAAAGTCAGAACTACCCACAACAGGCTTTCAGTCTTGTGATGTACCCCTTCAGATTCTGGGATGCTACAGAAGCAGACAGACGTACACGACCCCACCACCCCACCCCACCCCCCCCCCCCCCCCGGTATGTAAAAGATAAAAGAATAGTAAGTAAAACTGTAGGGTTAAATTTGTTCTTCCCCTGCCCTAAGAAAGATCAACTAGTATCTGCCAAAATTCAGAGCTGACTCCCCAGGCTGCAGAACTCAATAAGGAACATAAATTTAGTAAGAATTAATGTCACCATTGGATGAATGCAACTGGAAAAGATTGATGAGCTCATTGTCTTACAAGGCCTTCATGAGGTCTGAAATATATTCCATGGGGGTCAGGCTGAAAGGTTGGGCAGAGGTCTTCTGACGTCAAAGCAATGAAAGAGCTGAAGACACTTGGAGACATTACTGGAAGGCTAAACACTGATTCCAAGGGCTGAGAATTGTACTCCAGCTGTGACTTGGTACTACTTGTCCTGAATTGCTCATCTCCTAACATCTATAGCTTAACTTTTCTAACATCAGGATCTTGATGAAGCTGTCCCTCTTACCTCAGCAGACAAGCTAAAGAATAAGTCCATCTGCCCTGGGCACTGTGGTAGAGTCACTCAGGCTACACCGGGTTTGCAAGTGAGAGCCATGCAGAGAGCTACAGCTCCATTTCTGCTGCCTGCCTGCAGCTCACTGTCTTGCTGGCAGTGCTAGGCTGTATGAGGAAGCGAAGGGCTCTAGGGATGAGCAGGGAGGGGAGGGAGGCACATAAAATAGGACTGTTAGACAGTCGGTGTTTGTTTAACTTCAGTTGCTTTTTGCAGTAAAGCTCTACCTCAGGAAGAAGGTAATTTTATGTCTTAAGCAAAATATGCACAGCCCAGTGTGTCAGTGGTAGTGTCAGGACTGGGGTGGTCTTAGTGCAGCAGAACAGTTGCTTATGCTTGTTCTGCTGTTGCCTCTAATTAGCTATGCTCTGCAAGTAACACCTGTGAGGATCCCTTAAGAAAAATCAGGATTTTTAAATGTCAGATAACTTACTGAAAGGACAGTCACCTTTCCAACAGCTATGTCACTGGGGTTAAGGTGAGGGGAGCATCAATCCCACTGTGCAATAGGAAAGTGCTGGAAACTCTTGCCCTTTACATCCTGCCACCCAGAAATCATATGCTACAAAGTTATTTGTTATTAATTAACAGAACAGCTGTGTTGTCTTTGCCTTTTATTGCTGTGTTCATCATTGTTGTTAATAAGCCTCACTACTGAACCTAGCTAGAGCGTTTTGCCATTGCTTGGCCTTCTGCTACTTAAGCAGAAAGATCAAGTGGTTTTTGCATGGCAGTCAAGCAGACTTGGCACTTCCTCACCATGCTACAGCTTATTCTACAATCTTTTTAATTGCGTCTCAAGATAGATGGTACAGAGAAGGCCAAATTTCTCCTGGCTGTTGTTATAGCTTACTGAAGTCATTGCAATAGCCCCAGAGTGTTAGAGTTTGCTCTTTAATCAATGTCACAGCTGGAGAATAAACAAAGAAAAGAACTGTTTCCTCTTCATCTCTTTATCTGTACAGTTAATACTCATGGAATATTTGGAAATGGACTGGTATGGAAGAGTAAGGCCACTGTTGGTGTATCTCCACTAAGTAAAGAACAAATCAGAAATTAAATTGTTCTGGTGTTTCATCAGCCATTCTTGTTTCACTCCTGGGTGGTTGGGATGATTAACTCCACTCTATTAGCTGGGAAGATACATTACCTTTCCCTGATACCTACAAAACTAATGTCCAGCAAACACTTGGGAGAGCATTTTGGTCTCTCTTACTTTGTGGCATGAAACATCTACATCGTTCTTGTGAGAAAATGTTTTTGTTAGTTTACATAGTATTTTCTTCCCTTTGCCAGTCAGCAAAAGCAATATAAAGATACAATACAGGATAATAATGATTTCTACTGTGTGGAGACAGCAAATGCTAGCTTCACAGGAACTTAAAGTTTTAGGAAAACTCCCACTGACTACAGCACTATTTAGATGGGGACTGTTAGGAACCCTTCATCATTTTTAATGAAAATATCATTCTGTTTTTCTGAAGAACCAACTTCTTCCGTTTGTATCAACAGAGACTTTTTATTTCTATTTCTCTTTGGGTAACTCCAGCAACAAGTTCTAAGTGAATGCCCAGCAAGTACACCCAGTATTTTAGGGAAGGAATCACTTCCTGCTACTGACTATAAGAGACTAGCATGTTTGGGGTTGGAGGTCCCTGAGACAGTCACACCCAAACTTTACAGTCCAGTGTGAACAACAACAGGATCCTGATGCTAGGTGGCAACTTGAGACCCTAGCAAAGCAGTCACTCTGCCATGGCAGACTGTGATCTCTCCTGTTTATAACATGTAATTTAACACAGTTAAGATATATACTTTTGTCATACCAGATGTTAAGTTTTTTCCTCACTTTCAAATGCTTTGTTTCAGTGGGACATATTAAAACATAATCTGTTATTGCTGTATTCTGAAGTATGGGGGGAAATATTGTTGTCTATATTTAGGAATTCTACGTTTTTACTAGCAGTGCCACCAACTGTTGCACTCAGGTCCTCTGTTTTTGTCCTTGCATTTAAATAAGTATGCATAGACATCACAAATAGTCTTCAAATACTTTTTTTCTTCAAACCCAAAGTGCTGCTCTACCCGTGTCAGGCGACAGCTGGACAGGAACCTCACCTTTCACAAAATGGTGGCATGGATGATCGCCCTTCATACTGGTTGGTACTCAAATGTTTCTTTGTTTATTGTTTTTCTCATGCATTTTACACAGAATCCAGGTGGGATTCAACTTCTTAAGGATATGGATAGAGACTTGATTTCAGTAACCCAAAGAAGTCAGCGTGTGCCAAGGCTTAAATCAGTTTCCAAATATTATTCTGCAACTGGCAGAGAGCAAAAGATAAATAAGAAAGAATACGTTTCCCTTGCACCATTGGCACCATTTATGACGCTTAATAAAGGGTGTTTTGTAATGCTTTGAGAACCAGATACGCTGGCTTTAATTCTTGTTCAGACTTATTTCTTAGCTGGCATGTCTGAAACAAATAATGGAAATTATGAAAGAAAATTATATAAAAAGCTTGGACAGGCCACCGAAATGTCTTTGTATTTTATCTCTCATTTCCTAAACTAAGGATTTTATATCTTTGGGGATTTTTTTCATAAAATTTGTCACTTCTCAATGCAAGTACTTTACAAATCATATATCCTAGAACAGTCTTCATACCAGTAGATTCCTGGAGCTGAGTAGGTTCCCTTTCTGAGCTGTGGCTGAAATCTCACCACCACTTCATAGAAAAGGAACAGGGTGATGCAGTTAACATAAGGCCACAGAGGTGGTCTTCAGCAGTGATGGATTGTTTAGGGGTGTGAGATCTGTACCCATCAGGCCCTGTTTTGAAGGTAAGTGTCTGGTAGGGGAAAAATTTTCAAGTGTTGTATGGCTTACACCTGCAATAATGTGTAGTAGAAGTAGAGTGAAACACCCCAGCTCTACTAGGTTCAGGGACACGTCCAGCTCATGAAGAACATTACTAGCATTGATTAGCAATACAGCAGAACAAAGCAGCAGTAGCAAATGTGACACCAAAGAGATCCAGATTCACTTCTTGGCTCTTCTACAGAGATCCTGGATGATCCCGACAAATAATTTAAGCCATCCCATGCTTCAGTTTCCCATGCATTAGGGTACTACTACTTGAATTGTTGAAAGCCTCTGTTGAGCAAAGACGTGCTGGAAACCTCCCTTCGCTTCTTTCCTGCCACCACCCAAAAAGATGTAAACAGTAGGTGGTAAAGCTTTAACAGTACAACATGTCGGTGATCTGAAATTGTGCTGAAGAGGGTGAGAGCGGCAAAGGTCTTAAGCTGCAGTTGACAAATGTTACAAAGTTTCAAATATTACCCAAAGCCGCTGAGTACCTGTCCTGTGCTTAACCCTGATTAGTCCTTTCCTGTCACTCCTAGCAATTCACACCGTTGCACACTTATTCAACGTGGAGTGGAGTGTGCAAGCCCGTTCTGAAAAGCAAGGAAGTCTGGCAGGTGTGCTTTCTAGCCTTGGTGATAAACCGAAGGAAAGCTATATCAACTTTTACAGAGGAACTATTGGGGTAAGTGACATCAGGCTGTGAAGAGTCGTTATTACATTTGTTTAGATGATCATATAAGACTGTTTGAGCAGAGTGCCAGTTTCTGGTGTGCACAATCTGGGTTTGGGCCATCTTGCAGCAAAAGCCTGTATAATTAGTTCTTCTATATTTGTCAGTAATATTGTTACCAAATTTTGGCAGTACTTTGAACTTTTTCACCTGAGGATTTCAAAGTAGCTTTAAAACATTATGTAAAAACTAATACCCTGTAAAGCAGTCTTCTGACTAAGGTAGACATTGCATGCAGAAACATACACAGAAATCAATGCAAAAGTTTTTAACTTGGGCTGCTTAAGCTCTGTTTAAAAAACCCCCAAATAAGGAACTTCCCCATTCGTCAGAAGCACCGAGCATCCGATCTCTGTATCAGTTACGAGACCCACAGCTGCACAACACCGCTGAAAACAAGAACTTTCATTTAGCTCCCTAAATATGGATGCAGGGCTCCACCCCTTAACAACAGAGCTGTGCAAATGTGTTCACCTTCCTCAAGCCCTTACTGCTCAGCCGTGGCGGTGTAAGACACAATGTCCAGTGTGTGAATCAGTGCAAAACCCTTTCTCACTACTTACGCTTACGTTAGTAAAGGTAAACCTGCAGTGCAACAAAAATGGAGTGGGATTTTTGCATTGTTGACATAAATATTCACAGAGGATGACTTAAAGACTTTCAGTGAGGTAAGGGATTTGGCGAGTGAGATAGACTGATGGCTCTGCTTTGATGCAACAACTTCCTTAGACCAATGTGTGCAATTATTTCACAGAATCCTGTGGGGGGCCTGTATGTGGCTTTCACGTACTTGGCTGGTCTTACTGGAGTTATCATCACGCTGGCCCTCATACTAATCATCACATCGTCCACCAAAACCATCCGAAGGTCATATTTCGAAGTATTTTGGTACACCCACCATCTCTTTGTCATCTTCTTTATTGGCCTTGTCATCCATGGTGCTGGGTGAGTATTCACACTTATCACACAGTATGTGATAACTATTGTATCTTAATGTAAACCTTTCTACACACATAAGAATGGGGACTTAAGTCACTAAGCAGCAGTTATTCTTGATGGTAGTGATGGGCCAGTACAGACTCTGAGAGCCAAAGGCTCTCACTATACATGCAACAAGCTACTCACATGCATGAGGCTTTATAAGACTCTGGCATTCTCAAGCTCACTCGTACTCAACTTCATCTGATGTTTTAACTGGAAAGCTCTTTTCCAAGGTTCCTGTTTCTAATTGTTAATTTATCTTTCTCTCCTAAAAGGAATTGAATCACACACATGCATGTAAGGAGACCTCAGCATAAAAATGATACAGAGTCTAGGATTTTTTTTTGTCAATCAAAACTATAATAACACAGATTTATCTTTCAGACTTGGATGAACTGTTAATATCAGCAGCATCTCAGAATAGATTTTCAGCTGTTGCAGCTCAAATATAGGCAACTGTAAGTTTTTGTAACTTCCAAATGACAAACATCTTTTTCCACTGTTGGCTCATTCCATACCTTCTTCTGAAATAGCTGAAAAGCTAAATGAAACCATTTCAGCGTTATGCAAACACAATTTTAGCACGTAGAAAAATGAACTTTAGTTCCACTTTAGAAAACTGCAGAACAGATGCATAAAGAAAAAAAAAAAGACTAAAGTATCCAAGTCCCATTTCAGAGTTCATAATTATACTATATTGTCCATTTTAAAGGAAATTCTAGGTGCACTAGAAAGTGTGCTTTAAAAATACCCAGCAAAAATGAGTATTCAAAAACACTTCCTCTCAGGCCAGTAGTACCAGAAAAAAGACAGAAATGAGAGTATAACAGGAAGAACAAAAATAGAAGGCAGATGAGAATTGCCACCAGCATATTCGTCCATTCCAACTTCCAAAACAAGAAGGAGAAAGTTTGAGCAAAACCTGTTGAAGGAAAAGAACAAGTAGTTCATGTTTCCTGCAGGAAATACATAATTACTGACAAAATGTCCAAACTTGCCAGTAGTTACTACACAATTCTATCAGAAAGCAAGTGTTGCTCTTTCTAGAGGCCAGTGAGGAGCATCTATTTCATAAAAGTTGACTTTTAATTTACTTGGATGTTCAGTATACTTCCACCATTTTAATTGCACTGTACTGAAAAGACAAGAGGTCGGGCAGCAGTGGGGTTGAATGCAGTTGTCAGAGAAGTTCAGCTATCCTTTGGAAGGAGATAAACACAGGAATATTATTATCTGTAGAGGGACGGATGCTTTCTGGCTGTGAAATCAGTGGCCTCACGTATTTGTCTTTAAAGGCAAGAATGACATTTTGAGTTTAGAGAGAGTACTAATACACTAAAAAATATTGGACAGGCTTTTTACAGTCAAGGAAGGCCTCTCAGGTGTACAAAAACGGATGTTATGGAATAAGTAAGATCTGACAGCCTTGAAGTAACATGTTACAGAGAGGCATAGGTGCCAGTTTATCTGAGACAGAAGGCATATATATGTCATACATATATATACACACATACATATATGTATATATAGAAAACTGAACCAAAGATAATTAGTAGATTCGAAGGGTCTGTTACAAGCTGTTACAGCACTTTTACAGGACTGATTTTTTTTTTTGTGCATGAGCTATGTGTCACAGACAAATGTCCCAAACTTCTCATCATAGTAGGTGTAAAGAGGACAGAGATTCAGATCACCCTGCCTCGAAAGCTAAAGTAAAACTTTCAGCCAAAAAAGAAGTAATTAGAAGGCTACACTACTGAAAGCTTAATTAGAGTACTGGATGAGCATCTACGCTAAGTAATAAGGAAAAATAAGTCTTTTCTTTCTCTTGGACAGGGTACTGGCATTGTCAAACCTTGAGTGGAGCACAGGGCAAGGCAAAAACCCCCAGGCCCAATTTCCCTTAAGCAATGGGGTGAGGAGTGGCAGGAAATGGGCTCCTCCTGTTCCCGTAACTCATCCCAGAGGGCGGCTCAGCTGAACCCATGGTCACTAGTGGGGAAGTAAACTGCAACTGCTGATGTTCCTGCAAATTGCAACTCGTGATGCTCCTGGGACAGTGTCATTCCTTCCCTTTATTTTTCAGGCAGGATATTAATCAAACCTTTAATGAGGAAGTTGTTAATTAGTAACATTTATGAGCGGTGCAATCTTTTAACTTTCAAGAGGCTTTCTAATAATCCTCTGATAAATCTGTCGCTTAAAGCTAGGCATATATACAACTTAGATACCAGGTTTGTTTGAAACATCAGAAGCATAGTCTAGTTCACAGAAACTGAGCTAGACAAGCAGAAAGAGAAGTCATGGGAAGAAGATATCAACAGAATCATATTGGCGTAAAACTGAACAGCCTGATCAGAATCAGACCATTTCTAGGGAAAATCAGCAGATCTTAATGTGAATTTCTCTATTGTGACTCTCATCCTACTAATTACCATCATTTTTGGGACCCTCACACACCTCTGAGGTTGGCAGGACTCCAGTCAGAGGCAGGAAATAGTGAACAATATCAGAATATATTTTTCCCACTCCAAACTGAAACTGTCTTTCAGCACTAGCTCTGTCACTGGAAATACAGCTGAACCGGAACAGTCAGGCTTCTCTATAATAAAAGAAACAACAACAAAAAACCCTAACCAAGAAGGATATAGAGGCCAGACCATCAAATGACATAAGTTGGTATAGCTGGCATAGCTGCTTTGCATCAGAAGCATCTGTGTTTACTCACACCAACAGAAAAACTACTCCAACAGCTTTAGAATCATAGAATCATTAAGGTTGGAAAAGACCTCTAGGATCATCACGTCCAACTGTCAACCCAACACCACCATGTCTCCTAAACCATCCCCTGCAGTGCCACGTCTACATGTCTTTTAAATACCTCCAGGGATGGTGACTCCACCACCTCTCTGGGCAGCCTGTTCCAATGCCTGACCACTCTTTCAGTGAAGACATTTTTTCCTAATATCCAGTCTAAACCTCCCCTGATGCAGCTTGAGGCCATTTCCTCTCGTTCTATCGCTAGCAACTTGGGAAAAGAGACTAACACCCACCTCACTGCAACCTCCTTTCTGGTAGTTGTAGAGAGCGATAAGGCCTCCCTTCAGCCTCTTCTCCAGACTAAACAACCCCAGCTCCCTCAACCGCTCCTCATAAGGCTTGCTCTCCAGACACTTCACCAGCTTCGTTGCCCTTCTTTGGAACAGAAGGGTCAAGGAAGAATGTATGTTGGAAAGGGCTCTCTGGATTTCTAAGATAAACAGAAATAATTTCTGTACTCGTCACTAGGAAACGGATCACCTTGCCCACTCCAGGTTTTGTTTCTATGAAGAAAAAGGTAGGATAAATCTGAAAAGAATGAAGCTTTCCTATTGTGACCACTTCTTGGAAATGGTAGTGGACATACCTCTCAGTTCCTTGCCTGATCTTGTAGTCAATATTGTCTCCTACAAACATTCCTCCCAATTTTAGGCATTTTAGTAGCAATTTTGTGGGTTTATTAAAGCAGTGAAACTCTATCAAAGCTGTACAACAGCAGAAGTCCACAACTCCACACAGAGTAGCACATAAATGGAATAATGATGAGGGACAAATACCTTCATTTTCATTTCGTTGCCTTAATGATTTTTTTTTATCCAGGCGTATTGTACGGGGACAGACAGCTGAGAGCCTGGCTGAACATAATCCAGAGATATGCTACAAGAACTTCACTCACTGGGGAAAGAAGGGGGCTTGCCCAATCCCCCAGTTTTCAGGGAATCCTCCTATGGTAAGAACAGTTGTCTTGAGTCTAAGTCCAATTTAAAACATTTACAGTTTGCTCTTTTTGTTCAATAACACATGCACTTGCTGCAGAAAATCAGCTGCGTAACCCCCAGTGCTCTTCAGTGGCAGCTTTCTTTACTTAAAGCTATAGATTTTGACACAGTGGATTATAAGCAGACCTGAGTCTATACATTCAGAGCTTTACTCCACATTTCTCTTAGTTACCTTAATGTTTAGACAGAGACAAAATCACTTATGGGAAAATACCTTGCTTTAACTCTAGTAGCAACTAAAACCCAGCTGCAGCTCTCAATAGAGAAAGAAATTCCCTCTCTGACCAGAAGTAATTGTGAAGGTGTCACATATCTTCAGGGTTCTCTACTCTGGTTGATAAGGAGCCTATATTACTTGAATTTCACGGCTGCTCATAGCATTTCCAGGACTCAGTTTAATCTAAGTCGCCATCTTCATCATCTGACTTCTCATTTTATTCTGCTTGCAGACGTGGAAGTGGGTAGTAGGTCCCATGTTTCTGTACCTGTGTGAGAGGTTGGTGCGGTTTTGGAGGTCACAGCAGAAGGTTGTTATTACAAAGGTATGTGTTGATGCTATGCTTAACACTGGGCAAAACATTACCAATTTTCCCAGAAGGTGCAGCAAAGGCAATGGCTCCCACACGACAGACGAAGTTATCAGTGAAAGGCCTCTCAGGAATGTTCTGACTGCTATAATGGAAAAATAATGCCAACCTCTGACATCTAAATGTAGCCTGTTTCTAAAAGAGAGCAAGAGGAGGAAATTAGTTAAGGCACAGGACTGAATCTTAGGAAAGAGATTAATTTTCATTGTACTGACTGAAAAATTCCACAATGTAGAAATTCCACAGCCTTAAGAGTATTTAAGATACAAAATCTTTGTTTTCAAAACTACCCAAATGTTTAGGAATTCTGATTTTTCAGCAGAACAAATGACTCCTGAAAAGGAGAGTTCGGGAGTTCCTATTTTGTGCAGCCAAAGTTAATACTGTGCTTCCATTCTCCATGGTGTATTGCAGAGATATTAACGCTGGTTCTGAAAGTCTGACAGACAAATTACCACGGCACTAAGCTCCAACATATAAAAACTGCCCTGGCCTTTCCCAGTGTAATATCCTCACATGGCATTGTGCTGCATCTTGTGGACATACCCTGTTCAGGTTGTAGCAGGATTTGGGAGATGACATTAGATCTCTCTGTTGTGCCCTGGCATCATGCTGACATGTAGGAAGGCTCCTATATACTAGTGTGCTTTTTGGTAATTTTACCAAAATATATCTGAGCCATTTCTACACTGTATGTCTATGGCATCTGCTTAGTTCCCTGTTGGCAGAAAATTTATTCCACAATCCTAAACACTATCATTAATATGTTAATAGACAGAGAGACTTGATTCTCCCCCTTGCAAATCTCTTCTGAAAATTGAAAATAACCTTGGCAGACAACTTTAGGATTAAAAAAAATCACAGTGACGGCAATACTAGCCTTGCTCCTAGAATATTGCTTCTATTTATTCTTGGCTAAAGATGGGCAGAATGCAACTGCCCATCTTGTACATCCAACCCCGCTATAACACAAAAACATAAGTTTCCAGAGGTACTGTCTATCCAGTTCCCTATCTGTATGATAGCCCTATGGTTTTGCCCCTGTATATACTATCAAATTCATTAACACTGTGCTCTGTGCCACTGTGTAAGGCGCGTCTGGAATTAACAATGTGCATATAAGATGTGCCAATGTGACCTGTCCCTTTTAGAGTAATTGCAAGCATGGTGTGAAAAAATACTTCAGCCAAAACTTCAGCATCTTCTGCAGTCTTTCATATGGCTGTCAGGTGCTGTTCATCACTCCCAGTTCTGCTGGGAACAAAGTTTCACCTGCTTTCCTTGCTCACATAGCAGAGGACGATGTTAGTGATAAAGGATATAGATATAGCCACTGAAGAGTGAAGACAGACTTTTTCTTTTCCCTTTTTTCCCCTTGCCCCTCTCACTGTAGGTGGTCATTCATCCCTTCAAGACAATTGAGCTCCAGATGATGAAGAAGGGCTTCAAGATGGAGGTCGGGCAATACATTTTTGTGAAATGTCCAGCAGTATCTAGACTGGAATGGCATCCATTTACATTAACTTCTGCTCCAGAAGAAGATTACTTCAGCATTCATGTCCGTATTGTAGGGGACTGGACAGAGGGCTTATTCAATGCCTGTGGATGTGATAAGCAAGAATTCCAGGAGGCGTGGAAGTTGCCCAAGTACGTACAAAGAGTCTCCATGGTAAAGTCGCCCAACACCTATGACAGTCTAAATTTTTCTCAACCAGTTTGGTGGCACCTGTAGTACAATCCTTAACTACTTCCGTCATAGATGTGGGCCTTAGATGGCTCTTTCCAGTTTCCTTCTATCAACCACACATCTTCTTTTGCTCACTAGTATTCAACCCAAATGTGCATTGTAGCAGACAAATACCTTACCTTTTTGTTGTTATTTTAAATGGTGCTAATAAATACTCACTATTGATTTATTAAGTGTACATTCAATTTCAGAATAGCTGTGGATGGCCCCTTTGGAACAGCAAGTGAGGATGTATTCAGTTATGAAACTGTTATGCTTGTTGGAGCAGGAATAGGTGTCACCCCCTTTGCATCTGTGCTCAAGTCTGTCTGGTACAAATACTGCCATGATGCGACCAACTTAAAACTCAAAAAGGTACGTGTCCTCTTTCCCAGAACCCATGTAATTGTTCAAGGGCCCACAGTCCAAATCAAAACAGGCCCAGCAAGGGTGGTCTGGCTCCAGACATGCATGAGTCCTAAAAGGAGAGTCCAGTTACCTCACAAGACTAGCAGGCAGGGCAGTGGGAAGGTCAAAAGCAAAAACATAATGAAAGGAGAAATAGCCTATGAGAAAAATCACGCATGCAAATCCTGACTGTGGTACTGGGGATTTCCACGTGCAGTGGAGATGCTGTTCAATCTGCATGAGAAACATAAAGCCCAAGGCACTAATACAGCAAATATTGCATTCCTTCCCTAAGCACAGAGAGAGCAACTTCACATCATTACTGCTACCATCTTCCTCTCTCCTCCTGCCCCTGGAAACTCCCTCTGCAGAGGTGTGGGGTCACACTCTGCAGTTATAGTCATACTCAGTGAACAGAACTGGTTTTGTTACCTGCTTTAATTTACCTTGCCCACCAGCAGACAGGGAGATAAGAGTCTACCTCTAAATCATTAATTTATGTCCTAACAAACTGGTTTACAAGGATGTAATTGGAGAACTGAACTAAAAAAGTAACCCACTGGTGAAAGAGAAATAGGAAGATGTTTCCTTGCTCTTGCAGTTACTCATTCTGCTCCACAACCTTCCCAGCCTCAAAACTGAATAGCTGTGACACCAGCCTACCCATCTACTGAAGTGGTCAGGGCAATTTCCACAAGAACTCTACAGTCCTCATTCTGTCAGCAGACATAAAACCAGAAACCATAAGTGCGTATATCCCCTGAAAACTCACTCTTGTCTCTTTCAGATCTATTTTTACTGGCTTTGCAGGGACACTCATGCCTTTGAATGGTTTGCTGACCTCTTGCAATCTCTGGAGGCTCAAATGCAGGAGAGGAATAACGCAGAGTTTCTCAGCTATAACATCTACCTTACAGGCTGGGATGAATCTCAGGTAACAACACGGTGGGAAATATTGCTTCCATATGCAGTGAGGTTGATGTTAGCATTTTATGTTTTGATAAATGTTCAAATGGTGTTTATCGTGGACCTCTGTCTGGCTCTCAGCGGTTTTAAATGCAGACAGGTATTATCTATCGTAAGTTACATGGGATCAGCTACTGATGTGCACTCTGACTTCCTTTCTGGTTTACTCTGTGCACTCTGGGAAGCAGTCTTTCTTCACAGCAGCAACCTCAGCTGATCATGCAAGTATCTCTAACAGCATTTGGAACTGGAGAAGCTAATGCATGAGGTTTAGGCAACAGCAACTTACCTGTTTCGGGACTCTCATGAGTTCTCTATCTGATCCCATGCACGTAGGTCACTGTAGGGGATACAAAGGAGCTGCTCCTCCATGAGCCATTTTTTAATGTGTGATTAAGACAAGAAAGGTGCTGTAGCTCAGGCTACACACAGGCATCTGTTACCTATGCAATGGAAAAACAGAAAGGAAAGAAGAAAAGTCACACAGTTCTTGCTGGGGAGAAAGTTACCTGTAACTTCTTTTGCATATAAAGTGCTTCAGAACTCTGCAAGGCCTCAACTTATGCCCTTAGCCACATCTTCTCCTCTTCCTGGCTTTGCTTAACTTAGCTGGTCTAGGTGAAATTTACATGGGGAGGGTGGACAAGACCTCCTCAAATGGATCAAACATTCCAGAGGTCAAACTGGCAGGACTTCATTAAGGTCAAGGGAGTTATATTATTGTATCTGAAGGGAAAGTTTTGTTTTAATTTACAGCTTTGTTTTACAGTTCTTAGACTAAACCAGTTCATTCCAAAAGAAACATAATTAATTGCTGTGTTTAATGCTTCATAGCTTGAAACTCTTGAGGTCACCCAATCTGGGAAAAAGGGGGAGTTAGACACTGATAGTCAGGACTTTACCAATGTTAGCTTTCCTTGCTAAACACCATAAATTCCACATTCTTGGTTTGGAAATAATTCAGAGCGCATTGACTTTGTTTTTTTTTAACAGACCATAATGCTGCAATATCTAACTGTCTTTACACTGTCCTTTGTGTTTCATTCCCCACAGGCCACTCATTTCGTAGTGCATCATGAAGAAGAGAAAGATGTGATTACAGGCCTTAAACAGAAAACCTTGTATGGAAGACCGAACTGGGAAAATGAGTTCAAAACTATTGCGGGGCGACATCCTGGGTAAACCTGTACAAATCAAACTTCCTCTATCTAAATGCCATAATAGCACAATCTTAATCCTTTGGCTGATAAAGTTTGAGGAGCACTTTTTTCCTGACAATCTCCAAGTATTTTCTGTCCTTGTTTTAGCCAGGGACATGATCTATGGTCTTGACCAAATTGTTTTAACCTACGATTTTTTAAAAAATCATCCCTTTTTGGTGAGGTACTTCATGGAGTGTCTAATTACTAGCAGAAATTTTAGAAAAAAAATACCCCATCATTCCAGCTGAAATAGATAGGAATACCAGGTGATGTCTAAATACCTCCAAAAATACTTTTCACCTCAAAAAACAAATACTGAATATGGATGACCTTTATCTAAGCACCCAAGATTAGTAGGAAAAAAACCAGAACAGTTACTTTCAAGACTTTGTGAAGCTCTATTTCCTTGATTCCACTGAGGTCAATATACCTGTCTTCACTGAATTCTGCTGAGCTGAGATTTAGCCCACCATTTGTTTTAGAAGCAGCAGTAAGTGCCTTGCAAGTTTTAAGGAGTTACAGGTTTTAAAGGGCAGGTATCTAGTTCCATTTTAGTTCCTGTAATTGAGAAAAAAAACCTTGCACCTACAAAACATAAGATTGATTTACATGAAAAATATCCAGCTGCTCCATGCCTAGTTCCTGACCATATTTTCATTTTCTTAACAGCTCCAGAATAGGTGTTTTCCTCTGTGGACCTGAGGGCCTAGCTGACACACTCAACAAGCAGAGCATCAGCAACTCAGAAGCTGACCCACGAGGAGTACACTTCATTTTTAACAAGGAAAATTTCTAACTCCTAAGCACACGGGAGTCATTCAATACAAAGTCTAAAGACTGGATCTCTTCTTCTATTTGGAGTCTGGGAAGGGCAGACCAGCTTCTAATCTCAGCTACACTAACGCAAAGCCCGTTGCTTCTTGGGAATTATTTTGGCGCTGTGGTAGAGTAAAAGAGTCAATTTTTGCCTTAGGGAAATACGCACTGCCCTCCACGTGCTGGCAATTTAATGGAAATCTATTTTCTTTGTATTTCTGAGGGGATTTCCTCTCAATTAACTGCCTTTATCCTCCTGTTATTCATAATGACTCCTGAAGGGTCTAGGCAGCCATATGCATTTGGGACCCAATTCACACTGATAAAGCTTAATGCTATTAAGCAATAAAGCATTCTAGCATAATGCTTGCTACTAGGAGACAGCTTATCCTGGCTACAGCCAGTCCCTGGAATGAGGCGGGGTTAGGGAAGGGTGACTGGGAAAGATTGTTTCTTACAAGAGGAAAACTTCTTTGTGCACCAGCATCTTTCAGATTTCCAAATACAAGCATAAACATCTTGACCAAGAGATAGTGCAGGCAGCTGAAAAGCAGCCATTCCTCTTTAGGAAAATGGAGAACTGGAAAGGAACCACCTGGGTTTCTGAGGGCCACCCCAGCTGCAGGGGGGTGATGGGAACAGAGTCACACCAAGTCCCACACCTGGTACGTGAGCCATTGCTCGGCTTCTTCAAACACTCTCAGTTTCACATCTTCAAATTCGTGGTGCAGGGATCCAAACAAGAAGAGGTTTTGTGTTTTCAAGACTGCCATTTCCGATTTTCAAGGCTGAAAAAACTTACTGCTAAATGATTTAATGGGTATTTTCTGAAGCATTCTTAAATGTATACAGTTCTTTAGCGCTATTGTTCAGCTGTTCCTCGTTGATGGTGAAACAGGTTTGAGAAAGCAAAGATCATGTGGGCAGTATCTGGAATAGTTTCTGGTGTGTACAAGACACGCATACACAGCACAGGACTTCCGTATATACATTGCAGGTAATAGGTCTTAAAAAAAAAAAAAAAGAGGAACCAAAACTTTTAATACCAGCAGCAGAGAAAAGTATTAAAACTAGCAGCATAGAAAAAAAAGAAAAGAACAAGGGCAAAAAGCCACAGTTTAGTATACCATGGGTCTCCTGTTCAGCCTAGTCACCTGCTTACTGCCTTTTAAACTCTGCAGCCAAGCCCTGTGAGATCTACACAGCACGAGACCTTGCTGACAGGTTCTTATAGTCACAGAAGAAAGCAGTGGCCTCCTCCTGCAATTTCGGACAAGTTTGTGTAGACAACTGGTTGCATGTAGCATATTTTACGCCTCAACTTGCTGGACAGGATTTGTTCTCCCTTTACATGATTTTTAAATGTTATCCCAGCACTCCATGCTACTTCAGAAGGACAGCTTACCAGTTTGTATTAATTATCAGTTTCTGTGAACTGTTAAATGACACAATGAGTTACATAACATCTGAAGGGGAGGAAGCCACAGGTGGTGAAAGCTAGCAAATATCAACTCTTGGTGGGGAACTTTGCATTTCTTTCCCTCAGAAAGGCCATATTTAAATCTGCAAAAGTCTGTTTGAAACACACCTATTAAATCAGAATAGAGCTTAAGCAGAATTAAAGAAACCTTTTCTGTGGAACAAAAAAAATTGCTACTGAAACATAATAAGGCTCTCATCCTGTCCGGAGAGCACCGAAATATTTGGCTTTGATTTTAATGGAAATACAATCAGACTTCTATGCTGTTAGATAGCAGGCAAAGAGGAATTGCAAGGGGTCTAATAGAGACAGCATATTTATCATGTGAAGAGTCTTGGAGGGAGTGTACCTTAATTCACCCATTAATTTTCTAAACATTGCCATGTTCGTTCTTAAAACCCCTGGGACCTTTCCTTACTCAGTCAGTTGTAATGACACTCCCTGACCTGCTGCGCACTTGTACCAGGGGTTGTTTGTTACCTGAAACTCAGGAAAAGGATCTCTGTGCTTATTACTAAACCACTGTCTTCCTAAAACATACAAAAGAACAAGCTTCTGAGGGCTTCTCAGTTTCTTTCAAAGGTTTGTTGTATTAAATCCTGCTGAAATAGCAAGCCATGCATTATCAGTCATGGTCTGTAAATGAAGGTTTGTTTTTTTTAAATCTAGGATACATGAGTGAAACAGATAGCACTGAAATACAAACATAAGAACCAGACTAGCTTGAGTCCTCCCTACTCTTCAGCAAAGCACAAAGGGTTGTCAGTGTTTTAAGTCAATGCTGCTGTCTTCCTGGGTGGTAAAGGAGTAAAGCCCTTCTTCCAAATGCTTGCCTGGTTTATAGTTCTTCAAAGAAGTGGTTTAACTGGTAAGCCACTTTAAACACAGGCCTTTTCTTAACAGAACATCTTTTACAACAATTGCATTAGATATAAAGCCCATGCCTATGTTAAACTCTTAGACAATTGTGGCTGCAACACCACCCCACCACAGCTTCCCAGGCAGGGCATACAGTGCTCCTCAATCACCCAGAGAAGGCTAGGGCAGCAGGCTACAGGTGAGCTTAAAGGACAGTCCTGTTTCATGGCCAAATGCCACTGCTTGCAATCTGACCATCGCTATCGGCTGGTCCTCCCGCCAAAAATTTCCTCCTTCCATGTATTAGGGGATTTTTCTCTCTTGGGGGCGGGAGAAAGTGTCACTTTCACAATAAACCGATTATTTTGCTGTCAAATGCCTGCCCTGGAAAGAAAGGGTGGCTTCTCACCTTTGTTTGAGGTGAGGAAGGAGAAACTGCATGTGGTACTCAGCAGTTTAGGCAATGCTCTCTGGCAGCATGACCCTGCTGCAGTAGCACCAGCAAGGTTTTCTGAAAGGCAGGGAGGTCTCAAAGTTGCTTCTGCGGACAGCGGGGAGAAGCAGCACAAGGGGGATGGCAGTGAATGGACAAAGGCAGGACTCAAGGGAACCCCATGTTTCACTGACGAGGGTCAGTTGCCACCACAAAACTCTTCCTCCCGTCTTTACTAAGCTCCTGATTAGCTGGGTGCCAAAGTAAATTAGCTGTTGTGCTTGCTCTGGCAGAGCTCTACTGCTGCCCACAGCTGCCGGGGTCTTCGGGCACCCTCTGGAATTTTCCCCACTTCCAGTCGATCTGTACACTACAAGCAGCTCTCCCATTAAGGCTGTCCTTTAACAGTAACCTTGGGTCCTAGCTCTGCCTCATCTGCAGAGAGGACTCTAAAAGAGGTAAGAACCTCTTAGTGCTCCTGACACCGCCAGTAGACACAGGAGCTCAGTCTGTGTGAGATGCACTATTGAACTTATTCTGTACCTGAGTTTACAAAGTGGACTGATTCCTGACCTGTCCTTCCATCTGGCTCCACGAATTCCCTATTCAAATGAAAAACGCTCTGCTGATGGCAAGAAAAGCCAGTTGTTGCTGGATTACCACTTCAACTAATGGAAAAAATTAGGAGTTCAATTCAAAGTGACTGAAGAGAGAAGTTGGTCTCACTTATGGTCTCAGCTCAGCATGTTTTCCTTCCCTTCTTATATGATATTTTCTCTGTCTTCCCATATGTAGTCATCTGAATTGAGCACTTAATTCATCAATAGCCTTTATTACCAGTCCACTGTAGTTAGTCTTGCAGTTAAGGACCCTGATCCTCTGGGGTGCTGGGCAGCTATGGTTTCCATTGGCCTCATCTTGATTTTGGAAACTGGAAGGGGGCTGTAGAGGGGGCATGGCACCTGGTCATAACCAGATAATACATTCAAGGTTGGCCTTGATATGTACTGGGTCTCATCTAGTCCTCCTCCCTTCCCTGGCACATACTTGCCAAGTGTACACATGGGCAAATGAAATCAAAGGTTTTGTATGTTTTAACCTACAGTAAAAATGCTACTCTGCCTGTTCACCATCATGTATGTCTCAGGGAGAAACCACCTGGATTGCAAAACAGGTCTTCCTCTTTTCAGTCTTGTAAGACTTTCTCTGCTAGGTGGGGACTTTCTGCCTTTCAGTCCTCAAATGGTGCGTTAAAAAAAAATTAGAAAAACAAACAAAAGCTGCCTGTGAAACACAAGGTACTTTTGAACAAACAAGAACTAATGTTACAGTCTCATTATGGCACTTTTTCTAAATATCCTGCTCTGGTTTTGAGTGTTCTTAGCAAATTAATGTTGATTGTTCTTATTTTTTCATCTTTCAGTGAGTTCTTTGGAGAATTCATAGCCAGGTGTAAGCCCTGAAACCTCAAACACATGGTTGTATATGCTCAAAGGAAGTTAGGAGCATACATTAAGATGCTGATGGTTATAAGCATTGGCAGGTGCTGGTTTTGGATGGGATAGAGTTAGATTTCTTCATAGTTTTGGATTTGTGCTGAAAACTGTTGGTAGTACAGGGATGTTTTTGTTATCGCTGAGCAGTGCTTACACAGCATCAAGGCCTTTTCTGCTTCTCACCCCACCCCACCAGTGAGTGGGCTGGGGGTACACAAGGAGGTGGGAGGGGACACAGCCAGGGCAGCTGACCCAAACTCACCAAAGGGATATCCCACACCATATGATGTCATGCTCAGTATATAAAGCTGGGGGAAGAAGAAGGAAGAGGGGGGTCATTCAGAGTGATGGCGTTTGTCTTCCCAAGTCACGGTTACGCGTGATGGAGCCCTGCTTTCCTGGAGATGGCTGAACACCTGCCTGCCCATGGGAAGGAGTGAATGAATACCTTGTTTTGCTTTTCTTGTGTGCACATGGCTTTTGCTTAACCTATAAACTGTCTTTATCTCAACCCACAAGTTTTCTCACTTTTACTCTTCTGATTCTCTCCCCTGTCCCACTGACAGGGAGTGAAAGAGCAGCTGTGTGATGCTTGGTTGCCAGCTGGGGTTAAACCATGACAGCAGGATCAAGATCCTCATGTCTGACTGTGTACAACAGTGTCAGTTCCACAGACACAAGACAACGTGGTTATTTGTCATGAACCACACATTCATTTTTGCATTTCATACGGACCCTAGCAACCCACCGGTCTCATTTACATTCATACATACAAACCAGCCCAGACTAGCAGCAAAATTAATTACAGTAGAGTGGAAAAGTGTTGGAAGACTTGCTGAAAGCTTACAAATGCTTTCCGCTAACCCTATTCCCTCCCTTTCCACCGGTACCCTTCTGCCTGGCCAACCTGTGTATCTCTTTCTCTCCTTTCATCCTCTTCTACCACTTGCTGCTGTTGCTCCTTCACTTACCCACTCCTTCCTGCTCCCCAGGCCTGCAAGCTTCCTGAAAATCTCCAGCTCCCACAATCTTTTTGCCAGTTTTGAAAGTAATTGGGCCCACTGCAAGTGCAGGGAGAGGCATGAGGGCTTCGCTCTGAACTCCAACCGGCGCAGCGTATCTCGCATAACATGATTCAGCTGCAACCTCCCCTGTCACTACGAAGAGACCAGGGCTGTAGCCACCTCTGCATTGCCCAAACAGACTATTTTGGTCTCCTCCCATAATATCCTCTCCCCCTGCTTAATGTTTTTTTATTTTAAATTCTTTTATGAAGGAAATTTATGAGCTACTCTGTTCTAGTATTTCAGTATGTGTAGGTCAAATTATGTACTTTTATCCTGTAAAACATACATTCATTTGAGCCTACATTTCATTTGTATTGCTCAGAAATGTGGGAAATGGCCAAAGAACTCACTTCCCCCCAAACACCCACCCACCCTGCTTAGCATTATCGTCAAGGGAGGGAGGGAGGGAAATGCCAGCCAGGGGTGAGTCAGAGCATCCCTCTCCCTTGGAAATTATGCTTTATAATTCTGGAAACAGTTTACAAAGCAAAGTGGCTTGCAAATAACTCTTTAGTTCATATGGTTTTGTACTTGTAGGTCAACTGGTGTTAAGACCAGAAAATATGCAAATACCGTTCACCATGAGTTTTACAGCGTTCGGGACAAATGGATTGCAGAGACATCTTTGGTCAAGCTACCTTTGAAGTAACGTGTAAATGCTGGTTTTGTCTTTTTACACTCCTGTGAGTTAGACTGGACCATGCAAAAGTCCAGGTCCTGCACTGCAGCTCTGTAAGGTTTCTCTCTGAATGATGGAGAGCACTGAGCAAATTCAGGTGGAATTTTCCTGGATGCAGATATGGCATAGGGAAGAACTGGAACAGGGCAACTGCTATTATCTTTTTGCAGTTAACAGCCCAAAATGTAGTTGTCAATAACAGTGTTAACAGCAAGGCAATTTGGCAGAGCAAGAGCCCAGTTTCATACCATGGACTCTCCACCCTTCTAGACCAAAGAGATTTCTACCCTGCAATCCCATGCAGCCAGGGCATAAGCGAATATCCCTGCAGGATGACCCAAGGCTGGGCAAGTTCCCACAAACAGCTAATGAAGGCAGTTGCTTCCGTGGTTTTATCACCCACTCTGCCTTTTTCTCATAATTCTGTTTCATCTGTGACAACCAACGCTAGCTCAAGCCCGTTTTCAAGTGGCAAATTCATACAAGTCCTCTGAGACATGAACATTGCTCAGAGAGCAGCAAGGAAATAATCAGAAAAGACTGACAAACCAACTATGAGAAACACTTTCTAGAGCCAATCCCCCTGAGGAGACAAAAAAAGAGCCCTGTAAACCATCAGCAGCTACCTGCTGCCTCAAAATGATGAAAGTTCCTCTCATCTGTTAACAATTCATTAAATACTTTAACTGTAATAGGGCTGCAAATGGTTAAGTCAACATGTGGATCGTTGTCCATCCCTTTTGTCCCTCTCATGTGCATGAATTACGCACTCAATAGCAAAGACCTAACGCTACAAGCCAAAACAAATAATGATAAAAACAGTAAGGGACAGTAACATGGGTTGCAGAGGACTGCTTACAGAGGACTAACTGATGCTCCGTTACCCAACATTACTTTGCATTCACTTTACAGGAAACCTCTAAAGATTATAGTCTCTGCCACAGTTATTGCTGCAGCTGGAAGCAAGTCCTTTCCCTGCCAGTTCGCTCCCTCTGAGGCAGTCAGCAAAGCCCATGTTGCAGACATAGCTGGGGAATTTTGCCTGAAGTTAGTCATTGCTGTTGGTAATTTAATTAATGCCCCAATGCCTTTATTTGCATGAATCTGCCAGAGGTTCAGCTGGTATCACTATAAAAGCCATCGTAATGAATGAAGTGGCTGTCTGGGGGCTGCAGGTTCATATGCTGCATGCCCTCACATCACTGCCTGGGGCATACCAGTAGCTTTTCCCCAAGCAACCGCTCTGAGTGACAGCTCTCCTCCAGGATAACGGCAGTGATACGAGTGTTGGTCTGAGCTTTGCATTACAGGGCCAATACATTAGTATATTTAGAGCATTTACCAGCATTCCTTGTTGTTAGCCTGCAAGAAGACAATATCCTTTTGAAGAAGCCCTTTATGCACTGGCTCTTTCTCTGTAGGAATTTGTACGCCCTAAATCCTTCCAGGGTCATGGGGTGGTCAACTACAAGTTATCAGGATACAGGTATCAGTGAAAGATTAGAGACAGGATCTCTGTAGCAACATTTGGGGAGGGGATCTCGAGGCCAACAGAAAGGGAACAGTAGTAATCAGGGAGGGGGATGATGAGAGCCACTCTATGAGTCTTGGCTTGTGAGGCTGGCCAGGAAAACCAGCATTCCCCCAACAGTTACACCGCAAAAATATCTGCATTTCTCAGAGCTAGTCAGGGGGTGACAGATACAGACAACTTACTATTAGGAAAATTTAACAGGTATACCTACATTTCTGTAAGCAACAGAAACTAGTCCCAAAATCAAGAAAATTATGAAAGTCCGTATGTTACTTTCAAGTCATTTGCAAAGACTAAGCTGTAACCCCTTAAGATGGCCACTTCTCCTTTAGAAGTAACAGATGTTCCCTCCTTATTTAGCTAATATCCACTTTAGCCACTTAATTTGTTTAAAGATACTGGCCCTTCCCTTCTGCCCCTACCAATGGATGAAAACACTGTTCTTACACCAGCTAATGGGGACAGCTTTTGCATTTTGTAACTACACAAGGAGCTGTATCCACAGAGAAAATATTGCCAGAGCAAGCTAGCAAACTGCTACCTTACGTGCCGAGTAGGTATTTACTCCTGCCAAGGAAAGTGTCAGCGGGAAAGGTTGCCCAGGACAGGCCTGTGTATATCTTGTAAGTGCCACACAAGCTGTAAAGGGAACCTCTCACCTTGTTTGTCTTGTTCTCCACCTAACTCAAGAATATTCTCATCTTTTAAAGAAAATATTCAAAACAATTTCTTGCTAATATAAGTACCAGCCCTTCTTGTTTTCCTTCTCTTATTGAGAAAGTATTTTATACGATTGTCAGTGCTTCCATTTTAATCTTAAACCTTCTTCTGTCTGACTTTGAACTCAGTGCAACACTCAAAATGCTGTGACTAATGTTTTTAAGTAGGCAGATCCCTAATCTTCTGTTGTTGTACTTGACCTATCAGTCAGCATCAACATGCTCAGCCATGATCTTCCTCAGAGATCTTAATCTCCATCTTGATCTTGAGGCAACTGTTGGACTCGAATTCCTCTCTAGGACCCCTGGTTTTGGGTGGTTAATGTTGCTTCTTGGTGTTCCTAGGACGCCTGAATCCATCCATCCATCCACCCTGTCCTCTCTTTGCAGTCAAACTGAACAGCTTTCAGACAGTAGCTGGGCTTTTATGTTTGAGGAACACCCAGCGTAGTGGGCCATTATTCCCAACCTGGTGCTTCTAGTTGATCCAGGGATAACATCATTAAAATAACACCACCACTACTACCACTATTATTATGGTGAACCAGGATCACATATTGCCACTGCTACTGTTTGAGCAATTCTTAAACTAGGTTTCCAAGCTAGGTTTATTTGTTTAATCTGTTTTCCTAAAGAAATGAGATAGGAGCTGAGGGAAGGAACAGATATTGAAAAAGGGGGAGATGGAAACCAGGTTTCATAAACTCAGCTGCATTTCTAGGTTGGTCCTATGATTTGGAGTTTTCCTATCATTTAAATCACCAACCTATGTGGAAAAAAAATAAATCTGGAGATCTGCATTTTTTCTTAACTTTCTGTTTCAGCTGATGGTGTTTTCCCTGCCCCTTCACACTGCCTCTCTTCTTTGCTTTTTTCCATTTCACGTTTAGCTTAAAAAAGAGAAAACATCATGCAAATTTTTAGGAGATTATACAACCCCTTGACCAGCTTCAGCGGGTGAATGAAGGAGGTTGGCAATATATAACACCAATTCTATTTTTAATTCCCCAACATCTGTTCAGTATCAATAGATGCTACTACTGTTGCGGTCTGATATATGAAAGGCAGTCCCATGTCTCTTCTCAAGAGAAAGTATTTTTAATAGTAGCAACACTGAAATTAAAAGTATGTCATATATGCAGTTAAGCATGTGTACCAAAAGCTTACTATTTCAAGGCCCAACAGCTAATATAAAAATAGGCAAAGTCAGAAGACGGGTGGGTGATTGTAACATACACGACTCACAGCTGCTGCCGCTGCCATAACTCCTGAATTCCCGGTGGGGAAGTAAGAAGAGCGCCGGTGGGGCATCTGCCGGCTAGCAATGACAGACAGTTTGCAATCTCATGTTTCCTGGAGGCTACGACAATTTCACAGAAAACATACGTTTCAAGAGGAATGGCATAACCATATCTGCCCCATGCTGTTTTGTAAGAAAGTCGCGGTTACATGTTATTACTATTAGTTTTTAAGACTACAGTCGGGGCATTTCCACCTCGGCTGTTTCCAGTGCCAGTGACTGGGCTCAGCTGCTCTCCCACCACCTCTCCTTTTCCCATCCCTCTTGCCTGGGCTGGCACTGAGCTCAGGCCTCAGAGGGTCACCCCTCTGGCCACAGCCAGAGCCCTTGACTGCCAACGAGTCAGAGGAGCACCGGGCTTTCCTAACCCAAGCCCAGCCCAGCCAGACCGCGCTCTTCCTCCCCCACCACGGGGGTGTCCGGAGGCCTACGAGGGCCGTGGCTGCCTGCCTCCCTTGTGGGAGCATCGCACTCAAGCACTTGCAAAACCCTGAATTCCTGCGGCTGGGATGGCTGCACCTGCCTCGGAATCCGTAGGTGCAGGCAGCCAGCCTCTCCTCAAGCTCGACCGCTCAGTATTTACTGCCGGGAAGCTGCCGTAACTGGGAAATCGGTATGGGACGGCAGCTTAGGGCAAGCACCCAAGGTCCAGGGCAGGCACGTCCAGCCTCAGCTAAAGCCCGACTTGCCAAAACTGTCGCCTGCATTAGCAAAGTTAAAGGCAGCACAAGCACTTGCTATGATGTCCCCCCCCAGCGGCAGCAGAACTGCATATACAGAGAGGTGTGTTTGCTTCATGTGGAGCAATTCATGCAGCCCACACTGGAAATCTCCTACCCAAATAAAGTAAAAATTTTGAGGGGAAAAAAACCCCAAACAATGAGGGAAAGGCATAAGTTTGCTTAAGCTGTCAGAGCAATGGTACAAAGAGCTGAGCTTGGAAGATTTCAGCACTGATCCCTAAGCCTCAGCTGATCCAGATCTAAACCTTAAATTAAAATTACTCAGTTTCTTCCCTTCCAAAGCCAGCTTTTGCAAAGTTGTTCCCCACAAACAATCATTTCATCATTCAGGGGTCCTATAATGACTGCCATGAACCAGGCAACTACAATTTGTTCACAAAATTAGCAGACTATCTAGCTACAGCTGTGATCACAGTTTGTTTCAGATTAATTTAGCAAAGTTTTCCACTCAGGCAGGAACACTATATGGCGATTACAGCACTGATCTGTGAGGTCCTTACGTATTTTTGAGGACATTTCAAACTAACAAATGCCATCACTCAAAACCCTGCAATAGGTTCTTATGTGATTTGGTCAGACCAGTTTCAACAGCCATTGTAGAAGCCCACACAGAAAACAAGTTATTGCCCGAGATTGGATAAAGTAGTGACTGCCTCGAGCAGAGTGCTGTGGGTACCAATAAAGACAGTCATAACCTTGCTGTTACCTAGCCCCCTCACTTCTGCTGGCTAAGATCTAAATGCTAAATTGTATTATCTCTGGGCCAGCTATTTGCTTGCACAAACGCTGATGGAGCCCTCGTTTTGATACCTGGTCATTGCTGAAGTGGAAATAAGCAACAAGAGATTATATTCTAAATTAACAGAATTATCTATGTATGACTCAAAACTGTGAGGGGAGTGGATAAATAGAAGGTATGAACATACCTATAAATATATGTATAATATATGTGTGTGTCACAGGTTATATACAGAAAGATCACCCTTGTTTTTGTCAAACAAGGACTTCATCTAATTCATCCCTCTCTCCCCCAACCTCTAATTTTACCCAGGTGGTCATGAACAAGCACTGAATAAAGGCTGCCTCAAAAGTTCAGGTAACTAAAAAAACAGATAGCAGAGAATGTTTAATTTTGTCCTATGGTGTTTACAGCTATGAAGGGGGTTTTTGCAGATACGATGTTTCTGATTTAGGAGGTGCTGCTCAGACATTATTCTAATGATATCCAATATAGGCCTATGAGAACCTGCCTTCTAGAAAGGCGTTCGAGTTTCTTGCAGTTGAGCCAGCTAGTCCATCTCACCACCTTCTCCTGTGGATGGGGGATTTTAACAGCTTTAATTCTGAACTCTTTGTGGTATCTACGCTGTGAAGCTACAAAAGCTTGGATTACAAACTCTGGAATTAACTTAGAGCTATGGTAAAATCATCCGTTTAAAATGGTTATGCCACTACAAAATTTGCCTGTCTCCCTTCCTTCATGCACTTGTGCTAGGTGGCCCTACCATGCTAGGTAGCTTCTCTGCATGAGAGAGTAACAGTAAGCACCTGCCACAAACCACAACGGCCAGCGGGGTGTGTGTCTGTAACCCTGATTCTCCTTTTCAAGTCATCTTTAGTCAGGTGGCGGGATGGGAGTTACAGGGGTGTTTGTAGCTGTAACTCTAGTGCTACCTTGTTCCTTTTTAGAAAACTTTTACGTAACAAAGAAACCGGCTGTCACAGTATGTTTCCTATGTTTAAAAACAGATGCTTGCTGGAATATATGAGCTAAAACTTTGATAAAACTGATAAATATAAAAAATTCCATAGTGATTTATACTCATCAGAGTAGAAAAACCTCCCTTGATGGGCACGTGGTGTCTGGCTGCAGCCTTCTTTCCATTGCGGGGGGAAGAGAGAGCCCTTACCAGGCACAGACCCAACGGGCTAGAGCAGCTCATGCGCAACGCAACATCAACGCGAGCGCGTAGCTTTGGAGCCACTTTGCAACTGGGTTTATTACCGCTTTTACAGAACACAACATCCGAGCTAAGGTACTCCCCAAGAGACTGGTGCTGGCTTCGAGCTGGGAACGTCGGCAGACACGCAGGCAGAACTTCCTGGCTCAGGATATTCTGATGGGGGGTTCGGTCTGGCTCTGTGCACGTGTGACCCCGTGACTGAGCTAAAAAATCCCTCTCCAAATTAAATGGGAACAAAATGACCTGGCCAGATTGTACAGGAGGCAGCAACGTGCATCCCAATAATCAGGTAAGAATTGTTCATTACAGGATCTGCTGCCTGTATTAGAACAAAACCCTATTTTCTCTATATGGTAGCTACTGTACTAATGCTTATAGGCTACCAGTAGGCAATATTCTCTTTTTTACAGTGTATTTAGAACATCAGTGCTCTGACATTGATGTCTAACTCTGAATAGGCTAGCCACAAGCTGGGATTTCAGTGGCTTCTGTGAAGTGCTTTAGATTGCATGAATCTAAATTGAACATACCTAGACTTCCTTCATCAAGTTGAATATAATGGGAAGACAATCATCAGAAAGGTGACAGTTACTGACGGACATCTGGCAGGCAATGAAAAGGAAAGTAATGAATCTGCTCCCTTACTTGCCCTTTCACACTTTTCCATTTAGGTAATACAATTTTTACACACCTCTTTGTACGGGAGGAATAAGAGGTGTCTTTTGTCATGAAATCATATGTAGGAACATACAGCTCCATATGCATAGGCTATGCCTTAATGCAAACACTTCTGTCCCGTTAATAAGACTCTCCTTGTTAATGATACCTCAGTCCCTGATTGTAACAACTAAGACAACCTTACATTGATGGAAAACACCACTGAAACGTTGTGCGTTCTCATATTCTGCAATCCATAGTTTCATCCTTGAAAAGAAACTTGGAAAAGCAAGAGGTGGCGTTCAGCATCCGTTTTGAGAGTTATACTGTATCGCAGTAGCTGTTTGTACCCACAGAGGACAGGAATGGAAAGATGGGAAAGACGTTAAATTCACTGGGATACGATGTGGAATCAAAATATTTTTCCCGGTGTTTCATAATAATCTTTCTGGAGCAACAAAAACTTTAATTTGCACAAACGGTTAGAGGAAGAGGTCAGAGCAGAGAAGAGGTGTGAGAAATTAGGCCACATCTGGGAACTCGCCTTTGACAAGGTCTTGCCTCTAAAGCACACGCACAGCTGTAATAAATTTCCCACATTCTCACTATTGTATACAAGTGAAGGAAAGCAAGAGAAATGCTGTTCTCAGTTCCTGCTTATATTGATCAAGAACACATGAGGCAGAAATACAACTAAGGCAAACCTTTATTTTTTTTGGTAGAAAGAAAAATGAAGGAGTATTTTCTGGGTTTCTTCTGCAGCAGAACCTTTACCAAGCCCCATTAAACTGGCAGCCTTACTCAGGTTGCCAGTTAAGCAACCTGTTTTCAGGTTAAGCAAAAATACCAAATGAGGTTACAAATGGCTATTTGGAACATTCCTTCTGACCACGACACCTGAATGCCCAGTAAAGGGGGATTAACAGCCACCACTATTTTTCATCTCCCACTTCTTATGCTCTATTGGTTGTACCAATCCTTTTTCCAGTCACTACCCCTCTTACTTTTTCACTTTACACAACCCCAAACATCAGTGAAACTACTGCATTTTTGTCAGTTTCACAGCTCAGCTCTTGGATGCTGGCACCTCGTTTAGAAATTGCTGTCCTAACCCAAATAATGTTAAATTATTATACATTTGAAGGCCAGTACAACACACACATACATCTTTACGCTACACTTGCCTGTTAGGCAAGTGTAATATTACAGTATTAATTTTACTTGCACTTCGGTAAAAGCGGAACTCTATTTGTCTGCAAAGCAAGATATTTTGAATGGTATTGTGAATTACACGTACACACGTTCCTCCTGTAGTCTCATAATAGCTATACGTATACACAGTGTAAGCAATTAAATGGTTTTTAGCTTGTTCTTTGACAGGACACTTGCTACATACCCTAACAGTCAGTTATCTGAAAAAAAAACCCAAACAAAACTGCGTAATAGTGCTTTAATATTCATTTGTTAAAATCCAAAACAGCCTTACAGTAGCTGTTAGGTAGTTACCAGTCTCTTCCAAAGACATGCAGTAATAAAGAAAAAAGTCTATCCTTAAGCAGCATCTGAGAAAACAACTTAATGTAGCTGCCACTTAGTGGCAGCAATCATTTAGGCATTTTTGGTATTGACACATCCCTTTATCATATAATTTGTGCATTAATCAACAAAAACACAGGCCCCAACCCAGCAAATACTTGCATGTGTGCAAATGCTTTTCTCCCATGTGGAATATTTCAAGTTAAGACTCATCAGATGAGCAAAGTTAAGAACTTGCATAAATCTTTACAGGAGGGGAATTCTTAGTGCTTAAAGCTTAACTGTATTATTTCATAGGACTGAGATCCAATTCTAGACTTGGAGAATGTAGGAAACGCTCCTCTAAAGATCAGATATGTCGCTTTAAGATAAATGCTTTCAAAGCTAACAAGAGCCTCTAGAAATGTGTGTGCCTTCCCTCCAAACACTTTAATCTTACTTGGGAGTAATGTGGGTCCAGTCTTATTTCCCTAGCTCCTGGCTACTGCACGAGGAATCAATAAAGTGCTTGTCACAAATTCTGCTGTCGTGGAATAAAATAAAATTTAAGTACCTTCACGGTTTTCAGATTTGTAAACTATTAAATTAAGGGCTGGTGTCTGATCCCCTGCATGTTTCCCTGAATTGTTAACAAATATTATGCTCTCCATTCTGAAGATAAGTTAGAATTCTGCTAGGACTAGATAGATTTCATCTTTGCCCCAGTGAAGTCATCCTCTGCCTCCAGGGGAAAAGCTTAACTGGATTTGATTTCAATGTAAATGTTCATGCTTGACCGAAATGCGATGCTCATGCAATTTCACAAGCACCAGCATTCGATGTGACAGTTAGCTTTGTTTAATCAAACATGAAGCACCAGTACTGTTTACACTATATCCACTCTGAATTGCGTTCATAATTTGTTCCCAAATGCACCATAATCCTGAGAGGTCTTGCTTGCTCTTTGACCCTTCCTTTGATTTGAAGTGTTTGCTCCTCTTGAACAAAGTATCTTTGATATTAGCTTTGATATAAATTGTACGGATCTTTGTATCTTTGTGGTATCTTCTCACTAATATGCTTCTGAATATTTAAATTACTAAAACTTTCTCTTTAGATAGATATATATATTTTAAATTTTTTGCTAGCTTTCAGATAATTAATCTATGAGAACTGGCTTAGACTGTATGCCCTCTGTAGAGAACTTCTGTATGCTCCTCATACAAAAACAAATAATGGTTTGGAATATTTAGCCATGTGTTTGGATGAATTTTTTTTTCTTTTTAAAGGCTTCGGTGTTGCTTATATGTATCTTCCAGTCAGCTACAGGATAATAGCAACAGCAAACACATTGACAATGCAGTTCATTGTTCGGTTTTCCCATCTCACTGTGCAGGTTCCTAGAAGAGATCATTACAAAATAAAAATAGAATTCCAGTGTCTTTACTACATTCACTTTATCGCAGTATAAATAATGTCAAATTAGTATGAATAATTCAGCTGTGATTTAAGGTAAGTACTATCCTTGTAGGCTTAAGACAATTTCCAGGCAAGCACAATTTCAGTACCTCTCTTTAAAAGCTGGACTTGCAAAAATCCTTGAAAAATCTCATACCGAAATTGGCGAGATAATCAGATAAGAAATCAGAAAAAAGATTGGATCAAATACATTCTACTGCACTTACTTTCTGCAATTTTTCCTCTTCTATTGTATCAATGTGCCGATGCCTTACAAGCCAAGGAAGCATGAAGATTAAACTGTACTTGCTTACTTAACTTCACTTGATGTTTTGGGGTTTTTTTCAACCTTGGTTGACTTTCCAATGCTGTCTCTATTTTAAAGTTAAATTTTGGTGCCCTCTTCTAAAAAGACCTTTCTGAGGCTGTGACGGACGTAACACTATTTTAATCTTGTTTCCCCATGATACTCTGAACCTGGGAAAAAATGCGTTTAGAAGCAATAAAACACATCCAACGCCTGGCTGATAGTTAAGCAAATGAAACACATACTGTTAGTTGAAGTATTTCTATTTTTTACCAAGTTCCATTCTCCTCCAAAGTAGCCCTGTCCCCTTACATCAGACAGGCAGATATGTTTAGGACTAACCGCCTGCATTTATTGTGAGCATTGTTTTACTGCCTCTTCAGCTGATCTATGTTTACTGATTAGGATTAAATGTTTTGACTCTTGTTTCAGAACGAGGGCATTTCTACTCCTGCTCCTCATAATTTACAAAGCAATTGCTCTTAATGCAGGCACTGACTGCTAACAAAATATTTCTGGTGGAATTGTAAACAAGTGTCTAATCCTGGAAGCTACTGCTTCTACAATCACTCTTGAAAATGCTCAGCCTAACTATTACAACATTTCTTTTACTACAAATTTTCAATTTGACTGAGGGAACTTACCATCGGTTGTGGTATCCCAGAAGCACGAGCTTGCTGTGTGAAGACCAGCTCCACTCCTCTGCATCACCGCACAGGTTACTGCAAGACACAGTCATAAAAATCAAGGAATTTGTTATTAAAGCAGAAGAGGTGAATCACTCAGTACTTCTGAACTCAAGCCTGCATTGTTTTCAAACGGCTAGCACGCAGCACTCAGCGAAGTCAAAACCCTTTTTGACCACCCCCTCGCCCGCAGTGTTTTCCTCAAGACTTGGTATTAATTTTGTGACTATTTTTATTCACATAAAGACAACGGCTTTAGCAAAATGCTTGCCAATAGGATTATGGGGTTTATCTTTTAAACTACTTAGATATGGCTTGTGTCATGTGCACCTCGGAATGGGATTGCAGATGCTGTCCTCACAGGTACAGCAGAAGTCGCACTTGATGAGAGTTGTTTCCCAGAAGTACTGGTTGACTGCTCTCTGAAACCACACTCTAGTAACACGCAGCACTTCTAGACTGACCTGTGGTGGTCATAAAACCAGCAACAATCTGAATCCAAGGCTTTCAAAACAGAACAGCATGCAAACACTTGCTATTACATCAACACTCCACATAAGGACCAAAGTGGGTTAAAACTTCTACTTACTTCCATTTCCCCTCCACAGATATGCACAGAAATATAACGGAACATGACTTCGCCTAGGACTAAAGTCTTTCCAATGTCTGTATTTATAGGAAGCTTAATCCTACTGAAAATTTTATTTAAGAGAAACAAAATCTATTTTCTAAACTGATACAAAAAAACCTGATAAAATAGTTTTGGGTTGCTTAACAGTCAGGAAAGACTGTGTAACATGTCATCTGCTGTGCTAAGTGTTGCTAGCATGCTTAGCCTGAGTGAAACTGCCATGGTTTTACTGCAGGCATTACTAAAAATCTGTGTAACAGAAGAGTTCAAGTATCTGCTCTGCTTTGTTTGCAGTTTAAAACTTTCTACGGAATACAACACTGCATTCAAATGAACCTTTCAGCAATTATTTATTTTGACTGTATGCGGTAAAAGTACGACTGCTTGTACTTACCGATGTACTTATATGTTTTTCCGAGTTTTACCAGATGTGTCAGTGACTGTTCTACTATAGCAGCAGTCCACTGGTTGACTTTGTTGTGATTATAATCCGCCTTGCCTAGAACACTTTCTATGCACTAAAATAGAGAAAAAAAACATAGTTACAGTAAATGTAATTCAAAATGTAGAGGTTTAAAATGTCTCGCATAATCTGAGGAATTTTATCTGGCCATTGGATTACTTTAAAATCACTTGAGTTCATCAGGTATCAGTTGCTGCATGGGAAGTAAAATGAGCCTTCTTGGAAACTTATTTTTAGTTCATATTGACCACGTTATTACATGGATAAAAATGAGTCTTTGACTGAGCAGTTCTTGCAGGAAAGACCTTAGCCATATGGTTTAAGTACCAAGTTAAGTGAATGGATCTATTTACCAGCGAAGATACTAACACTGTTCCTAACAACTGCCTACTCCAGCTTGGCTTTCAGAAGCTACTGTAATAGAAATGGTACTACTCAAATCAACAATGTCAGCTTGCGCTGGCCAACCTTTCAGGGTCTGCTAGCAATACACCAAAACCTGCAGAGCTAGAGCAACAATAGTGAAATGCATACGCCAACTTAACAGATGAGGAAGGTATGAGTGAGATATACTCAAGGGTCACATCTTGCAGCACAGTAAGTATCTGAACTGCTTGAAAACTGAATGTTCTCCCACAGCTACAGATCAGCCATCCCTCGCTTAAACTTAAAATGGTTGAACAGAACCATGAGTTGAACAGAACCAGAATGGCACAAATTGAAACACAGGAAGTTCCAGCTCAATGTGAGAAAAAACTTCTTTCCTGTGAGGGTGCCAGAGCAGGGGCACAGGCTGCCCAGGGAGGCTGTGGAGTCTCCTTCCCTGGAGACATTCAAAACGCACCTGGATGCGCTCCTGTGCCCCCTGCTCTGGGTGTCCCTGCTCAAGCAGGGGGTTGGACAAGATGATCTCCAGAGGTCCCTTCCAACCCCTGCCATTCTGTGATTGTGTGAACAGAAAGCCTTTCCTCTAACTGTAACTCTTAAACAGCATTCTCTACTCCCAGTAAATTCTGAATTATGTACTGATGGATGCTTCTTAAAATTGAGAAATTTGGTTAAGAAATGCACACCTGGAAAAGATAAGTAAAATAAAACCATGTCCTCCTCTGATTCAGTCAGATGAATCCCACACACTAACCACCCACTAACAGGCTGTGTAAGAGACTTGCGCCCCAGATCTTAAAAAGCCCAGTTAGTTCTGATCACAGTGCATAAAGCTGGACAGAGGACTCAATGGAAACAAACATTCTCAAAACAGAAGACAGATGAGGGACAACAAGCTCCCCTCGGGGATTTTGGTCTTTCCAGAAATGTACCCAGTGCTAGAACTCCTCAGCTCTGGTTAAGCTTTCAATCAGAGGCAGAAACACTTGGCTTTACTCCCAGAGCCTGGTGTGAAACTAAAGAGACTCCGTCATACTGTATTTGGCCTTTCAAGGCAGGGACAGTTACATAAAAGGTTGAACTGTCATTTATCTGACACCCAAGAGCTTGCTGTCGTGTACTGGAGCAGCTCTAAAAGTCCAGCCCTTTCCCTTCCAGACAGGGCAGGTGGGAAAGGACTGCAGAGCCCCTCTGGGAATTCCTTTCTCAGAAAGGTATTTCCCTCCAAAACCTGACAGCATCTGTACACCACAGGTTCTTCATTAATCACTTTCCAGTTACTAGATATTTAATTTAGACCATCAGGCTACTCACTTTCAGCCTGCCCTCTTCATGTAAAAATTGTTTTTCAAAAGCATCGCTAGAATAACGGGATCATGTAGCACAACCTCCAGCTCAAGCCAAGGCTAACTTCCAGGTTTGATAACGCTGCTCAAGGCCTTGTCCAGTAAAGTTTTAAAAATCTCTAACGATGGAGACTCCATGAGCTCTCCCTGCAACCCCTCTAATGATTAACTACTCTCTAGCTGGATAAAGGGGAAAAAAAAAAATTGGAGTGAATTTCTTTTGCAACTTGTGACTGCTGCCCCTCGTCTTTCCACTGTAATGCGAATTCTGGCTCTCTCTTTTCTCATCTACCTTCTCCTCTTTAGGTACCTGAAGACAACAATTAGATGAAACTTAAAGCAGCTCCAAATGAAACTCGGTCTTTATTTGATATAACTAAGAGTTTCATATAAGTCTGAATTTATCTGGGATCATCAATGAAAGTAACTGCTATCACTATAGTGTAAGGCAAGGTAAAGATTTTATTTGAAATACAGCTGTTAGCTAAAACCTACCTCCTTAACTATGTTGTGGGCTTCATCAGCATTGAAGATCATCTGTAATAAAAATTAATTATTATTTCTAATAGAAAAGTAAACAAATGATGCAGTTTTACTAAGTAACACGTAATGATCAGGCCCCGTGTCTGGTTACTTGCATTGTGTCATCTGTTAGTATAATTCTAAAATCTTACTTTTTTCCCCAGCACCATATATACATAATTTAGTATTGTTTTGCTAGTCACATTTCAGCAGGTCTAAAAAGCTCGGGCCTCAGTGAGCTTGGAAACAGGTTCAATTCACACTTTCTGTAATGATTAAATTCTACCACTTGCCTATGCTTGTCATGGGAATATTCTCCAACACAAGAAGTTAAATGGCAAACCTTTTCCTCTGGGTTTTAACCCTGTTTTTTACTGGAGTCACAGATTTACTAACCTGTGGGTGACATCTTGCTGCCAAAAGGGTAACACAAGGTTTTGCAACCCTCATATCAAGAAGATGGGTTTCTGTAGTCATTAACTTACCCAAGTAACTTTCTCAAGTGCAGAAAAAGCTTGCAAGTTTTAATGCCTCCTAGCTTCTGCTCATTCCCACCTGTCAGCGTTTAGCTTGGCTTCCAAAGGAAACAAAGGACATGCCACTGTGCAATCAGCCTCTTCGCATCCATCAATTTCGAACACTTGGGCATAGACAAAAACCTCAAGGACAATAACGTTTCTACGAGGGGTTTTTTTGTGGTTTTTTGTTTTGTTTTTTAACGAACCCTGGTGGCTAGAGACCCGAAGTAAGGCCCTTGGGGGAGGGAAGGGCTCCTCAGCAATGGCTGGCAGGGACCAGCCGCGCAGCGCAGCCCGGGCCCAGCACTCGCTGTTGGTTTTCCTTCCAGGGGCGACACAGGAAAATGGCCGCAGACCGGCAGCGCCAGGGCGGGCGGCAGCACCCCCGAGCACCGATCCCACTTCCCGTCGAGGAACCTTCTGGCTCCCAGGACCGGCTCAGGCTACCCGAGGCCCCGGGCAGGGCCAAGGCCCCCGCCCGCACCAGGGACGCCCGCTCCGCCCCGAGGCGGGCCGCCGGCTGCTGCAGCCGCCCCGGGCACGGCGGGGCGGGGGGGGACGGGACCCCCCGAAGCGTCGAGCAGCCAGGGGCCGCCGCGCACAGCCCACCTGTACAACCCCAACCTCCAGCCTGCCCGCCCCGGCCGGGGCAGGGACAGCGGCCCCGGCAGCGCTGCCCGCCCCTCGGCCGGCTCCCTCCGGCGCGGCGGCGGCAGCGCGGGGCCCGGGATGACGGGCTGGCTCTCGGAGGGCCCCGCAGCCCCCCCGCCCCGTCGGAGGGCAGCGGCCCCTACCTCGTCGTTGTGGGGGTGAAACTCCTCCATGGCACCGGCGCGGGCGGTGGCTGTTCCGGCAGCGGCGAGTCCTGCGCGGCCCCGGCCCCGCCTCTGCCGGGCCGGGCGTGCGGGCGGGGCCTCCTGCGGCAGCGGCCCGCAGGCAGCGGGGAGCGGTCAGCCTCCCGCCCTCTCGCCGAGGGGCCGGCGGGTGCCTGGAGCCGGGCCTGCCGAGCCGGGCCGAGCCGAGCGGCCGCTCGCCCGCCCTCAAAACCCAGCCGGGCTGGCAACAACCCACTCCAGGCGCCGGGGCCGCTCCGCTGCCGCACGGGGCGGCTGCCGGCTTTCATAGAATGTCCTGAGCTGGAAGGGACCCACACGGATCATCGAGTCCTGCTCCTGTCCCTGCACAGGACGACCCCAAATTCACACCATGTCTGAGGGCGTTGTCCAAGTGCTTCCTGAATATCGTCATGGTTGGTGCCGTGACTGCCTCCCTGGGGAGCCTGTTCCAGAGCTCCACCACCCTCTGGGGCAAGAACCTTTTCCTAATATCCAACCTAAACCTCCCCTGGCATCTTCCTGCCATTCCCTTGGGTCCAGTCATCAGTCACCGGAGAGCAGAGATCAGCACCTGCTCCTCCTGCCCTTGTGAGGAAGCTGCAGACTGCGATGAGGTCTCCCCTTGGTCTCCTCCAGACTGAACAAACTAAGTGACTTTAGCCACTCTTCCTACAGTTTCTCCTCTAAACCCTCCTCCAGACACTCTAGTAGCTTTATGTCCTTAATGCACTGTGGCACCCAAAACTGCACACAGCACTCGAGGTGAGGCCACACCAGCGCAGAGCAGAGCGGGACAATCACCCCCCTCAACGGGCTGAAATGCAGGGCTTGATGCACCCCAGGACACGGTTGGCCCTCTTGGCTGCCAGGGCACACTGTTGGCCCATGTTCAAGTTGCCATCAACCAGAACCCCCAGGTCCCTCTCTCCAGGGCTGCTCCCCAGCCTCTTGTTCCCCAGTCCGTATGTACATCCAGCGCTGCCGTGCCCCAGGTGCAAAATACGGCACTTGCCCTTGTTAAACATTTGGCAGTGTTGAGGCAATGCTGCACTGGGTACTGCAACCTGGTGATTGCAGTCCTGTGTAAAGGTGGTGAAGTATTTGTAGTTCTGTTGCCCTGTATCTCTGTACCTGCTGGACATACAGAATTGATACAGGAGCATTTCTTCCAGAGGAGCAGTAACACCCCTGCCAGCCACATAGCCTGCCTTTTTTCCCCTGTTTCTGAATAAATCTGTGTCAATTATCTGGTGCAAAGTTGCCATCGGCTTTTAATAAAGGCAAATTGCAATTTCAAGTTCTTTTAGTTCCACTATATTATAAAGAATTGATCCTGAGTGTTATTTGACTCAAGACATATATACATATAAATACATCGGGTCTTTCCTCCCTGCAGTTGCCTGGGAAACAGGAAAGACACCTAGCACAAAACAATGCAGAATTTTCAAATGGTGTGTTTGTGTTGTTTTGGTGTTTTTCTTTTGGTGGGGGCAGGGGAAGGCCTTGTGTATTTCCCCGCCCTGTGACACCTGGTATTTCTAAACCAGGCTGGATGAGAGCGAGGACCAAGGCTGCCCCACTTCTAGTCCCAGTTTTGGCGGCATATGTTTGGACAGATCTATGCTTACCTTACAAAAGGGTCTCTTGTTCGGTCTTAATTGTACATTCATTGGAAATACTCTGTTTAAAAATCATGGAAGTACAGGGAAAAGCAAAGCTAAATGTTTTTATATTGCCTTGCTCTCGAACTAGCTTTTGTGTTTAATACTTGCTAATGGCCATAGTAGGGGAAGACTGAACATGAAGACTAAATCTCTAGGAGCAGATGTTTATGAGCAAGCACGGCTGGATGTAGCCACAGGAAAACACATGAAACAAAATCTTCAGTATAAAGTTTTTTTGTTGTGACCTCTGCAGGATTTTCACAGGCTACGCTGGGGATAAAATTGCATGTTTATTTTTAAAGAAATAAAAGTCAGTGGAAGCCTCTGTTGTGTGTGCATTGGCATCCTGTAGACAAAGCTGAGAGTGCTAAAATAACTCACCTTTGGATCCTGTGCATGTTTTATTCTCTGTATTTTCAGAGATCACACATCTTTACATCTGTATCTTTGGATGCAGTATACTATCAAATGAAAGCAGTTTCTAGCCTCTTTTTTTGGTTCTGTTTAAAAATATTCAAAGAAATACATTCCTTGAAATATTACCAACAATTATCTTGGTGAATTCCATGGAAAATAGAGAGGGTTCCTGAATGACTGATGAGTGTGGGTGTGCGGAGGTCCTAATGCAGAAAAATTACCTATCCTTCCTCCCCCACTACCCTTTACAGGTAGGAGGAGAGCAGGAGGTCTGAGGACGTTCTGAGTTCATCAGGCTCAGCTCGACATCCAGAGAGCCCTTAGAAAAATAACAAAATGGCAAAACAATATTAATCCAGGAACTGTTTACAAATAAACACCCAGCAGCACCCATGAACAGCCAACACAGACTTGCCAAGAATATATGTCAAATAGTCTGATTTTATTCTTTGGTAGGAGAGCTGGCTTAATGGATAAAGACGAAATAAATAGTAGGTGTGTTACTTGGTGGTAAATGCATCTGTTTATGCTCTCATACGTAAGAATATGGCATCTAGGGAAAAAGTAACCAATCATTCCTAATACGGATTATCAAAGCAGAAGGAATAAATGCAAGAAAATGGTGGGTTTTTGCCCCAAGATCTAATCAGTATGAGTCACAATAACTGGAATCATGGAATAAAAATGGCCCTTATAAAAGCTTTTTAATGAAAGCGTATTGAAAGAAGTTACAAGCACATTGAATGACAGGGCAGGGTCAGAATTAAAAATATTGAATAGGTTGGAGAAATCAACAGGAGGAAATTTCATAAAAAAACCATAACGTAGTATCGGTAGTACCAGGACATCAAATGCACAAATACAAATGGGGCTTATTGTCTAGGCAGTAGTGCTGCAGAAAAACATATGGAATTACAATTAACAGGATCCCAAGTATGATGCTATAAATAACTAAATACATCGAAGAATACCTTGAAGGGCACAGAAGGCAGTTATATTGTTCTGCTTGGTGTTGATCAGGCATCAAATGTAACTCTCGGCTCAGCGTGATGGTGGGACAGAGGCAGGAAAGTAGCTCTTCCTGAAGGCAGCAAGATCGAAAGGAAGCTTAGAAAATGTGAATTGTGGGGGATCTGCATTTGTTTCCTATCCCTTGCCCAATCTTCCTTGTAGATGTCTCTGACTGGGTAGCAATTTACTGGAAAAGGTGATTAATGGGCCCATGTATGATGAAAGGTAGGACAAGAAATAACAACTTTAATTTGAACTCATGGAGATTCATGTTAAATATTAGGAAAAAACCAACAAGTGTAAGAGTAACAAAGCACTGAAGCAGACCTGGTTTGGAATCACCTTTGCTGGATCAGTAACACATCAGATAACATCTGCCAGGCATCCAGCTAGCCTTTCGAGACGAGGAGGTATTAAATCATATTTGAGATAGTTCTAGGCTTACATTTATTCAACTTTCACAACTATTGGGTGGCTATTTTCCTTTTTTTTCCTGACAGAGTCACTTTTAATCTAATTTCCACAGCCAAAATCACCAATATTTTCCCTTTTTTTTCTCCCATGAGAATGACTAATGCTATTACTGATTTCACAAGAGCAATGCTAAATTGTAACAAGAAGCCAGTACACTTCTCTTCAAGGGGAGTTACCTGATAACATTGCTTAATTATTTGTTACAATACTGTGAATTGTAAACTGGAAAATGCAAATAGATTGGCAGTATAATTAGTTCTGTGAATTGTAACAGGAAATGCAAAAAGCGCTGAACAAGGTGGCTCAGAAATACAGCTCTACATTTGAAAGAGCTGTAGGCTTTCATGATTCAAATGCAGAACAGGAGCTCTTAAAAAGGCAGAGAATAAACAGAGCAGCTCAAATAATTTTTTTATTAAAAAGCAAATATTTAAAGACAATTTGGCATACTGGAGAGGTGGCAGTCTGTGCGGGCTGTGCAGATCCTCCGCTGCTTGAGCAGAGACAGTAGAAAATGTGAATACCAATGCAGCTAAAATAGTATGGCTCCTCTCTCACTTTTTCCTTTAAGCTGTTGTAAACATTTTAAACATTCACATCTACCTTAAACTGCTGAATACAAAATCAGTAGGATTCTGGTATTTGATTTTTATGACTTAGTTCCTAAGCTATGGGGGCCAGATGCTGGAGGATGAATTGGTGTGTGCTGCTCTTGTTCTTGCTCTCTTCCTACCCACTCGCTGCTCAGTACCACCGGGAACGGAGCGGTGGATTAGATGGATGCTTGGGCTAATCAGTATGGCAGCTTTTGTGTTGGCCAGATCAGGGATGCTTGGCCCTAACAGGGGTTTTAATGATTGTTTTTCTGAATTTTTTTTTCTGAGAGTTGTTTTAATGTTAACTGCAGTGACTTGCTAGAAATTCTCTGTAGACCTGAATGCCCACTCAACAATTGTTTAAAAAATTCTTAGTGGATTGTCAGAGACATTGCTATTTCCATAGCTACAAATGGTGTGTCAGAGCGGATTCTGTATTTTTGGAACCGTCACGGTACTGGAAAATCACATTGCGATCAAGAGCGACAACAGGAGCACAGCACCGAGCCTGTGCAAGCTGCTTAGCCCAGGCCCATGGAGCTGGAATTGCTGCTACTGCATCCATGTGCTGCTGCCTTCGGTCCGTTCAGCTGCTGACAGCAGGGCTTTTGCTCAGTCCCAGACTGGGGTGGCTGTATTGCAAGTCCATGCTGCCTTCCTTAGAGGCTGATTTGGTTTGTCAGATGGGCTTTGTGATAAGACATCATACACAGCCAGTTTTAGGGTTAACCTTGACCAGCTGTCCCTGTTAAATGCCCTAAATATTTGTTGTCTGTAGTCAGTGTTTAAGATGTACATCAAGGTAGAATAATTTTCCAGTGCCAGTAAGTTTGCACAGCACCCGCTGTAGTTGCTTACCCACTTAAATAATACGAAACATTAACATTAGTCTTATGACATCTGATAAACGAATAATTAAGAGGTTTCAATTCTGTTTCACGATTAATATTACTTGGATTTTTATAATGTTATTTTCTGTAAGCACAGCTTACACTATGTGTTTGAAATTAGAATGAAGTAACAATATTTTACTCAAGATAGATACCGCTTCTAACTATATAGAATTTTCTAATGCTACACATTTTTAAAACATGTAATGAAACCATAGTTGGTAAAAGCAAATGATCTAATGAAATCTCTTCAGAGGAACAAACTAAAAGCACGTGCTTACTTGTACTACACATTACGTGGTGGTTTGATTTATGTGCTGTTTGTCTTTGAAAGTATAGTACCATGAGCTTTAAAAGGAATAAGAATAAATTCCTTTCTTAATGTGTTGATATGCAAAATGTTCTACTTTATGTATCATTTGGTAGTACTGCTGCTAGTTGTTCAGGAGTTTCAATTGCAAGACTCCATTTAATTATTGAGAATGCTTCCAAATTTCAGCTATTTGGTCAAAAACTGTCTATGTAATTTGCGACTTCGTGTTGAATATTTATGGAAGGTTAGTGCAAAACTGCCTAGGATACTTCCCAAAATGAAACTAAGGAAATATATTTTATTTTCATCACAGTAAAAAGACAGATAGTTTTTGCAACATTTTATTTTTAGAAAGTCTAGCACCTTTATAATCAAGAAGAAAAAAGAACCAACTTGTTTGACAAGGAGGTCATCTGAAGAGCAAATGTTAGAAGAGTTTTATGAAAACTCACCTAAACAGGTCCAATTATAAATTGTTGAAAAACTGTTTGCACATTTTTAAAGTAAATTTGTTAGAGGTCACCATCATTATCTAATTAACAATTCTATTTGTACTTAATATGCTGCTGGTCTGTGCTTTACCTGTTAGCTACATGAACACAACAGGGCTTTGCATTCAGCTGCTGCTTCTGAAGGCCATTAGGGCTATGTCTGTTACAGGAATGCTTTCTGCTTTCCCAGGTATTGATGAGTAGCTGCGTGGCATCCTCATTTCATCTGGGGAGTAAGTGCCTTCCCTTTCGCATGCTCAGATCCCCTGCCTCCCGGCACTCTGGGCATGCTGCCCAGGCAAAACTGTAGCATTGATAAACACGGCAGTGGTCTGCATGGCTGGTGGACTGGGGCCCCTGTAACGTGCTGCACCACATCAACAGGTAGCTGCAGATGAGTCTGTGGCACTTAGTACTGAAAGAGACAACTTGGAGCTTTTTTCTCAAGCATTCCTGAAAACCCTTGTATGTTCAGGAGACTGGAGAGCAACCAGCAGGGAGTAACCTCTGTTTACTGGCTTAAAAAGAAAAGCTATCATCAGAGAAACACAACTGGGGGACAGTGTTACATCTGAAGATGGTATGGAGAGGGTAGCCTGAGACAGACTAAACGGGAGGAGAAGCAGGGGGCAAGGGGACAAGAAGTTGGCAGCCAGCATGGAGCACTTTGGAACATGAAGCCCAGGGTACCTGAATTTCAGAATGCCTCTGCTGGTCAACAAATAGCTGTGAATGCCACTGTCAAAATGAAAGATACTCTAGCATAGAAAAAACATCACACCCCTTCTTGCAACCCCGTGACTGAGTTTTTTGTAAAGGCTTATCACAAACTAATGCTGCAGGCGTTCTAATACAGAAGGTCAGAAGCACTATTCCTACATGACATAGAAACTACTGAGCTGGAAGGGGACCAGAGCACTTGCCTCCTTGACTTCCTAAGCTTTGAAAATTATTCTAGCATGAAGCAGAGAACGGTGTCACATCCTTGTGCCCAAGCAAATATACAAACATATTTCACTTGGATAAAAGCTGATCGACATTTTGAATTTCTATTCCATGGGAAATGCTGACATTTCAGACCTTATTGTTTTTGCAGAAATTTCAAATTTCAAAGTGAAATATAATTTGTGGGAACTGGTCACCTGCTCACTGAAGGCAATATATTTGTTGTTGCTTTCATGACAGGACAAAACAATCCATGACCAAACCAACTTGCACTGGTCCATAAATACTGACTGTATGTCAAAGCTCAATACTGCACGCATACACTGAAGCTAGCAGCTGACTACTACCAGCAAGCATATGTGACAATAACAAAGAAAAAGTGTTTGATGAACATGGGATGAGGCACTAAAAAATTGTAGAATGAGGTTGTCTGAAGAAATTAATGATGTGTGCATGGCAGTAACTCATCAGTTCACTGAACTACTTCAGGAGAAGCTGTTACCTGCCCTTTAGGATGCTTGCAGTATTTTTGTGTTTATAAAACCTTCTACCCTCTCCAAAAATAAAGTTGAGGAGAAAAAAATGGGGGACAAGGGGATATGGAGAAGAGGTCTCCTGAAACAGGCTCTATAATATTTTCCTTGGCTCCAAACTTAAGAAAAGTTTATGACATTTCTAATTAATCTCTCTAGGTTTTAAATATAAGTGTTAGCCTCAAAGAAAGAGAGAAGGGGTTTCAGGCTTGTTGATGAAATCAATAGGTGGTCCTTGAGAACAGTTCTCTCTCTGATGCTTTTAGGAAATTGTCAAACTCTTACCTAGGGAGAGAAAAATACACCCACAGCTTGCCACAGCTGACTTCCCATTTTGTTTACTCTTGTGCTGGCATAGAGGTCCCAAATAATAGTGCAGACCGTCCGTAATACATTTATGTGGCAAGGCACTGGCAGTGGTTGGGGGTGGCCTCTGTAAGAAGACACCAGGAGCTGCCCCCATGCAAGATACCGCTGGTCCCAGCTTGCTCCAAAGCAGACCCTCCGCTGCCCAAAGCTGGGCCCATCAGCCAGGCTGGTGGTGCATCTGTGATAACCTGCTTAAGAGAGGGTAAAAAACACTGTGCAGCAGCTGTGAGAGAGACAAGTGAGAAAAAATGTGAGAGAAACAACTCTGCAGACACCAAGGACAGTGAAGAAGGAGAGGAAGGAGGTCTTCCAGCTTCCAGAGCAGAGACTCCCCTTGCAGCCTGTGGAAAAGACCATGAACAAGCAGGTTGTCCCCCTGCAGCCCATGGAGAACAATGCCAGAGCAAACATCCACACTGCAGCCCATGGAGGACCTCACATTGGAGCAGGTGGGTATGCCCTGATGGAAGCTGCAGCCCATGGAGAGCCCATGCAGGAGCAGGCTCCTGGCAGGAGCTGTGGCCTGCGGAGAGGAGCCCGCGCAGGAGCAGTCTGTTCGTGAAGGACTGCACCCCTGGAAAAGGATCCGTGCTGGGGCAGTTCCTGAAGAACTGCAGCCTGTGGGAAGGACCCATGTTGGAGAAGTTCGTGAAGGACTGTATCCCGTGGGAGGGACATGACACTGGAGCGGGGGCAAAGAGTGAGGAGGAAGGAACAGCAGAGAGGACCTGTTATCGACTGACTACAGCCGCTGTTCCTCATCCCCCTGTGCCACTTGGTGGGGAGGGCGTAGAAGACTCGGGACCAAAGGAGCGACGTTGAGCCTGGGAAGAAGAGAGGGTTAGTAGGAAGGTGAATGTAGTTTTGTCCTTGTTTCTCAGCATCCTACTCTACTTGTAACTGGCAATAGGTTAAATTAATTTTCCCCAAGTTGAGTCTGTTTTGCCCGTGACAGTAGCTGGTGAGTGATCGCCCTGTCTTTATCCTGACCCATGAGCTTTTCTGTATCATTTTCCCTCCTTGCCCTGAGGATGGGGGAGTGATGGAGCAGCTGAGCAGGGGTCTGGCGGCTGGCCAGGGTGAGCCCAGCACACCCACCCCCACCCAGAGATTACGGCAGTCAGGGCTCCCTGCATACATCTGAAGGTGACACGTTTCTTCAAACTGCCAGCTCTACTCTGTAAGTGTTACAGAATGACTGTCAGCATGGTTTTATTCAGTAATACTTGGCCATTAGAGACACAAAAAAGTCAGGAGGGTGGAAGGTATTATTTGAAGGCCTTTGAACAGCAACTTTCTTGGAGCACGAGAGGAAGAGACATGTGCTGTGTATCATTGGTTCCACTTCAGTAATTTTTTCTTGTGATTTGATAAATACAAAACAGGAACAGCAGCAACAGCTAAAGAGCAGAACGATGAAGCAAAGACCTAGCACAGATGATATGACTAGGCATTCTCCACCCTATGTCTTTTTTAACTTGTTCTGAAAGTGATGCCTTTGTTCCAGTAAGATAAGGAAATGAGAATATATCTAACTGGTCAAAGGCAAGAGACACTATATTTAGGACACATTACTAATTTTGTACATCTATTATAAAGCATTATTCTGTATTAACATCTTTTGGACCACTTATAGCTGTAACCCTGAATTTAGAAATTCAATATATAATTGTGTGCATGAGTGGAAAAGGCTTGGTTTCCCCCCAAAATTGAAATGAACATTATAGACTATATTTTACTTTTCAAAAAATGTTAGCAAAACAATATGCAAGGAAATTTAGTGGGAATTGCTAGTGATCAAAATTTAAAAATAAATACCTTAAAGCAAATAAATTGCATGACTTGGTTCAATTTTTTTTTCTTCTAAACAGAAATTGACTGGGTTCACTTTAGAGGAATTGTTCCAAACCTATTTGTTCAAAATTTACTGAATTACTTCCTCCTACAGATCAAAATTCATCACAGATGGTTCATGAACAATGTGTGATCCCTATATTGAAATTCTCAATTGCTATTTTGTTTACTTAAGTACATGGGTAACCTCTGAAGTCAGAGAACCAGAAATAAATAAAGTTTCAGTGGGGCTTTTCATATGATGATAAAGGCTCATAAATTTGAATGAATTCTGACACAACTGTTTTATTTGTCAAGATTTCTGAAAATGGTAGTGTGTGGTAAAGAAAATGACCTTTGGTGAGCTTACTGGGTAAACATCAGAGCGTACCAAGGCTGCCTGGTCACATGTTTCTAAGTCTTCATTTGCTCCTGTTAATTGATATTAAAGAATATCTTAAAATGTATGGAATATGGTGTTGCTTTAAATGTTATTCAAGCAGTTATAATGCTGCTGTAACATTATAAATTATGAGAGCTTGTGTCCAAAAACTCCTACAACATGCATGTTTGAAGATGACAGGTTTTATGATGTATAAACATTTAAGTAAAAGTAAGGACTGTTTTAGAAAGTATTTGCTTAAAAACATCTAGTCTATGAATTTTGTTATTTTGTACTATGCATAAAAAACCTCTCAATCTCAGTCTTTTATAATTTAGCAATGCTGCAATATCGGCTGCTAAAAGCAGATTCAGTACTATCCTTTTCTTGAATGCAAGACATTAACTGCATGAAAGGTAAATAAAACACGTGGTTTTTTACCATGACCAGAGCACTTATCTTTTAAGCTATTATTTGCTCTACTGAGGTGGAAATAACAATTATAGGACTGGGATGCATTCCTGACACTGTTCTTAATACAGCTGATATAAAATGCCATATCACTAGATGTTGAATTAAAACCTGGCCCAACTGCTGCATGGATGCATGGTGATCTCATTTTTCCCTTGGTTTTTTTTTTTAAAAAAAACCCAAACACATATTACTTTTAATGTGTAATAAACACCACAAGGCTGCTGAGCTGGTGCGAAGGCTCAGTGCCAGCATATAGAGTGGTCCAGCACCTCTCCCCTTAATTTCCTTCCTCAGCAGCACAACCCTGCCCTCCCTGGCAGAGGCTCTGCTATTCCACTGGCTCCTCACCCTGGGGCTGTGGCTCACTGAATCAGCAGCAACGAAATCTGAGTAACCTGCTAGTTTTATGTACTGGCTTGCTAACAGGTCAGACAGGCAGCAGGGCAAGGGTGAGGGCAGGACACCACACACAGAAAGAAGTAGTAAACAGGGGGTTTCATCTTCCAGTACCTGCAGGTTATTAGAAAAATGTAGCCTTGTAACCAAACGTGAGCTAATTTTCCCCAGGTATCAAAAGATAATTTTTTAATAATCTTTTTAATAGAGTAATTGTCTATCTATACCCGTACTAGGAGCTACTGATAGTCAGCAAGGAGTCTTAATGATTCTTGCCTGTCACAGTCCTCCTTTAAGGCAATGAACATTTATTCCAGCAAAAAGGGAAGAGACATTGAACAACCCTTTTCGTCATGCTGGCTGAAACAATAAAAACAATTGTCCAAAGTACTGACCAATATACCATAGAAAAGCATGAAAAGAAACTGATTTTTTGGACTAACTGCCTTCTCTGAACTGGAAATATGGGGACTAGCAGCTGCCTTCATGTGCTAATGGAGGGGCAGCCAGCAAAGAGATTGTGCCCTAAGGACTCTAAGAAGCAGAGCTTACTTTGGAAAATGTGTTTTCTGCAGAGAGAAAACTGGATATCTGCAAAGAAAAGTGCCTATAGAAAGTATTATCTTTCATTTATTGTTCAAGGCAACAGCTGGGCTGTGTTTATAAGTCACTTAAACCATGTTGAAGAAACACTTCATTCAAGATGACAGCTTTTCTCTTAGCAAAAATCACCTCAAAAAGCTACAACAGTGAACAAGTGCATTGAGCAAAACATAATGCAAATGAAAGAAAGACAAATTAGTGACTCTTGCCACGTCACTGAGTTTTCCAAAGGGTGAAGAATTCTTTTATAAAATAAATGGAAGTATTTTTTGCTGTGAAGGTATGTTTGCCTTCTTAGTTAGTTTTCCAAACCTTGTTTCAAATGCAGAATGCAGCTTCTCGCTTCCTAAGCAGTTTTTCTTGTCAAGGACAAGCTGAACCAATTTATTTGAGCTAAAATGTCCTTTCAGTTTCTGACCAGAATGGAAAGCATTGGTGTGTAAAGCCTGCTTTAAATGGTTGGTGTTGGTGTTAACAAATATCTTTGCTTGCAGCAGAATACTTCCATAGGTGAAAGCCAAATTTGAGGATCAGTTGGTACACACCGTTAATCCAGTGAGCGAACCCTGTAGTTTTATAGACTAATTTTTCTGGTTGGCATGTAGTTGTACAGTAAATCAAGATGACGCAGGGACATTGGTGTAGCATCTTGTCACAATCCACTGTTGGGCTGAATAGTTTGGCAGAGGTTAAACCCCCTTGCTTTCCAAACAACCTCAGATAATTCTGGGAGGTTGGGGGTGGCTGGGCTTAACTTCTGATTAACTCCAGTGTATTATCGTGACTAGGATCCTTTTACATTCTTGGAAACAGAATTAAGACTCAAAACGGAGTCAAGGGCCAAGTCACTTTATTTGGCCAGAAATAGATACAGGAGAGAAAAGCAAAGAAAGAGAGGGGAAAAAAAAAGTGAAAAAGGGAAGGAGAGGGAGAGAGGGAGGGAGAGAGTGGGACTGTTGTGAGGGTTACCACCACGGATCTGTGGCAGTCCGTCCAGTCCAGGCAAGGAGTCCGGGCGTCCGATGCATCTTTGAAGCCAGTGGAGGATGGGATGTTCCAGAATGCACTGCCCGTCGTTTCCGCTGGTTTCCCCTTTTATAAGGTTGTTCTCTTGCATAGTCAGTAACTGTTCTGCACACCCCTGCCTCCCGCTTGGCGGTGGGGTGTGTGCCCAGTACAGTCACTAGAGGGTGCTTGAAAGTTCTAGAGGGTCCAACGTGCCCCCCCTCCCCCCATATGCTGCCAGTCGGCCTTGGGCCTGGGTGCATGCGTGGAGGACAACTACTCCAAGACAACGGGGTGTACGTTCCTGTCGGGTCGACCTTGGTGATTAAACTGTTCGTTCAGCTGCCATAGTGATCAGGCTTTAGTAGTGAAACTTGCTGGCCAGCAATGTTGAGCCAAGTTTCTAGTCCCTGACACATCTTGAACCCAAAGTAGTTCAGTGACAACAAACAGAGGAGAAAGAAAAGTTTTGACTGAAATACTAGAAATTGTTGCAAGACACATATTATTGGCAGGCTCTAAGGGTCCTCTGTATGCATTTTCAGCCAAAGTATCTATAACCATCTTGTAGAGTTTTAGGGAGATTTTGTTGGAAGAAATGGCATAACTCTTCACAGCTCCAGAAAAAATGTTGAGGTTAAATGTGAGAAAAAAAATATTAATGAACTAGGAGAAGACTGTTTCTGCTCATTCTCTGTTGTGGGGAATTTTAGGGGTGTTTTTGTTTTTATCCTCTGCATCTTCTAAAAAGTCCTAAATCTTGTCAGTTAACAATTAGTTAGATGATCACTAACATTTAGGTGACCTGAGCTATCTTCTTGATGTACCTCACAAATTTCATATGTAGGTAATCAACTGGGTTCATAAAAAGCATCTGTGTTTTGTAGAGGCCATTAAAATTCTTTGCAGTAAAACATTTGTGAAAAATACAGATATTTTACTGATGGATTTGCTAATTGATAGAACTGCAGCTAGCTATTTTGAAGTAAACCAGTCATTCTAAAAAGTACCTCTGTACATTTAGGATGAAATTATATGTTGTGCTCCCAGTTTATGCTTTGTAGGTGCATCATACCTGTTCAAGTTCTTTTAGTGGTTCCTTCAGTGTTGCCTCAAGGAACAATTCATGATGCGTTACTGTGGAACACAGGGCATCTGGATGTTAACTGAACATTTCTTTGTGCAGCATTTCATTCTACAGCTCGTACTCACTTTGCACGGTTCTTGCTTGTGCAATGAATGCAATAGCTGACGCCAAAATAATTGTCTAAGTAAATAGTACACACAGTAATGGAGGCTGTAAGAGCATTCCCTTAGCTTGTATGACTTCATTCTAGGCAGTAATTCAAATATTGGCTTAACATTGCACAGTGAGATGCCAATAAGTGCATTCTCTTATTCCTTCTCTTTTAAATGTACTAAAGAAAAGCAGGAGCAAGTAAATAGAGTCCTCGGTTTATGATGTCAGAAAGAGAAGTACAAATATGTTGCTGCATTCAATATATCTCTAAATCTGCTTTTAACTTCACCTTTAAAAAGAACAGGTGACACTGTAATTACCTGGAAAACCTCTTTGTAAATACCTGCTTTCCTAAATCTTTTCACTGGCTGAAGCAGAGATGGCCGTGTCTCACTCAGAACAGCTAACGACATTGGTTCCCCCTTTTTAATTTCTAAACCTGTGACATATAATTTTCCTGTTCATGTAGTAACGTTAAGAAAACCCTTCAATAATTGCCTTTTCAAAATGTTGCCCTCTTGTACAATAGAAGGCTTCATTCTTCTTCTATAACATTTTCTGTGTCCTCATCCCGCTTCTGACATCACTCGTTCTGTATGGAGGGGAAGAGAAGGCTAAGATGACAGTGATTAACTGGCATGAAGCTTGAAATATACTACTTACTTTTCTCTCAGGGGAAAGTTTCTTGGCTTTGTAACAAGAAAACCTCTTCATGACACGTAAGTAAAATTGGTGGGGCAAGCAAGCTCAGGGACATGAGCCTCTGCCTTGCAATTAACCCAATACTATTGCTAGAAACACAAAACGCGAATGCTAAGAAAAGCAGGTGGGGCTGAATCCCATGGCTACTTGGTTGCACTGATCTGATAAGCATTTATGATGCACGCTGATGTCAACCATAGTTGACAGGGTTATGTCAAATTCCAAGAAACCCCATACATCACACACGTATCAAGCAGGAATTATGACAGAACCGTCTCAAGTGAAATTAAATACGTTTTAATAAAATTAAAAGAGCAGGCATAACAACATTGATAGAATATATGTCTTCTGTCAAGAAGGAATGCAGAACAAGCCGATGAACGGTTTAAAGAAACATAGTGGTGCTATTGCTTCTGCAGCTGTTACTGTATTTCTTCTTGAAATGTTATTTTGCCTTATTATTTATTAGTGCATCAAAATAGGCATTTTTTTCAAAACATAAATCTGACTTTTTTTCCCCTGTTAACTAGCAATAGAGAGAAGCACATCAGTATCACAAGCCAGATTAAGATCTGAACAGGGAGCCTTTTTACACAATTGCCAAAAAGGTCTTAATTTAAAATGCAGAACATAGAAGATCTCAAACCATTGAAAAAAGTACAAAGAGATAGGATGCTCCCATTGAAGCAGCTTTCATAACATTCCGATCAATGGAAGGCATTGCTGAAAGCTTTCTTTTAAAAGTTTGTTCTCCAATTCTGCTCCTAGAACCTGTGTTATTTAGGGGCGAAATGCAAATAGTTACCCCACAGCAGCTCTCCCTGTTAACAGCTATGGGTGTCGATTAAAAATCTCTTTTCTATTTCATGCCACATTATTTCTTACTCAAAACCTTTTTGTTTAGCCAATTGCATCAATAGCCTAGTTTTCTGATATCTACCGATAGGTTAGATTAAGGTGAGGAGAAATAAAAGCTTGCAGAGCACCCTGTAACGTTACCTGAAATGAAAGCAAACTAAGGTTTGTTCATTAATGTTACTGAACTGAACTCCATGTAATTCATGCAAGCTCTTTGTGTTTGGAAGATGATGTGGCTGCGTGAACCGGGACATCAATAAATGTTTAAGTTCCTTGATTTCTGGTGCGTGGAGTTAGCTGTTGCGTATCCAGAGAAGAAAACCTACTGGAAAAACGCTATCCCAGAGGACAAGAGAGTTGCCACAGTGGTCGGGAAAAGGGACATGAGTACTTTAAGTCATTCTTAATAAAGCTGCAGCCTGGGACCGCAGTGGAGTAATTCTTTGCAGTGATGTGAGTGTTACCGACAGAGACCAAAGTGACCAAGGAAATAATCACAAGAATACTTCACCTTTCTTCTAAATAGGCCACAGATTCCTGTAATCCTAATCCATAAAGCCTTTGCTTCATGTGGTCTGTTATGGATCACAAAGGCCGCTTGATTAACATGGATTGGCATGGGGTGGTGCTACCAAAATAACATGGTCCTCCGGTCCCTAAGAACAGCTGCCTTTCTATCCTGGCAGAAACACCGTGATGTTTCTCAGGAATTCTCCTTGTACTGGGGTATCTGGGGTGGTAACGCTGTGTCTGATCTCTCAGGCTGCTGTGCAAAGGGGTATTAGCCCTTCCATTCACCAGCCCACACCAACAACATTTATAAGATGAAACTGTAAAAAACCACATCAATCTGAAGCTGTTGTTCTAATACTTAGAACTAAAGAATGCATTACAGAATATACTCACCTATGTATCGTTTTTGATAATGATTCATGCTGTTATAAAGACCAATGTGTTAGCCTAGCAATTACAAACGATGTACCTGAGCATTTAATTAAGAGCAGTTCCCTTCAACAGCTTTTCCAGCACAAGTGAAAGAATGATGTTGAGAGTATAACACGGAGCAAACTCAAATTGGCTTTCAAAGGCCTTGTATGGATACACTAACCAAGCAAACATTGCACCTCCTAAGTATGAGCTTCCCGACATATGCATCGTTTGCAATAATACAAGCACTGTAGTTTCTTGAAAATGCAACACTAGGAGTTTGAAGGTAACAAGTAACGTTACATCACTATTGTGCGTAAGCTGCCATTTTTATGCTAAAATTTTACTTGTGAAGGCTGAGCAGGAGATTTTGGCTGCATGCATTGGAATGTTTTGAAAGTGATAAAAATTAGGTCAGTTTTAAGGTCAGTTACAGCTGTGAGAGAGACCTGCATGTAAGTATTTTCACGTGGCCTACTCTGTTTACTGCACCAGTTTCAAAATAATATTTTAATATGTTAGAAAATACACATAAGCGCTAAATCAGTTTCCTTATCTTTCTTCTTAAATGCCTTCTCTGTGTGTTCTTCAGGTGCCCGAGGATGCCTCTGAGGGTGAATGAATCATTCATCTCGATGAATGGAAATGCTGTTTTGCTTGGTTACTTTTGAAATTTGGAATATTTTGTAGCTCTTTGATAAATCTAGCTCACTTGAACCATTAAAAGCAATGGTCATAAAGCTTAAGAACTATTGTGTATCGCCATAGGGAGGACAGCTGGGACAAGTGCCTTTTATTATATACTTACATACTGTTTTACCCTTTGGGCGCTTCCCTCACCAGCGCACAGGACAGATGCAGCTGCTGTTTCCTAATGGTTGAAAAACCGTAAAACTGTAAATACCTTCCCCCCCTCCTCCCAGGCCCATTCTGAGAAACCACCGACTCGCCTCCTGAGCTGCTAGCTCCCCGCAGCTAGCACCGCCGAAACCGAGGAGATGGTGCTGAGGGGGTACGCGCCCTTCCCCGGCCCCGCCGGGAGGGGAGACCCGCACGGAGCGGCCGGAGGTACCCCACGGCCGGGCCCCCCGCACCCCGAAGGGAGCGGTAGGACAGGGGCCGCCGCGGAGCCGCCCCCCGCCCGCGGCCTCGGGGCGGCGGCTCCGCTCCGCCGCCTGCTCCCCCCCGCGCCCCGCAGCGCGGGACGGCGGCGCCGGTGGCCGCCCCGCACCCCCGGCCCGGCCCGGCGCCTTCCGCCGGCGAGGGGCGCTGCGGGGCGGCGGCGGGGCTCGGCCGGCAGCGGCCGGAGGGGTGCGGGGGGACCGCCGCAGGGCGGTGGGGGCGGCTCCGGCCCCGCCGGGAGGGGGGGCCCTCCCCGGGCGGCTCCGGCCCTCCGCGGGCGCCGCCGGCCGCGGGAGGGGAGCGGCGCGGCGCTGCGGGCGGGAAGGGGCGAGGCCGGCTGCCGCAGGGCTGCACCTGCGGGCGGGCGTCCGTGCGAGCCCGCCCGTGCCCTGCGTGTGCGTGCGAGCGAGCCCTGCCCGCCTCCGTGTCTGCGTGTGCGAGCGTGGGTCCGTGTGCGCTCCGCGGCGGAGCCGGGAGCCGAGCCCCGCGGCGGCGGGAGCGGGACTTCACCCCCCCGCTCCGCCGAGTTGCCATCAGCGGCGGCGGGGATGCTGCTGCTGCTGCCTTCTTCCTCTCCCGCCGGCGTTCCTGGTAAGTCCCTCTTAACAGCAACTGTTTGGGGTATTCCCCACACCCTCCCCCCCCAAGCCGTGAGAGGGACTCGAGGCAGCGGAGGAGGAGGAGGAAGGGGAAGGCTGCGGCGCGGTCCCGGCGGAGAGCGAGTGCCGAAAGCGGGGCGCGGCGCTGGGGGTGCCCGGCCGGGGGCTGCGCCAGCCCCGCTCCCCCCCGCCCTTCGCCGAGGGCTTCTGGTGTTAATAACGTGCTGGGAGGTGCTTTAATGTTTGGTTGGGTTTTGTTTTTTAATGCTTTCTACAATACGTTACTATGAAAATTGAAGGAGGTGGATCGTGCCCGTCAGTGACGCCGTTCGTGGTTCTTGCCCTGTGGAAGGGGTGAGGAGGAAGGGGCGCTCAGTTCTCCTCTTCCTCACCGAGCCGGTGAGCGGCTCTGCGGCGCTCAGGAGGAGATCGGCTCTCGTTGGGTGCTGCCTAAATTTTTCTTCCAGGTTTTTGCTTTAAAAAAAAGATAGTCTAGCTATCGTTAAATATAATAATGTAAAACTTAAGTTTTATTCTATAACTGTACAAAGAAAGGAGTAAATGGTGGAGACTGAGAACCACTTACATAAAGTAGTTTGGGTTACTTGGTAGTTACTGAGCGCAGCTAGCCAGTACGCATTTCAGCATAGCAAGCATGGAGTTGTACCACAAGGAACGGTTACTGGGGGATTCTGCACCCCAGGATTAGCGATTTTAGGAAATCCTTGGGAGGGTTGATGGGCAGACAGCTGGGCAGGAGCCCTTTAGGTGAACGTGAGAAGACAGAGGAGCAAGTGGGAAAATTACCAGTGAGGCACACAGGTAATTTTTTACTGTTACTGGTTTGCTGTGTGCGCTTCAGATGAGAGATGTGCACGCCAGGTGCAGCCCGCTGCAGTAAGCAAAACATTTAAAACCCCTTTTTGTAAAGCCACTTCACAGCATATGTTTTCTTGAAGAAAGAAATAAGTGATTGGGTCACTGCCTAGAAATGCCAAGGTGAGGAATGGGCTCCTTACTCAAGAGGAAAGGGTTTAGCAATATCTAGTGCTGAAATGTCACTTTGGACAAGTGAATTTTGGAATTTGGAAAATTCATTTGGACATCCTGAGATTAGCCAGAGGGTGCAAGTTCTTTAAAATAACAGCACTCAATAGATTAATAAGGTCTTAAAGTTTTTCGTCATTAAACAACTTTAAACCAAGGATCTTTTTTCTAAAGGCAGCTCTGTTTTTAACAGGACTTAGTATGGAGAAATCTTATGGACTGTATGTGGGGGAGGCTGGAATAGGTGATCATAATGAACCCTTATTGCCTCTATTAGGCATATAATCAGGCAAGCTGTGTTGTCTCTGAGGGCACGGTCTCCAGATAATCTCTCTTACCTTCCCTTTGTTCCTCCAGGTTTCTTGATGTAAAAGGACTTGGTAATATTAGTGGTTTGCCTTTGGCTATATGCTTTTCTGTGTATCGTTAATATAAATTATTCCCCAAATGCAATTAGATCCAGGGGTCTCTGCGCTTCTGTTATGCATCTAAGCTATCATAGTGAAGATCAGGAAGGTGAGAGTTGCGACGAGAGCTGCTGTTCATGGATCTGAGTAAGGTTTGAGGAACGTGGTTTGTAAGGCTGGAGGTGTGGGAATCATTTCCAGACAGTATCAGTGTGTTGAAACATTTGAAGTGATTTAACATGTTAACATTTCTAAGCTGTCTTCAGCACTATGTTTACTCTTAATAAATACTTATTAGCATGTTTTGACTTTTATGGGTTTTTGTGGTAGTTGAAATCTTAAGTTCTTTTGGGGTGGAGAAATGCTTATTTAACCAAAACTTGTGTGAATTTTGGGTGGTAGCTGTATTTTTTGGAGTGGGAAAACAGTAGGTATGAAGGATCTTAGTAAACAATTTTCAATGTAATGTTGCAGTCATCTAATTGTTTGCCTGTCTTCAAAACATGTTCTTATTATATGATGTTGTCTCCTCTAAATCTCCTTATCAAGAGAGACAAATTTTGTATCTGATGATAAATTGCTGTCTATTAGTAAGACGTTTGGTCTTACAGGGTGGGAGGGAGGAAGGGAATCCATTTGATAGAGCGTCGGCTGAAGGCAGCTGCAGTGCAGGATTGCTCTGTGACTGAGCACTTTGTTTCCCAGTTCTTTATTGCTATTGCCTTGTCTACATTTACTCTGCCATCTAATCAAAATTCCCTCATACCAGGGATGCGCTTGCTGACGCGTTGTCCCAGAGCCTGGAAACTTAAGAAAGCAGAATAGATGAGAACAGCTGGACGAGTAGACCTTGAAGAGCAGTGTGGATTTGAGTCCAAGGGCAGCAGGTAGGAGGTATTTTTGTTGTAGGCACAGGAGGCTGATGTGTGTGTGTTTCTTTTTGGATCTTTAGGGTAGTTTTTTCTCATCTCTTTATACAGAAGGACAATATAAACATATACGTACAATGTGTACCAGTGAACACAACACAGACATACAGTATATGCTAATGAAGCCCTCTGCCTTCTTCCTGTTCCAAACAGCCTGGGTCTGCTGTAAAAAAAGGTAATTTTAAGCTGGTATTTTGGCCTTTCCTGGGTGTGACAGAGTGGTCCCACTTTGTGTGGCTTTCCATATGCTGAGGCACAGCTTCAGAGCAGAATCAATTGCTCGGGAACTGAATTTGGCTATTTTTTTAATTTTTACCTCAGCCTGCACTGAAATTTCTTCATAATTCAATTACTCTAATCTGTACCTTTTTATTTTCATTGTAACTTTGCCCTGGGTATACTTTTTGTATTGCTTAGAAATGTAAATGGATATCAGAAATGAAACAAAATTCCGTTGTGGTTTGTACTCTATTCCACAAATGAGTATTAATAGGAAGCTCCTTAACTGAGAATTCTATTTATTTTTAAGAGAGTTGCTTTGCATTTTCACTTCAGTGCATCTCTGGAATATTTAAATTATCTAGGGCATCCTTTGTTGCTGATATATAAGCGCTCTTTTTAGTTGCTCTGTCTTGGTTCCAGATGAGCTTGTCGTAGTGGTTGGTTGGTTTTGGTTTTTGTGAAAGATTACCTTTCACCACAGCCACTTCATGTGAGGAAGACTGTGCCTTTAGGAGTGATTGCATTACGCATGGGCATAACTTGTGATCTGAATGCAGCTGAACCTACTAGTGTCTCTCCACTGGGACTCTGGTAACTTCTGGATTAGACTAACACCTTTCACCTGTACAGCCTCACAAAGTGCAGAGGCAGCCGTGTATCAGCAGATGGGAGGAAAACGTGTTCACAGCATGAATGTCTCCAAGTTTTTATATAATGTATGACAGAGGTGGGGACAATGCAGGAATGGTATACAGCACCAGTGCGTTTCCAGGGGTTGAACAGGAGAGTGGAACTTGAAGGAAATGGGGTTTTATATATATGGTACAGAACTTGCAGGGTATTATCTGAGCATCATGGAACCAAATGTCCATGACTATGGGAACATTGTTTCCAAGGTTTCTGCTATTAGACAAATTTCTGGGAGAAAGCACTGTTTGAAAGCAAGCCATTTGTCATTTGAGGATGATATTTTTCATTTGCCGTTACTACATGGCACAGTTGATGGCTTTTTGAGCAATTTTATGAGCTGAATCTGAGCTTGTCGTCTCACTTCCGGTGGCATTGCAGAACTGTAGAAAAGGTCAGACTTAGGAAGAGATGTACTTAATATCGCTTCTAAAATCTCATTCATTTTCCCAAATCTTTGCATAAAAACCCTAGGGCTTGATGGGTGGAAGAAATCAGGAGCTGAATTCTCATTCTTGCAATATAAGACTGCTTAAGATGATAAATAGGCTAATGATGCCAAGGATGCCAGGTGCTTATACACACCTGTGACTTCAGAAGGCTAAGAGATGCACAAGTCCTATGTTCACTTAAATAAATATCTTGTGTAGGAATTACTATCCATTCACTGTAGCCATAGGTGCAGCAATAGTACTAACTGCAATATGGAGTGTGTTAACATGGACAGGTGAGAATATTAAATTTATATTGGGAATGGGGAATCTTCATCTTGCGTAAAGTAATTCCAGAAGAATATGATGAAAGCGAGTATTCTTGAAACCCATAGGTTCAAAACATATTTTGGTGTTACACTGGAGATAAATAGTAAAAAATTGTAATATGGCTGCCTACAGTGATAGGTTGTATTGCAGAAGGCACTTTTTCTAACAGGTTTTCTACACTAGCTGTTGTTTCTGTACATTTTTCACAGTTGCCAACTATAAAACAGCTTCTTTGACTTTTGTCATGACTTTTGTCACTTTTAACTTTTGTTAATCTACAAGTATATACTTCTCTCCAGGATTAATTCTATCCCTCTGGTCTTTATATATATTTTAAGTAGACTAAGGCCAAGTGTAAGGTCCTGCACCTGAGTCAGGACAACCCCTGGTGCCAATACAGGCTCAGGGTTGAAGGGATTGAGTGCAGGCCTGCTGAGAAGGACTTGGGGGTACTGGGGGATGAAAAGCTGAACATGAGCCAACAACGTGTGCTTGCAGCTCAGAAAACAACCATATCCTGAGCTGCATCAAAAGGAGCATGCCCAGCAGGTTGAGGGAGGTGATTCTGCCCCTCTGCTCTGGTGAGACACCATCTGGGGTGCTGCATCCAGCTCTGGAGCCCTCAGCACAAGAAAGACATGAGCCTGTTGGAGTCGGTCCAGAGGAGGGCCACAAAAATGATCTGAGGACTGGAGCACCTCTCCTACGAGGAGAGGCTGAGAGAGTTGGGGTTGTTCAGCCTGGAGAAGAGAAGGCTCTGAGGAGACCTTATTGTGGCCTTCCAGTACTTAAAGGGCGACTATAGGAAAGATGGGGCTCAATCTCTTCAGCGAGGCCTATTGCGACAGGACAAGGGGTAAAGGTTTTAAACTAGAGGAGGGTAGATTTAGACTGGGTATAAGGAAAACATTTTTTTTACCACGAGGGTGGTGAAACACTGGCACAGGTTTACCAGAGAGGTTGTAGATGCCCCATCCCTGGAACCATTGAAGGTCAGGCTGGACGGAGCTCTGAGCAACCTGATCTAGTTGAAGGTGTTCCTGCTCACTGCAGGGGGGTTGCACTAGGTGATCTCTAAAGGTGCCTTCCAACCCAAACCATTCTATGACAACATAGAAGTGATAATATATATTAACTGTTGGCATCTGTATCTAGATTATAGCCCTCTCCATTGTTATTAGCAGTGTTGAGATTTAGAGGGGAAAAAATGATGAAGTCATAGCTAAGTTTTTCATGGGACTGTTGTTTTTACCCTGTCTAGTTTTGAAACCCTTGCTGTCAGAGCAATATGGACAAGTAGGATGCAGTCAGGAGAAGAAAAATTATTAATGCATTGGAGAGTAATGATTTGTTAGGTAAGACTGAAAACTGTCAAAGGAGAAGGCTATACCTCCTTGGTATTTTCTGTTTCTGCTGTGAAATGATTATGACAGCAAAGAAAGGTGGAGAAGTATGAGTAACCTGTGCAAACACAGGTGTCATCTGGGTGGCACTGGGGTGAGTAAGGAGTGCCCTGAAAGACTAAGGTGTGAGGAATTCTACATGCCATGGGGCTGCTGGTATATTTGTAAACCCTGTGCTTTCATTAGCATAGGTTTGTCTGGCTTTGTCTTTTCTAAGTGCAGAACCTGAATGGAGGCCATTGAGGAAAATTTAACTGTGTGTTCTACCAGTATTTGGGCTGTCAGCATTTCACACTAGAAGTAATAGTCCTCTGGATTTCCTGTTTTTCCTGGATGTCTTTAGACAGGGGATTGTTTTGGTTATGATTGTGAGAATCTTTAAGGGAATTGTTTAAACAGTATCATCCATAATAAGGTACAAACCGTATCATGATCAAACCTTTTCTTTTAATAAGACCATCTCTGATTTCGCAGGAATTTGCAGTTTGCCCTGAAATCACTTTGAAATGTCATCAGCAGGGTCATGGTTCATTTCTGTTGTGGAAGGAAGCAGAAACATGTCAAAATGATTTGTGGAACGTGAGTTTTGAATGTACACGTTCTCGGGTGTTTAAATAATTAATGTAATATTGTTTATATCTGAATTGAAATTAAGCTCACTCCTGATTAATTTTGTGGAATTGTGTTAATGTTAGTTTGCCACACCATGTTTCCAAATATGAAAAGACTGTTTGGAAGTAAAAGCAATTAAGCATTCAGCTTTAGGCTTGATGGAAGACATGAACCATTGATACTTGCAAAAGCCTTCACCCTAATTTACTGAGGATAATGCTTACTATTAACTAGTGATGGTTGTTACAGGTGTTTTTAATGTTGTCATTTTTCAGAGTAAAGTTGGGTTTTGAGGAAAACCAGGGAAAATAAATATTTTCACAGAATCCCAGGTTGGAAGGGACCTCAGGGATCATCTAGTCCAACCTTTCTAGGAAGAGCACAGTCTAGACAAGATGGCCCAGCACCCTGTCCAGATGACTCTTGAAGGTGTCCAATGTGGCTGAGTCAACCAATTCCCTGGGGAGATTATGCCAATGGTTGACTGTCCTCACTGTGAAGAATTTTCCTCTTGTGTCCAGTCAGAATATCCCCAAGAGAAACTTATGTCCATTCCCCCTTGTCCTCTCCATGTGAATCCTTGTAAAAAGGGAGTCTCCATCTTCTTTATAGCTTCCCCTTAAGTACTGGCACATGGTGATGAGATCCCTTCTGAGCCTCCTTTTCTCAAGGCTGAACAAACCCAGCTCTCCCAGCCTATCCTCGTATGGCAGCTTCCCAGTCCTTTGGTCATCTTGGTGGCCCTTGTCTGGACCCCTTCCAGGCTGTCCACATCCTTTTTGTAGAGCGGGGACCAGAACTGTACACAGTACTCCAGGTGTGGCCTGACAAGTGCTGAGTAGAGAGAGATAATGACTTCTTTATCTCTGCTGGTGATGCCCTTTTTGATGCAACCCAGCATCCTGTTGGCCGCCTTGGCCACAGCAGCACACTGTTCACTCATGTTGAGCTTGTTGTCCAGCAGGACCCCCAGGTCCCTTCCCACAGAGCTGCTCTCCAGCCAGGTGGATCCCAGTCTGTGCTGCACTCCTGGATTATGTTTTCCCAGGTGCATGACCTTACACTTCTCCTTGTTGAACTTCATAAGGTTCTTGCTGGCCCACTCTTCCAGCCTATCCAGGTCTTTCTGCAGAGCAGCTCTCCCTTCTGGAGTGTCTACTTCCCCACTCAACTTGGTGTCATCAGCAAACTTGATCAGGCTACACTTGATGCCATTATCCAGATCACTTATAAAGATGTTGAATAACATTGGGCCCAGTACTGATCCCTGGGGGACTCCACTTGTGACAGGTTGTCACTTGGAAAAGGAGCTATTTACCACCACCCATTGGGTGCGGCCTGTCAGCCAGTTCCCCACCCACTGCACAGACCACTTGTCTAGGCCATAACGCATTAATTTCTCCAGAAGGAGACTGTGGGGGACCGTATCAAAGGCCGTGGAGAAGTCTGGGTAGACAATGTCCACTGCCCACCCCATGTCAACCAGGCAAGTCACTTTGTCATAGAAGGCCACCAGGTTTTTCAAGCACGATCTGCCTTTAGTGAAGCTATGTTGGCTTTTCCCAATCACATCCTTCACTTGACTTGTGATGGGCCTCAGGAGGATTCGTTCCATACCTTTCACAGGGATTGAAGTAAGGCTGATGGGCCTATAATAACCCAGATCCTCCCTCGAGCCTTTCTTGTATATAGGGGTAACATTTGCCTTCCTCCTGTCCTCTGGGACATCCCCCATTCTCCATGACTTCTCAAAGATTATGGAGAGTGGCCTTGCAATGATGTCAGCCAGCTCTCAACACCCTCGGTGTGGATGGTGTCAGGGCCCATTGATTTGTGGGGGTCAAGCTCCTGTAGTAATTCATGTACTAACTCTTTCTTCACCGATGGTGGGTCGGTGTTGGGATTAATCGGCAGTTTTGTCCCCAAAGCCTGGGACCCTACAGTGCTGGTAAAGACAGAGGTGAAGGTGTTGAGGACCTCTGCCTTTTCAGCATCATTGGTGATTGACTCTTCCGTTTAACAGTGTGCCTATGTTTTTCTTCTTTTTCTGCTTATGGTTGACATGTCTGAAGAAACCTTTCTTGTTATTTTTGACATCTGCAGCCAGTTTCAATTCGAGTTGGTCTTTTGCTTTTCTAACTGCATCTCTGGATTTGTGTTTGTTGTCCATATCTTTCAGCTTCCAGTGAGATGGTAAGTGGTTTTAAATGACCATCTTCAGTGGCCTGGACAATGTCTGGCCATCGTCCAGGCACAGGCCTGGGCAGAATCCTGCTTCTGCTTTGAACAGTGTTCCAGAAGCACTGTATCTTTGTGTGAGGAAAGGAAACTCAGTTACAGTCTACCTCCCTGCATGAGTTGGGGCTGCACAACATCCAGTAGTAAAACTTGTAAATCAGTCACAAGGTACTGGTTTTAAGTTCATCACTTTTCAGAACAGTTAAGCCTCGGCCATATTTAGAAATACTCTGCATATTTGGTGCTTTTACACTAAAGAGTAAGACCTCTGGTTTGAAGTTAGTGGTGTAGAAACATTTTCCAAACAGTTTGCCACCTTCTGTATGTTGCTCTTTCTCTCCCATACTCAGAATTGAAGGACTTGCTCTTGGGTAAAAGCAAAAAGATCTGTGGGTTTTCTTTTACCTTGCTTTAAAAGTCCTGGCCTTCTACTTCTTTACTGAAATGACCTAGCTGAAAAGACCTTTCTCTGAACAAGTGCGCTCTTTCTTCTGGCCTGTTCCTGTACCCGCTCCCATCCTGAAGATTCTGGCTTTCCTTCATTGAACCTTTGCACTCATTCACATGGTGGCTTCTGATGAGATTGATCTGAGTCAGTGCTGTTACTAGAGATAGATTGATTTCATTAATTTTAAACGTACTGCGGATCAATTCAGAGACTCGCTATGTCTGTAACATGCTGCCTTAAAATGCATAGCAGTATCACAAACGATGTTTTATTAGCCTGACCACCCTTTAGTTGAAAAAGTAATGTTAGAAAAGCAATAGCTACTTCTTAACCTTAAATCTGGGCAACATCATATTTAATTTGATACTGAAAACATAGCCATCAGACAATGTAGCATGGATTGCAAGTTTGTTTGGGGTGTGTTTGTGTTAATTTGTATCACAAGCACACAAACAGCTGATATGGAAACCCCATGAATTCATAGAAAAAAAAACCCACAACTTTAATTGCACAAGCTGTTTAAGTTGGAATAGTTTAAGTATTGGGTGTAGTACATGTTATTTTTTGATTGCCCTATTCTCAAAAGCTAGAAGTAATCAAAGTCTTGTTTGATACTCTTGTCTTTTGACTTGATAGAGTCCTCCTGATTCTGCGTGGAAGTAGACTGCATCTGATGTATAAACATGCACTTTTTGGAAACTACCTTTATTTTTTTTACATTCTCAGAAATGCCCCTTTTGACCTTCTAGTCTTTGTTAACGGTGAGGGAATGAGACCAGGTTGAAGTTTTTCATTGAGATTTGAGTAACAGAGGAATGGCAACACGGACAGAATAACATATCACCATGTGGCAGCCTCACATAGTCAAGGATGTGACTTTCTTTTTTTTAAAAAGGGAATTCCAATGACAAAATAACCTGTAACAAGGGAGGGATCACTAAACAGAGCAGAGCTGCTTGTCTTACTGTCGTCACGCGTTTTACAGCAGAGATAATTTTCATTTTCATATGTGCAAGCCGAAGCCAGGAAGAATAAGAGTGGTTTTTCTCTCTTTGCTTCAGAGTGCTTCTGTCCCTCCTGTTATTTCATTGCATCAGGCAAAGATGCAGTGATGGTGTCTGAATCATGTCACTTTGACTTCAGAGGGAGGAGAGAGCAAGCATGAACTGGGTCACAAGAGTAAAAGACACTCAGAAGTTCAATATTAAAGTTTAACTGTAGTCTGTATAGTATGAAAGCTGAAGCTTTATTCAAGAATGAATATGTATATGTTCATATACATAGAAAACCCTCTCAAGTTAATTCACAAATAGAATTTTTTGTTAGCTAAGCATAACTGTCTGAAGACATCTGTGTGAGGACAGCATTGAAGTAATGCTCAGTTATTAGTGCATAAATGATGTGAGAGGAGGCTGAAATCTTTCTTTCTGTTACTGCAAATATTCTTGAGCCTTGCTGTCAATGTAATGTCCCCCGTTGTTATCTATCCACTTACTTTTTTGTTTTGGGGAGGAAAATGAAAAAAGACATGTAAATCATAAAGGATAAAATACATAGCAAGATATTCTTCTTTCAGTATCATAAGCAGATATTTGAACAACATTTTGGGAAGTAAAGCACTAAAAATACATATATGAGGTCTTAAAAATGTGTTGTGTTTGGGTTCCTGGGGATAAATAATTCTGTCATCCTTTTGTAGGATCGTAAGGTCTTTTCCTTTACTGTACTACTAACATGCATACCTAAATAGCAGGTTTTAGGCAAAAAAGTAGCAGCAGAAGGATTATAAAATATCGTGTATCGAGAGGCAGGAGGGAATAAGCAGGAGGCCAGTGACAACAGTCTGGGTTTTGTGCTTTAAAGAGTTTCTTTTTGTCTCCCAGTGAAGTCTCTGTTTAGATTTGAAGGAGCTAGTATACCTAAGCGGCTTGTGGTTCATTTTGAAATCTGTGTAGCATAGACAGAAACTTGCTTGTTTGAAAGAATATCTTAAAATAGCAATGGAAAATATTTCTAATATTAAAGTGTACTCCCTGTGGTATGATATTTTCTGTTTACCGGTGAATATGGATAGTGCAAAAAGAAAAAGGGCCAAGTGCATGGCTCCCTAAAGATAAGGAGAATCTTTCAGTTGGTCAGAGTTGGCAATGGAGCAAATGTTTCTGAATTAGCCAGATGCCAGTTACTTTTGTATTATAAAATTTCTGCATCCTTAAATTAAGGGGCCATGACCATATTCTTTGCATTGACTATCAATACATTACAACTTTTCTGTTATTATTTAAGGAATCCCACAGCATTGATCCACCTGACTTATGACTGCTGCACCTCTGGTTCATACCTGTTGGAGTCTGAGGATGTTGATTCATAAACGCAAAGCCTAGTACAGCATAATTTTGGCCTTCTGCCTGTGGGTTTTGTTGCACTGCAATAGTATGATCCTCAGTAGTAGAGGCTGACTTCTCCAACTATGTTTTGAAACCCTATGATATAAAGAAACATAAATGGAAGATCAGCATGAGAAGAAGGGTAGAAACAGTTGAGCAGTAATGATCATGACAGGAGGTAATTAAATGCTGTGTGGTACTTGATGTCCAGGATTCTCTAGAAATAAACAGAAATTTTATCAATTACGCTTTTTGGTGGACTTTGGCTGATAAGGTGTTCAGTGATTCTAGCAGAGGAAGAGTATGCTTTAATGTGCTCAGGGGCTGTGCTGGTTCATTGCAACTCCCGGGCTGCCCGAGACTTTTTTCCTCTAACTGTTGTAACAAAACGTTGTGTTAAGCGTTGAGCTTGAGGGAAGCTAAGAATGGAGCTGAACCAAACTGGACCCAACTGAACAATATAATGACAATTCTTTTTCCTTCAACAGAGCCATATCAGTTTATATTACTGAAGGAGCTGGATCCCTGTATTTAAAACAGTTTAAACTGGGCTTTTTGCCGTCATGAAGAATTCTGTCTGACACAATCGACAGGGTTCCTTTTAGTGTCCTTCCACGCACCAGTTTAAATGGTTAATTACCTCACACATATGGGCACTCACTCATACATGCATACTCCTGTGCATCTGGAAATCTGCTAGAGGCTGGTAGTAGAACTGGAGGCTGGTAGTTCTCATTCTTACACGAAAACTCAAATCATGAAACTGAGCTATGTGTATGTTCATGGGAGCAGATTTTAATGACAAGCTTGAAAATCAAAGTAGGCTTTCCAAGGTTTGTGGTGGTTCTGGATTGGAACAAAATCTATACGGAAAGCCATTAAAAACAAGTTTGAGTAAGTTTTATTCTGGGGTGAATTTGAACAGAAGGATTGTTGCAGTCATGATGACTGCAATCCAAAGAAAATAATTGCCTCAAGCTCTAGCAAACCCAGATAATTTTTCACAGCTCTGTTTCACCTTCAGAATCCCTTTTCCAATGCCCAGTACAATAGTTCTTCACTCCTCTATTTCAATAGAGCAGTAAGGACAGAGTGACTGCTTTACCAAAATACCGTTACACCTTCCCCACACTAAAAGACTGCAAGTATATATGTGTCTGGAGACCTCGTGGTGGAGAAGGAAAAGAGAGAGAGGGAAACCCAAGTGAAAAAAAGCAACAGGTTATCCACTTATTGGAGGAGAGCAGTCAGCTAAGCTGAAAAGAGCAGAATAGTATTTAAGGCTTACAAACATTAACCATGATATTTTGCAGAGAGGTTTCACGACCCATGCTAGTGAGGTTTTCCATGTTCTCTGAGAGCAAAGCAGAAGAGCGCTCACGTTAGGTCAGGAAAAAAGGTCCAGCGAGGCCAACATTTCTGGCTATGAAAGAACAGAAGGAACAGGGCAAATACCGAATAATACCTTAATTTTCCTCCCCACAGTTCTCCATAACTAAATGGAACCAGTGCCCTTATGCTCCCTCAGCTAAGTTTGTGTCTGGACTATTGCAAATAATAGACCTGATAGAAGTCTGAAAATCAAAGCAAGCTTTCTAAATTTTTGTGAAACTTCCGAATGGAGTTGTTTCTGTATAGGTACCTTGGGGCATTAGTCTTAGCTTTTAGTGCCTTTTTCTCTCAATCTACCCATTTAATTAGCTTTTAAACCATTTATTGTATTGACTTAGGCAAGAACGTCATCAAATGAATTATTTGTTTTGGTGAGTAGTGTTCCTTCTTTTTGCTAAGCAAATAGTTTCAGCTGTTCCAGAAACTTGAATTTCATTGATTGAGGAATGAATGACACAGATGTTTATGGAAAAACTATTGAAAGACTCTGCCTTCTGGTAAGGATGACAACAGATGGAATTAATTGATTTGGATATATTATAAGTGGCATGACCAAAAATTCTTATAGATCAAGTTGCCCAGTATGTCTCACACATAGGGCGTTTTTAATTTTGTGTTTATTTTAGTGTTGGTTTTCCAACAAGAGAATACTTGAAAAGCTGATGAAAATTTCAGAGAGCTCAATACAAGCAAGATGTCAGAGCAGGTAAATTGATGGATGGATTCTCAGAATAGTTTCATGTGATATTATATAGGTAAATGCATATAAGATGAGTATTATGTATCCCCCCGCGTTTTGGTGAACTTGACAGCCTGAGTCCTGCTTACCCAGTTCTGTGGCAGCATAGAAAATTAGTATTCTGAGTAATCTGTCTCTAGCAATTAAGTGGTCACTTAATCCTGATCTCTTGTCTACTTCTCCAGGCTGGAGGGTATGTTCCAGTGTCTTAAAAGCATTCAGATACTTCTGTTCCCTTTGTTTCCACAACAGGTCATGAGTAATCTTATTGTCAGGTGGTTTGTAACAGCAATAAGGCCTGCACTCAATACATCTAGGATCAGTGGATTCATTTATTAAACCAGTTTCAGTCTACATTTAGAGACCTGGAAATCTATCTGTGCCTCTTCTTTTGCCTTCATGGGTAGGACCTCCCTGTTTCCAAACACTTGGACTGTGTATAAACAACTAAGCCTTTTAAAAATGTATTTAAACACAGTATTCTTCAGTATCCTGGCTTACTGCCTTCACAATGAGAACATCCCACGGGTGAGACCATCTCCCATCCAGCTCTTTGGGGATTAGCCAGAGACAGCCTCTCCTTGATCTGCCTACAATTCCAGGGAGATGCTAGTCTGGCCTGGTGAAACAAATCAGATTTTGCTCCCATGTGGGCAAGGTGTCCCTGGCCCAGGCCATCTCCAAACCTCTGCTTTCTCTTCTTCTGATGTGCAGGCTTGTGTCTGATCTCATGACATCGGAACACATACCGCTGCCTTGAGCTGTGGGATGGATGTTTCCTGTGCACATCAGGTCATTTGGAAGGATTGGATCTGCACAAGGAAACTACACCTGGGGAGTGAGTGGGCTTCCTAGTGGAACACAACCAGGAGAGATGCTAAGTTGTGGTGTAGCACAATAGACTTTATCCTCCCCTATTATCTCATCTGCCAGGTGTGTGCTGAGCTGGCAAGCCGCATTTGTTCATGCAAGTTCACAAATTGGGGGAAAGCACTTTTGTTGCTGTGAAGGAGACATAACAAAAGGGAGCCTAAGATGGGAGTTGAATGAATCTTATAGATGGGATCTGACAGATCTGCATCTCTGATGGTAAAATCCTCCTCAAAAAAGGCTGCTGCTGTTGAGAAATGAGGTCATCACTGTAATGAAGAAACTTAATACCTTTTTGTGGGAATTCATGTTGCATCTGCATTCAAGCTGTATGCAGAAGATGTGATTTTTTTTAATTTCAGGTGGCACTGGAAGAATTGTGAGCGAGTAAGCATTGCATAAGAGGCTTAACTGTGGTTTGGATTTTCACTAACATAATGGAGTGCATCCTGGGATAACTTGTTGTACCAATGCATGTTGAAACTAACCCTAAGGTTTTCTGTAGTGCCTATAGCCCATTGCAGTGGTGGGACATTTGAATCCTATTGCAGCATGAAAAAAGTAAAACTATATCACCGCCACTCTGCGTGCACACCAGTCCTGCAAGTTTGTTTATTTTTTGCAGCTGGCTGAACTTCAGTGTCTTTGTGCACTTAGTCTTATGGTGTACTGCTAGCAGCGTTGAACTATATAGTAGAGAAAGACTATCCGCTCATTTTCCACAGATTAGTGATCATTACTGTAGTATAATTAAACTTTAAGTGTATCTGTTTATTAGTTTGCCAAATCTACTGGGTAACATAGCCAAAATATATCAAAGTTAGTTTTTCACGTCTTGGTCATAAAAGTCAATGATCTAAAGATTGAGCCTGTTCATAAGAAAGTGCATTCCAACCTGTGCCCCTTTTTCTCGTCCCCTTGCTATGCACCAAAGAAAGTGCCCAAGCTCTAATTTAATTAATGGAAAGCTTAAACTTTTGTTGTTGTTGTTGTTGTTTAATAGAGTGGTGTTCCCTGCTTGAACACCACATGTTTCCTTATGGCAGGAAACCTTCCTGAGGATGTTGTATGCAAACAGCTCTGCATCCTGTGGTCTCTCTGCAAATGTTTGAGTTCATACTGTGTTTGACCTATGGACTAGCATAACTGCACTGCAGAGTTGCGCAATCAAACAGGCTGCTAAACAATACTGAATTCAATTAGAAAACTCTTCCATCTGCCATTCTGTATTGTTTTGAAAGCTACCATGCTTCCATTTTTAAGAGACTACTTAGTATTGCTACAGGTAATGTATTTATAGATTGAAGAGTTGAAGGAGTGGAGAGAGGAAGGCTGTGAATATAAATGTATTTGCCGAAGAGTAGCTTAGAGTTTTTAGGACTCATCATTAAAGAGGGGAAGGAACTGCACTTTCTAAGACTTATCTAATCTACTATTTCAGTAAAATCTTGCAGTTTTCTTAGTAATGGATTAAAGTACTAAAGATAGTGCTGTCCTCAGATATTATTTTTAACAAGTATTTAATGCTGAATCAACCTGCACACTCTCTGTAGGGGTAATAAAAGGGATCAGGCTAGCCTCTGTTGTTGTTGGGGTTGGTCTGTAGTTTTTTGGGTTAAGTTTGAAGCAGTTGAGAAGTAAAACGATCAATAATCCATTACTAAATACAATCCTGTCAGATTGGAGGAGAATATTTTATCCTTTTGATATGCTTTTAATAGCCTGAGGAGCATTCTTTACGAGGCTATGCTTTTTGTTCAGTAGATCATGTGTGGCAAAGACAAAGCTATGTTATTTATGTTGATGGCTTCTGGTTATATTTTCTGCTTTCAAGCAGCAGTTTGAAACTGTAATGTATTTATTAGCTGCATTTTATTGCTTTGTCTTGTGCATTATACAGCCCTAATAACATTCACTCTAACTTTTTTTGTTTTGCTTTTGCATCTTTTTAAAAAGCTTGTATACACATATATATGGGGAAAAAGAGCAGCTTATAGAAATCTGTATTCCTTAATGTCTTCCAGGAAGATGTAGTCTCACAGCTGGAAAGGCCATTTAGCTTCTGGGACTGACTTTCTCAGTGTCTCTTGCTAACCTTTCATTGGAAATGATTGGTTTTAGAATAGTGCTGCTGCTTTTAGACAAATGTTGCAGAGAACATTTTCAGATACTAGTTGGTTTTTAGATGCTCTGTTGAATTTGAGTATAGAAATGTAATCATGTTGCTTATTACTGGTTTTCCAGTTTATCAGTGTCACTATCGCTTTGTATTAAATAGAACATTGCTCTACAGTTCTGCAATGGCTTGAGTATGTGTGCGCATATATGTATAAAAAAAATGTGTAATGGATAAATGTGGGGTTTTTTCCATAAAAAGGATGTTTTGTGGCTTTTTGGAGGGCATAGGGAAGCCTTTGCAAGGAAAAGGGAGGATGAATGAAGGGTTCTTGTTCTCTATAACAAGGTGAAGTTATTTTATGCTCCAGGGCCTGACACTCAAAGGTGCTAGGAGTCCGTAAGGTTCTTTAAAATCATACGGGATTATGGATGCTCAATATACTTGAAAAATCAGGCTGTCTGTAACTGGAGTGTTCAGCCATCAAGATACATTAAATTACCAAAGTGTTTCCCTTCCTGTCCTGATAACAAAAAATGTTTTTATAAATATATCAGTGACAAAAGGAGGGCCAGGGAGAATCTACCTCCTTTGTTGGATGCGGAAGGTAACCTTGCCAGGAAAGCTGAGGAGAAGGCTGAGGTACTTAATGCTTTCTTTGCCTCAGTCTTTAATAGTCAGACATGGTCATCCTCGGGGTTGTCAGGCCCCTGTGCTGGGAAATGGAGCTAGTATGCAGAATGAAGTCCCAGTTGTTGAAGAGGTGGCAGTCACCAACCTGCTCCTTCACTTGGATGTTCACAAGTCCATGGGGCCGGATGGGATCCACCCAAGGATACTGAGGGAGCTGGCAGAGGAGCTCGCCAAGCCACTGTCCATCATTTATCAGCAGTCCTGGTCAACCGGGGAGGTCCCAGATGACTGGAAACTAGTGAATGTGACACCCCTCTACAAGAAGTGTCGGAAGGAGGATCTGGGAAACTACAGGCCTGTCAGCCTGACCTCGGTGCTGGGAAAGGTCATGGAGCAGATCATCTTGAATGCCATTATGCAGCACATGCAGGACAACCAGGGGATCGGGCTCAGCCAGCACGGGTTTATGAAAGGGAGGTTCTGCCTGACTAACCTGGTCTCCTTCTATGATAAGGTAACCTGCTTAGTGGATGAGGGGAAGGCTGTAGACGTTGTCTACTTGGACTTTAGTAAGGCCTTTGACACTGTCTCCCACAGCATTCTCCTGGAGAAGCTGGCTGCTCATGGCTTGGACAAGCGCATTCTGCGCTGAGTTAAAAACTGGCTGGACGGCCGAGCCCAGAGAGCGGTGGTGAATGGATTCAAATCCAGTTGGCGGCCAGTCACGAGTGGTGTTCCCCAGGATTCAGTGTTGGGGCCGGTCCTGTTCAATATCTTCATTGATGATCTGGATGAGGGGATTGAGTGCACCTTCAGTAAGGCTGCAGATGACACCAAGCCGGGTGGAAGTGTCGATCTGCTGGAGGGCAGGAAGGCCCTACAGAGGGACCTGGACAAGCTGGATCATTGGGCCGGAGCCAACGGTATGAGATTCAACAAGGCCAAGTGCTGGGTCCTGCACTTGGGTTACAACAACCCCATGCAACGCTACAGGCTTGGGGAGGAGTGGCTGGAGAGCTGCCTGGAGGAAAAGGACCTGGTGGTGTTGGTTGACAGCTGGCTGAACATGAATATGAACATGTGCTCTGACGGCCAAGAAGGCCAAGAGCATCCTGGCTTGTATCAGGAATAGTGTGGCCAGCAGAAGCAGGGAAGTGATCGTGCCCCTGTACTCGGCACTGGTGAGGCCGCACCTCGAGTACTGTGTTCAGTTTTGGGCCCCTCAGTACAAGAAGGACATTGAGGTGCTGAAGCGTGTCCAGAGAATGGCAACAAAGTTGGTGAAGGGTCTAGAGAACAAGTCTTATGAGGAGCGGCTGAGGGAGCTTGGGGTTGTTTAGCCTGGAGAAGAGGAGGCTGCGGGGAGACCTTATCGCTCTCTACAACTACCTGAAAGGAGGTTGTAGCGAGGCAGGGGTTGGTCCCTTCTCCCTAGTAACAAGCGATAGGATGAGAGGAAATGGCCTCAAGCTGCGCCAGGGGAAGTTTAGGCTGGATATTAGGAGAAAACTCTTCACTGAAAGGGTTGTCAAACATTGGAACAGGCTGTCGAGGGAGGTGGTTGAGTCTCCATCCCTGGAGGTATTTAAAAGAAGGGTGGACATGATGCTTGAGGATATGGTGTAGTGGTGGACTTGGCAGTGATAGGTTAGCGGTTGGACTTGATGATGTTAAGGGTCTTTTCCAGCCTTAACGATTCTATGATTCTATGATTTTGCTTTCCTGTCTAAAACTTAAGGTAATGCATCAAAAATACCATATAGGTCAGTGTTTGTAAGGTACTTGGATACATGTGTACAAGTATGACAGAAAAGGTCAAGTTTTCTATTAATTCTGTATTCAGGAGTGAGATAATGTGCCACAAATGGGGCACAGGTGTATGCTGAGCAGGGAATATGGAAGAAATTTTGGGCAGCTGTCTTGCCATTATCTTTCCTGGGTCTTGCATGGAACAGGAGTCCTGTGGAAAATAACATTTTAAAAACTTTGTCATATTGCCAAGTAAGCAGGATAAAATTTGACATGTTTTTAAGGCGTTGAACTGTTGAAGGCCTGATGTAATACCACAGGCTGTGCCTAAGACTTCATGGCTTAGGGGTTTTGTTTTGTTTCCTGAAGAATTCAGGAATAGCATTCACAATATAGCAGCAATTGCCTAGGGGTTTTGTGCATGCACACTAACTTAATTGCTGAGGACTGGAATAGTACTGATATTCACAAGTGGTAAAGGCAGGAGTTATTTTAGAATATTAATTTGGTATTATCAGAAAGTGGTTTTGTCAAGACATTCTTTTAGTTTGTATTTATTTAATCTTGTTTGTGGAAACATTACTTTAGGGCTTTAAACAAAATAGGAAAAGATGTGTGTCTGAGCATGCTGATTCGCAAAAATTATAAAAGAAAGAATAAAGATGTATATAGAGTCAAAATCATGCACTTTAAAAAAAATTGGGGAGGCTTGTTGTTCTGTCATAAAATAACAGACTTCCAGTCCTAAGAGGTTCTTTCTCTACAGTCTCGGAGGGGACCCAAAGGGTTATCAGTACCCAGTGGTCCACATGTGGAAATGTGGGGCAGTATTTGCTGGTGAGTGGTGTTTCAATGCTAATGGACTGGGAAGATCACTTGATCTAATATTTGAATAAGTCACAGAAAAAACTCTGTCATTTTCCTCTTCCTCAACCATCTGGGTTTATCATGTAGGGAGGCATTTTTTTTTCCAGATTTTCTTGGTGGATAAGCTAGTCTGCCCCAGACAAGGTGCATTCATGAATCCTTTTGAGGGTGCCTGCTAGGCTGAAGAGCATGAGCTGTGTGCAACAACAAGCTGTCACACTAATAAATATGGGGAAAATAACAAAACTTACCCCAAATGTCTGTGCCCAGAGTGAGTCAGTGATGGAATAGATAAATCTTATTAATGTTTCAATAGTCCCAAGCTGAAACTGTCCTTATCACTCCTTTATACTCTCTGAGGGCATCTATTAAACATGATATGTAAGGAGAAATGTTCAACTGTGGAACATGGGTATGGGTATCCAGCTTTTTATCACTGGAAAAAATGTAACTCTGTTCACACTGACAAATTATTAACCAGTCTGCCATAAATGTATCCTTAGCTTCTAAAACCTGTATTGGTAAATGAGGACCGTGGCTTTACAGGTCAGGTTGTGATGGGCTGATGGCTGTGGGTTAGCAAAAGACAGCAGCAGTGGCAAGAGATGCTACTATTAGCATCTCCTGACTATGTCCCCATCATCTTGGAGAGACATGCTTTCTAGGTGAGGACATGGAGCCACCATCCCTTCCATGCCGGCAAACTTTGCCTACCTACTCTGTATCCACCAGACCATCTCAGAGATCACTTGTGCCTCTCTGAAAGGTCTTTAATAGATTTTTCTACTGCAAGTGTGTATCAGCTATGCTTTCAATCTGAAACCCAGACCAGTGAGTAGTTTGACCCTCACAAGCAGTCAGTATGGATTCACCAATGGGGTGTCATGCTTGACCAACCTGATAGCCTTCTATGATGGCATGACTGGCTGGGTCAACGAAGGGAGAGCAGTGGTTGTTGTCTACTGTGACTTCAGCAAGGCTTTTGACACTGTTTTCCATAACATCCTCATAGGTAAGCTTAGGGAGTGTGGGTTAGGTGAGTGTTCAGTGAGGTGGATTGAATGACAGAGCTCAGAGGGTTGTGATCAATGGGGAAGAGTCTGGTTGGAGGCCTGTCAGTAGTGGTGTTGCCCAGGGGTCTGTGCTGTGTCCAGTCCTGTTCAACATATTCATCAATGTCCTGGGCAAAGGGACAGAGCGTAACCTCAGCAAGTTTGCTGATGGTAGAAAACTGGGAGGAGTGGCTGATACACCAGAAGGCTGCGCTGCCATCCAGCGAGACCTGGACAGGCTGGAGAGCTGGGCTGAGGGGAACCTCATGAATTCAGCAAAAGCAAGGGTGAGGTCCCACTTGTGCCGACTCTATGTCCACTGGACCATCTCAGGTCAGGGGAGGAACAACCCCACGCATGAGTACAGGTTGGGGGTTGACCTGCTGGGAAGCAGCTCTGTTGAGAAGGGCCTGGGAGTGCTCGTGGACGGCAAGTTGACCATGAGCCAGCAATTTGCCCTTGTGGCCAGGAAGGCCAACAGTATCCTGGGGTGCATTAAAGGAGTGTGGCCAGCAGGTCAAGGGAGGTTATCTTCCCCCTCTGCTCCACCCTAGTGAGGCCACATGTGGAGTGCCGCATCCAGTTCTGATCTCCCCAGTTCAAGAAAGACAGGGAACTATTGGAGGAAGTCCAGCGGAGAGCTATGAAGGTGATCAGGAGACTGGAGCATGTGTCTTATGAGGAAAGGCTGAGAGACATGGGTTTTGTCTTGCCTGGAGAAGAAAAGACTGAGGAGGAACCTCATCAGTACTTATAAATATCTAAAGGGTGGGTGTCAGGAGGATGGGGCCAGACTCTTTTTATTGGTGCCCAATGACAGGACAAGGGGCAACGGGCACAAGTTGGAACACAGGAAGTTCCTCTTAAATATGAGAAAGAGAAAGAACTTCTTTACTGTGACGGTGGCATAGCAGTGGAACAGGCTGCCCAGGGGGGTTGTGGAGTCTCCTTCTCTGGAAATACTCAAAACCTGCCTGGATGCGTTCCTGTGCCCCCTGCTCTAGGTGTGCCTGCTCAAGCAGGGGGATTGGACAAGGTGATCTCTAGAGGTCCCTTCTACCCTCTGGGATTGATTCTGGTACGTTTTGGTATTGTTTCAAGTGGCATAATCTGTCTGTATTGCAAATGCAATCAAAAGGCCAAAACACTTACTATGCAGGTTGCTGGAGTAAATCTTGGCCAAAGGGAGGCAGAAAGCAGCTAGAGAAAGGGCAAGTTATGATTAATATCCTGTGAGTGGAGCTCTGCAGTCTTTCTCCTGAATAATTTCTTTTTGCCATTTCACCTAAAAGCTGGTGTCCTAGTAATGTGCTGCCTGTGCCCACCACCTGTTCTTGGAAGAGTAGCTCTAGGACAGGTAGAAAGGCTGGAACCCCAACTCCAGGTTCTTGAACGCTTTTGCTTCTAATGCCACTGAAATGACACATCTAGCTGGAAAGAGGGAGAGAGGTACCAAGTATGGTAACAAAGGGAATCTGAAATGAAGAGAAATGATTAAGGGTTTGTCTGTGTTGGAGCAGGAGTTGCTTCTTGAGGGCTTCTGTGTTTTCCTGCTGTTTGTGCAGCACCCACCAGGGGTATAGCATGGAATTGCCCTGGCAGGTCATGGCCAGAAGGGTAGATAAGAAAGCTTGTGATCCTTTTCCTATAGTTAGCATAAAGTATCGTATTATAGTGTATGTTAGGTAGCCTTTACATTTGAAAAATTCTTATTGCTAACAAAGACTGGTCGAGGCCTTGGGTCTCATAAGGTATTCCTGCAATGGAAATCTGGATATTCTGTCATGTCCCATAAAAGTCATCTTTAGCTTGGAACAATTCCCATGTAGTCAGCAACGTGCAGCTTTGAAGTTCACCCTTCCAGCCCTGTGTCTGGCTGCTGCTTGCTAGCCACTGTTGGAGGCTGTGCTGTCAAATCTCTGCTGTTGCTTTTTGTACAAACTAGACTGAAGGCAGACAGTCTGTTCGGCACTGGTAACTTAAGCTGCATGCCCTTTTCTCAGGAGAGATATGTCTGAGGGCACTGGATGGGCTGTACTGAGAGGGCAAAGGTTTTTAAAATGGCAAAGAAAGCCATCCCAGATGTTCCCCTTGTCTGATGAACATTATTTTTTGGAGGAATCTGTCACTTTTCTTTGATTGTTATACAGTGTGTGAAAAAGGATGCCGATCCCATGTATGATGCTGTCAGGCAGTCTACATAGGCTTTTGATGAAGTTGCTCATTGGGTTCATTGGGGTCCTAGAAGATCAGACAGCAGCATGCAGTTCTGTTCTCACTGGTCTAAATTCTGTTTCTCAGTCATAGCTGGTATGAATGGCTGCTCCCCACAGATCTTGTGCTATTACTTTGAGCTGCCTTGGTTAGGTATTTATTTTACAGATCTCACCTTGGGAAGCAGAAGGAAGTCTCCACATGTTCCACTACCTCCTCTGCCCTACTGAAAGCAATCCTCAGGACTCTGACAGCTGATGCACGACCCAGTGTTCAGACAGACGGCAGTGTAACCTGTGAAAGTGACATTACATTTTCTAACTAGATTTTCATGGGGTTTTTTTCCTGCCAGCCACAATAATTTTGGAAACTGATGTGCTTACAAATGCAGGCTTCCCAGCCGTGCTCATTTTGAGGTAGACACACTAGGACAAGACACTGATGCGTTTCATGGCAAGATTTAAGCAACCTGTTAGCTTTAATTGCTGTTTGTAGAGAAAAACATTGTAGCATTTTAGTTAATGAAAAACAAAACAAGGCAATGCTCCAAGCTCATCCCACTATCTGATTAAGCTGTTTATATCCTCTGGTAGGTTTCTGGACAAGTGTGTTTGTGAACAGTTCGTTTTATACTGCAAATGAAACCAGGATGCATTTGCTCATGTGTTTTGTATGCCTACATTTGAGGTAGTCATGCTGCATCCCCTTCACAGTCAGTGGAGATAAATGGATGCTACTAAAGAAGGATTCCTCTGACCTTTTTAAAATCTTCTTATGAAGATGAGGTGAGTCATGCCCTAGCAATGCCTATTTCTCTCTGTTGCTTATAGAGTGGGGCTGAGATGACTAGGTCAGAATAAATAAGAGAGATCATAGAATAGAATCACAGGATGGTTTGAGTTGGAAGGGACCTTTAAAGATCATCTAGTCCAACATCCACCCCCACTCCCCCACCTTGGGCAGATGAATCTCCTAAAGATATTTCACACCTCTATAGAGATAAGTCATATAATGTATGATTATATACCTTTGGTGTGCATGAAAACAAATTTATTTCTTTTCACTAAAACTTGAATCCAGTTGCTTTGCTAAATCAAGTAGAAAGTTGTTATCATGCGCAGCGGATAATATGTTACTACACCATACTGCTGTTGCAGAAAGACAAATGAGCACGTAGCATCTAAGAGGCTGAAATAATGGAGGACTGGATTTCTAGCCTCCTCCACAGGCACGTCATGCACGTTTCCTCATTCAGAGCGCTTGCATGCAAGGTCTGGGATCCCTTCTCCCCAAACCCATGGGAGGTTTCACCGGCTTGGTGGATGCTTTTCCAATGGCTGCTCTTCTGAATGCTAGTTCCCTCTTCTCTGACTCTGCAGCCTGGCTGCCGTTCCTCAGCAATCTTCCTGCAACCCTCTTGCAAAGCTCGTAGGTAATTTCATTTTTCTTCATTCATGAAGAAAGCAAAGCCGACGACAAAATTTTATCAAGTGGACTAAACCTCAGATTGAAAGTCATGAGTTTTTCTGCAAAATGAAATATTTGATAAAGTCAAGGCACCTTCTTTGGAGTACTCGTAATTCAGCAAAGTAGTGAAAATATTTGACCTTGAAGAGTTACAAACAAGTTTTTATTGAAATTCTGAAGGATCCGTATCCATTTCTGAGGAGCATACTTGCTGGTGTTTTCTGATGAGAAACGTGTGTTGGGGGGGAAAAAATATCAAGCAAACCTTACTGATATTTCAGACAATCACTTGCTGCAGCTAAAAGAAACATACTTTTTTTTTTTGTGAGAACATCTTAAGTAATGAAAATAATCCTTTTGTTTTACCATGCATTTTGTACTTTATGTCAGATAAAGCTTCCTGGAATAGTGCTGCAGCACAGACCACAGTTATGCATGATGGTTGCTACCCAGAGCAGCTTCAACTCCCACTGAACAGGATGGGGATAGGTCATGACTAGATCACAGAGCAGCAGCTGCTGACCAGTAACAGAGTTGATAGTGGCTTTTAGGTGTCCTGGGTGCGCTAGTTCATTCCCGTCCCATGCATTCTGGTGTTTGTCATAACATAACATATTAATTTAACTTCTCCTAAACTCACTGTGTTAATATTTGTAAGAAATGCCAGAGGTTGGAAAAAACCATTAGGAAACTTGCTGGCATTGTAGCTGCTTTCTATTTCTAAGAGAACTCAGTATCACGAAATGATTTCTTGCTCCCAAATGCCATGCCTATTTTAATGTGGGGAAAGGGTGCTACAGATTTTTAAAAGTAAACAGTTGATAAACTTCCTTCAAACTGTCTTAGTTAAATTTCATAACTGTGAGTCTTGGTTAAATGTATAATTTATCCAGCTATCAAACAAAATGTATGCAAGGTGCGTATTAGAACCTGGTTTACAACTGTGTATAAATCCATTCTATTCTAGACCTTAGTTCACTGCTTGTCTTTCCATTTTATCACAGAATGTATATAGACACAGGGAATAACTTAAATGTATTAAGGTAAAGTTCAGTACCGAATGTTCAGTGCATTCATACATGCTGTGACTAAGCAGTAAGATTGAGATGACTCAAACCCTAAGTCATGTTTTCATGGATGATTTAACATTGTACAGATGTGTTTTACTTAACAATAGCAAAAATATTTTTCCTTCGTTCTTTTGGTTTGGATCCTTTTGGCTTTTTAAATTTTGTGAGCTGATGCACTGAATCTTATTTCCATGCTTACCTTGTGAGTTATCTTTTCTGGTTAAATGCTCAGCCAGGAAAGGGAGCCACGTTTACTCAATGATGAGCGAAACAAAAGAAAAATGTTGTCACCCTGTTGTGTCATTCTTCCCTCTCCCTTATGCAGAGTGTAATATAGAGAAGATTATTAGATATCTGCTTATTCCAAAACATCACTGAAGGGGGTAAATTCTCTGATTTTATTGTTTTGTAGGATCTCTGAGGAGCACGGGCTTGCGTTCATGAGCGAACGCTGTCTGGTGTACTCTCTACCTGTGTTCTGTTCTGCAGTTGCTCCCCTGCCTGCATGCATGCTGCCTTTATCCAGGCACGGCACGCTTGAAAAATAGCACAAAGTTGTTGGGGCAGCAGCCAAGCGGTGTACGCGGTGGGGAGCTTTCACAGGGTAGTGGTGTTCCATGTTGCACACGGTGTGTGACCTCACTATTTGGGCGGCTGTGAGAGCCTAAAATTCTATAACAAGGAAACAGAAAATGTAATTTTTTTAAAAAAATGCTTTTTCATGTTATGTGAAGATTTTTGTAAGTACTGAAAACGAAGCAGAGGGAGACCTGTGGTAGGAGCACGGTTTAATGAATGCTCAGACAGGCCATGCTGAGCTTAGTCTTAGCTCTCTCATATGTATGATGAGGCGGGTTAACTTACTGCTTTCTTACACAGTAAGGTGGAATACTCTATAGACTTAATGAGCTTTAACATTATTGCTTTGTCTTTAAACACTCATGATTTTGGTTTTGAAATGTTATTACACTAGTGCTAGAAACTAGATATAGCTCAAAGGCATTGGCTGTAGCTGGAGAGAGATTTGCAGTCCTGTAGGTATATGACAGCTTTGCCAAGACATCACCAGAAAGCTGGAATTGTGCCTGACCTAAAAAAATGAACTGCTGCTGAATCCATTGGTTTTGTTTGATTAATTAATCTGAGTTTTTCTGATTACTGTGAAGTCAAACATGCTTATACTTCATGACTTACAGAGAGGTAGACTTAAATCAGTTTCAGCTTCTCTTTCGGCTTGTATTCATTCCAGTGCACTAATACAAATTTGTATGATGGTATTCTGTGCTTCTAATGTATCTTCAAACAATGTTGGTGCCACTCATACATGACACTTTCTTTAATGCAATATATGACTTGCCAGTTCATAAATCTTCCAGCTCTTATAGCTAAAGGTCTTTGAAGTTTGCTCTTAGTCACCGAATCTGCTTACTATTTGCATTGTAATAATGACTAGAGCTCTCACTCAGTCTAATCCATGTGCCGTTAACCGAATCATATTCAACAAATTTGGCTTTCTTTTCTTGCCACTTGATTTCATTGTCTTGAGTCACTCTTCCTTATCTTGCAAATTTATTGATTTTTGTGCAACAAGCATTTCCTGGTGCTTAAGTACCTGCTGGCACTTAGTTTGCTTCCCTGGGTGTGTGCATTCTGCAAACACATTGTTGAGAAGCTAAGCTGGTTTTTCTTGCTCCTGTATATGGCATTCTGCAAGCAGTGTGCTTAAGTTAAAACAGAAAGAGAGACAAGTTGGTCATTAGACTCTCAACATGGTAAGCTTTACATTTGTTAAAGGTTCACAGTATGACAAGAACCTTTTTGTGTCTTTCTGCCATTTTATTAGACTTAATGTTGGCAGTCCCTCCCTCCCTTTCCCATCGTAGGCTTGCATACAGCTATGGGACTCAGAGAAGAAAAAAGATAACTGTGGACACGTACCATGCTTTGGTGGCTACATAGTGGTGCCATCTTAGTTTTGAATTTTATTTCAGACCCCCCACGTGAATGAACTCAGGATACACAGGATTTGTGTGTTTAAAGCAGCACATATATGAAACATGCCTCTTTTCATTTGAGTGTCAAAGCTGAGTGTGTTGGATCCAGATTCAGCTTCACCACGCTGTGATACATAGTGCCAGCACTGAGGTGGGAGGTGGGAACTGTGGCCTCCTGAAGCATGTGTAAGAGGCAGCAGTGCAATCAATCATGCTTCTCCTGAGTTTCCAACCTGGCTGTTGTGCCTGGTGCAGCTTTGGTCTGGGCAGTGGCTGGTGCCTTTTCAAGAGCCTATATATCACAGCTTCTGGTGTGACAAAAGTCAATTACAGTCCATCATGCCATGCTGTGCTTGGCTGCTGTTAGTTGGAATTTCCTTCCCAGTATGGAAATACTGTTTGTTCCTGTCCCAGATCCAACCGTGCTAGTAAATATGTGTAGTGCAGACCACATTTCCCTGCTGGCAAAGGATTTCCCATCAGCAGTAGGTGAAGGCTCTGTCACTCAAGCAACGTGAGGTGATGCCATGGTTCCTGTACCACTGCAGTCAGTGCACACGGAAAATGCTGCCTCTGTTGCTGACTCACTAAATTGTCCTACATGCTGGCCTCTGGCTAAGTAAACATAATGGCTTGGCAGTGAGAGTAATTTCTTGCATCAATTTGATAATAGCGCCATTGAAGAGAGGAGGATAATTCCTCTCCCTTCATTGCACTTCCTTTCAGCTCTGCCTCTGTCTCCTGGGAGCAGGATGCTTCACCTTCCTAAGGAGATAGGGGAGAGACGAGGGGAAAGCATTCTGGAGCGCAGGTGAAGCTGTTGGTTTGTTGGGTTTGAGAGGATACACCCACCAGTGACAGCAGAGGTCGCTGCACCTGTGGTGACGACAAATGTGGCTGATTGCAGTGGATTCAGTGTACTTTCCAGTAGCTGTTAACTAACATCCCTCGCGAAGATTGTTTCAGAGGTGTTGTATTTCTGATTGTCACAAGTGGTTGTGCTGGCAGTTAGCAAAAATAAATCGCATATTCTTCCCCACTGTAATGCTTTTTCTCAGTTGTTTTTTTTTCTGTTTGGTGTTTTGTCTGGTTGGTTTTTTGGGGGGGTGTTTATGTGTGGTGGTGGTGGTGTTTGAATTTTTTTTTTCTTTTAAACAAGCCTTCAGTAATTCTTTTGTCTTGGGCTGGTAAGAAACTGCTCTTTGGATAGACATGGTACCTATCTATGTACAGTCGATGCAGGTATACTGCAGGATAAACTGCATCTTGTTATTCAGTTTTCTAATTTTGCTGTCATGTGCTAATAAGAGTCTATATTTCTAATGTATCTTCCCTTACCAATAGCTGCAGAGTGGAAGAAATCTAGAAATCCCTTTCCACAGGGATAAGAGAAGTGGGAAGAGCACGTGGATAGTCACAATGAGCAGTTCTTCTACCCCTTTCTATGATGCAAAGGAAAACAGCCACATACTCAAGAGGCTCGCTTACATACTCTCTTGCTGACTACCCTAGTTTCTGTTGTCTTTACAAACAAGCCTATAATAATTTCTATTCAAGATTTACATGGTTCACCTAACAGGTCAGCTGTCAGCATGAGGTACCAGCATTTGGTCCAGTGAGTCTGCTCTAGTGTTTCTAAGCCAGTCTTGTCTGACATGGAAGGCAGCAGTATCTCAGGGGTCGGTTGCAATGTCGGGTTGTGCCTGTGGGCGGTAAGAATAATTCTTCCATTCTCTCCTTCGTTAACATCATCTTGTGTGCTTCCACTCTTCATGCCTTCAAACCTCTGGTGGTGACCTCTGGTGCTGGCCCCTAAATCCAACCTCTTCCCAACGTGTTCCTGAGCATAGCTAGGGGTTGCTGTGACTGCCTGTTGATCTGTGGCTCAGAAGAATCCCCAGTCATGTGGGCTTTAGATCCTACCTGCGTTCTGCCTGCAAGCGTTGCCTCTGCTACTAATGTTGCATGTTCTGTGGTTTAGGATTTCCTCACTGGTGAAGGCTGTAAGAAACTTAATGGAATGATCTTTTAGCTTATTTACATATGGCACAGGAGAGTGTAGCGCTTTCTTAAATTTTAAGTCCATTTTATCTGACAGTTTGTGTTCTCATCACCCTTTCCCGTGCTTAGTTCTGCTCTGGACTCTACATATTTGACCCTGTGCTCCAGGTGTCAAATGAAGTAACTAGATTCCCAGATATGGCATGTCACCTGAGTAATTTTGGATTTCATATGTGCCTCTCTGTATTGAGGGAAAAGTCTTCCAGGATATTCAAGGATAGGCGATGTGCTTAGCCAAAGGGAATTTTTGTGGCTTTTGGATATTCTGATAGAGGTACTAACTTCTTTACAGTTAAAAGACAGAAAGCCCAGAAAATATGGCCAGATGTCAAGTTAATCTTTTGAAGTGTTTTTGTCTTCCTTGAATTCCCAATATCAGAATATGTCTTACAAGGTACAGTGGTCTTGTCGGCCTGTTTTTTTCTGCAAGAACCCTAGTTACCTGTAGTGCATCATCAAGACAATAATGGTCCTATCAGAGACCATTTTTAATGCTTTTGTTGTCCTAAATTTCTAATTGTATTGCTCATTCTTTCCTCTTAGCCTCTTGGGTTTTCCATTTGTCATAAAACTTGGGGTTTTTTTCCTTCAGTTTAAAAAAAAAATAAATAAAAATTGCATGTCAGAATAAAGCTGTGTGTCACCCATGTCGCCCCTGCAAGGAAAACTTGTAAACAGAAATTTGGAGCACCTTAACCAGCCAAGCAACTTAGCTTACTCTCTGACTGCTGAACTTGGCTCCATGGGTTCCATGCCAGTGCCCTGTGCTCCCAAGCACACCGATGTTAGGATCGGTTGGGATGAAAGCAGTTTGCACCAGGCATTTTGCTAGACAGTTCAAGAAAGAAGCTGGCCTTCTTGATAGTAACAAACTATAATTCACATGTTGCTTTTCTGCCTTTTGCTTACAAATAACTTGGCCTTACGGTATTAATAAAACACCATTTTCAAGAATCTAAGAGTAAACATGACAGTTCAGTGCTTTGTTTTTTATTAAAATAAATGCAGAGCCTCAAAGTAAATTTTTTTCCATGTGTGTTTTTATTACTTGGCTTTTATATGTTTAAGATGGCAATCTAGCCAGAAATGGTAGTCTGTGGTTGGTTTGTTTCCCAATTTTCAGTAACAGTAAGCTCATAACTGGCAATCCTGACTCGTATTTCTTCTGCCTTGTGTTTTGTATGCTTTCAATTTGTGTATGACCTTTCTCTGTCCCATTTTCTTACCTGATGAGAGCGACACTGATAGTTGGATCTGTATTGCAGAAACAGTAAGATATTACTGTTTTCTTAGGGAAAAAAGGAAAAATAGATTAAAATATCTATGCCAGTTGTGTATACTTTATGTATTTTTATGAATTTGAAAATTGTAAAATCTAATTGAAATGGGTTACAAAATGTCAGAAGAAATTCCCATGCTCATGTAAGACTAATGAGAGGAAAAATGTCCATTGAACTTAAATTGTGAAATTTGTATCCTTTACTAATAAATAGCCAGAGGACTGGGGGAATGGAGTATTTCAAAACACATTCTGAACTAGTTGGTGAAAAGCAACACAAGAATTTAATTTGATGCCATTGGCAACAGTATTTGCGTCTTCAGTAGTTGTTAGGAAGGGAAACGGAAAGATACCTTGTCTTATACCCATAGTTGTCTTAGACTGTGAACACTATTCCTTCAATTTTCTGCACTTTCCAAACCGTTGAAAGCTAAGGAGGCAAGGGCTGCTTTAAATAAACCCCAAATTTCTTAAAAGTTGTTTTAGTTCTTCCAGCATGCATAATATAAAATAAATTTGCATTATCTTATAACACTTATGCACCTAAGTATGCACATATATGTATGATGATGTGGGTGCATTTTTTTGTGTATAAATGGGTTTGTGTTTGTATATGCTATATAACGTGTATGCTTCAAAGTACAATGTGCATCTGTTCACATAGCTTAATATTTTCTAAGGAAAAATGTCTTGGAGGTCATGCCTTGTTTTGATGTGAAATTCTGTGTTTACTTATGAGACTGGGTGGGTGCGGGCTGGATGTTCCAACCAGTTAAGTATAAGTTATAGGTATTTTCCAAGTAGCTTCCTGGTAACTCTTTCCAAATAGGGTCAAGGTCAGAGCCCCGGTATGGACTGGGGTGTCTCTTCTGGTTTTGTTTGGAAGTTGTTTCCTGTTTAGAAATGACGGCAAGGGGAGAGTGACATTTGTCTTACTTCTGGGTGGCTACATGTTAATAAGTCACTCTCTGAGTTCTTGTTGTATTTACTGGAAGGGAATGGGCATTTCTAGAACATGTCATCCTAAATTAAATATCTGCAGTAAGTGGATAAATCACTCCTTGAAAGTTCCTATTTCTCTGAATTGACTGTGAAGTGAGTGTAATGGATGACTTGCCGAGATGCAGGTGTATACTTGTTTTGAGGTGAGTCTTGCCTTTAGTTCCATCCTCTGAAGTCCTTCTGCTTGTTAATTTTTACTTTTCCCTGAAAGTAATCTCAGGGAAATTTAGTAGAAGCATTCCTCTCCTCCATCCCCATGCATATTACTGTTAGGATGGAAGTATTACAAGGGGAATATAGTCATTTAAATGTATTGCAGAGCCCTCATGGGAGCATAATAATAAAACATTAGCAAGTAAATAAACAACATAGAAAACATGATGTTTAAGTAGCCCCTGAGATAATTTCATAGTCTGCAAGCCATTCTTCACTGGCTTTCAAACCATTACTAGATTAAGTCTTTCTCAAATCAGACTGTGACCGTAATGTCAAAATCACCTATGCTTGTTTGTTTTGACTTTCAGGTAGTTTGAAATAAATATACCCAGCTATTTTGTGGCTCCAAACTACAATTGTGCCAGGATGTTGATTGTGCAGCTGCTTCTGAATGTAGTCTGAAGGCTTCCAGTGTGCTGGTGAGCATTGATCAGGACACAAGGGCATTCAGTAACCAGGAAAATGACTGGCTTTCTTGAGGAAGAAACAAAGGAGAAACCTGTATTTCTTGCATAGCTGGAAGGCAAAGCAATACAAACTTGACACCTGGTTAACTTAAACATTTTTCAAAACACCGCTTGGCTGTGTGGATCTTGTAACTCTGACACAAACGTGCCTTTGGACCTGTGCAAATAAATCGTTGGAAGAATTGATTGGACAAAGCAGTCATTGAAAGAGTGGTTGTTGAAGAACCATGACGAAGCACTTGGAGATCATCAATTTGTCATTTTTGTTGGAACATGAAAGGGAAACAATATTGGGAGTATTGAAGAGAGATGAGTATCTGAAAAAAATTGAAGATAAAAGGATAAGGTAACCCTTTTTCTTATTGTTTTTAAAAATATGGTCCATAGTATAGATATTTTTGTGGTACACAGTGAAGATTTTCTAGATGCCTCAGGAGAAGGATGAGTGTTGGGAGGTGGCACAGTTAATTATAAGCCAAAGTAAAGTGTGTTTAAAAGAAAATTTCTTGCTAGTGTGGCCCTCTGTAAACAAAATATCGTGTCCATTGCTTTAAGGCAAAAAAGAAAGATAACAAATGCACGAATACACAACAGTCATTTTAAAATTTCAGATTCTATAGGTTTTGCCCAGTTTGGCTGCATTTCCCCCCTATCAAGGAAAGGCTTTAGTAAGGCTCTTGAACTTTCTTCCTCTGAAAGGAGCTGTATGCTTTGTGCCTTCAGAGCTGACTGCGGGAGGGGAAGTTTGGAAGTTGTTGCAGGGAGACAAGGTGAGCATTTGCCTCTGTACATACAACATGGGGCAAATGCGAGACAGTGACCTTTTTCTTTCTGTTGCAGTACTTACAGAATACGAAGGAGGAGGGATGCTTCATTTTTCAAATGTCTTAGATTTACTAATAAATAAAGAACCCGGAAAATCTCGGGTAGGGATCTCAAAAGTCACTGATGGGAGAAGTAGACACTCAGGGTGTTAGAGTCCGTGTGTTCTTTTCTGAGTAAAAAGGGCAAAAATCAAAGTTCAGAGAACAGTGTGTGGAGGCAGGCTGAGAGTCAGCTATTTTAGATGAGTCAAATTCAGTTAGTTCAGCTAAGCATCAGTTCTGCAAAGGTTCTTGTGCTTTTCTAGTACGTTGTTTCTGCTTCCTCTCGCTTCTCCCCACTGCCCTTTTGAACTTTCATGCAACGCTGGTTCTGAGAAACAGGCTTAGCGTGGATGTATGCAGTACTTGATGTTGGCGAGGCTGCTGAGTGTAATGGGTGACAGAGGAAAGATTTCCAGCCTCTGCTGATTTCTGTCCATATATTCCAAGGCCAGGCTGCATTGTTCTTCCCTTTGATTTGCTAAAAAGCATTTTAGACATTGTGCATTGCAGAGATGTACATTCAGCGCCTGCTGAGGATTCTTTTGTATAGTACTATAGACCTGTTGGAGTGGGTCCGGAGGAGGGCCACAAAAATGATCTGAGGGCTGGAGCACCTCTCCTACGAGAACAGGATGAGAGAGTTGGAGTTGTTCAGCCTGGAGAAAGCTCTGAGGATTAGAGGAGACCTTATTGTGGCCTTCCAGTACTTAAAGGGGGGACTATAGGAAAGATGGGGCAATCTCTTTAGCGAGGCCTATTGTGACAGGACAAGGGGTAAAGGTTTTAAACTAGAGGAGGGTAGATTTAGACTGGGTATAAGGAAAACATTTTTTTTTACCACGAGGGTGGTGAAACACTGGCACAGGTTTACCAGAGAGGTTGTAGATGCCCCATCCCTGGAACCATTGAAGGTCAGGCTGGACGGGCCTCTGAGCAACCTGATCTAGTTGAAGGTGTCCCTGCTCACTGCAGGGGGGTTGGACTAGGTGACCTCTAAAGGTCCCTTCCAACCCAAACCATTCTATGAATTAGTGAACTATTATTTGGAAATCCATGCAGAGTTAACCACTGGTTTTGGAAGTCTAAGTGCAATGCCCCTATTGCTGTGCAGCCCATTTAACTGGGGAAACAGTAGTTTATCTAAATGGAGTGGGCTAAAGCTGGTTGCTCCTTCTGCTGCAAGACTGGAAGGAAAGGTGTTTCTTCATGCTGGTGTGGGCAAATTTATCATTTCATCTCCTTTGTGATTTGTCAGATGAAGAAAAAAAATAGAGCACAAGAAAACAGATGGAGCACTGTTTGTTCCAGGCATTGTGCTCTATTTTGTAATAGGGTAAGCATTTCAAAGTATTTCAGTTTTCTGAAGTGGTGGCCTTGGAAATATGACGTGCCAGTAGTCATCTAACAAAAGGCATCACAGTGAAGTGCAGCCCTGTATCAGATCACAAACTTCTCTACCCCCCAGAAAGCTTTCTTTTCTACTACTGTCATTTCCCAGTCTCAAGCGGAAAGTTGAAACTCCTGATGTTTTGGTGGGGGTGGGGTTTGTTTGGTTGCTTTGGGCTTTTTTTGTTGTTGTTTTTTTTTTTAATATGCTATCTTAACCCCCCCCTAACTTTTGGGGTTTTTTTGGCACTACTGGAAGTCACTCTGCCAAACCTACTGAGTTTGAGAACCCAAAGCACCTCTGGAGGGTGCGGTTCAGTAAAGTGGCAGGTGGTATTGGCTTATCTGTGTTTTGGTATAGATGGAAAGAACGCTCTAACAAAAAGCTAGAAATTAATTTAATCTGAAATATAATGTTAATTAGGATAACTAATGGTGCAATGTGATACTTACATATACTTCTAGCACCTGTGTATGAACCAATTTGTTTCAGATTCAGAGCATATTTGGAGAATTGTCATTAGACCATACAGTGTCTGGTAATGGTGGAATGTAGTCTATAAAAGACTTCCAAGCTATAAAGAATTAGGTGGGTAACTGCTTCCTAGGGGGCTTCATAATTTTCCTTTCTGAATACAGCTTGGCAAGAATATCTTTAATTATGGCTTATAAATATACTTTAGAGGAACATTTGTTGTCTTTAGAATTCCATTTGGTGCAATCTGTTACATATTTTATTGAAGCACTTTGCAGAAGAACAAGTCCCTTTGTATTTATTTTCAAGGCATTTTTCATTCTGGCAGGATGTTTACTTGTATGTTGTACCGAATAATTTTTACTAGTCTGTTCCATTCATTCTGGATCTACCTTAATTGTTTTCTCTGTTCCTATTAGTCTTCAAAAGCCATTGTAACTTGGAAGGGTCTTTCTCATCAACATTAAAGCAATAGTAAGTGTAGGAGGATGTCCTAATAATTAAATTGTTAAGAGTTATTTTCACTATCACTGCTCATACTTGTGTTCTGGAGTACAGGTAGCTGTCCTTGTATTTTTATTTGATGTATAAATATTTCACCTACATGTGAGAGAAACACAGAAGGCAACAAGTACTCTTTTGTGGTCTAGTGTTGATAACAAATAAGCAACTGGCTTAATAAATACTAGGGTCTATGTTCTTTAAGTGCGCATCCGGTGTGCCTGGAAATTTTCTTTGAATATTGATTTAAAGCTGTTAGTAGATTACATGTGCAAATAACCTACAGTGTTCTAAATATTGCTCTATGATGCTTTTGACATCAGTCGAATGACCATCATAACTGTTTTCAAATGCTAAGATTATTTGGGTGAAATCATTAAATTACACAGAGCTAAATAGCTCAAAATAGTGACCTTAACCATACTAAGGGTGAAAAGATAGGGTTTTTTTAATCATATGAGTTGCTGGGAGAAACTTGCATCCAGATAATGTCAGTCAAGACATTCTGAACTGAATGTTTTGCACTGAAACATGTATCTTTTTCCTTATTTCCCTATCCTTTTAGTATTTTTAAATAGTTTTGTTCTTTTAAGACCCTTTTTACGAAAACCCATATCACATTTAATGTGTAGTGTTGCGAGTAATGAAATAAATGCTAAACTGACAGAATGTATTTGCTGAAAGGGGTGTGTGTACCATGCACTAGGTGTTTTTCATCTAACTGTTGTTGGTTTGTTTCTGTTCCAACAGCAGCCCCACTGCATCCTCCCCAGCTGTGCTGTTACCCAGGGAACTGGGTATGATGGTCATAGCATTTTATATTTGGTGCTAGCTCTTCGTCTCAATATTGTTATGCTACCACAGAGCAAACACAGAAGATACACTTACTGCTAATGTACATTGCTTTCTTACCTTGACTATTTTCCTAGACAGTGTTTAAAATACAAAGGTTCTTTTCATTCTTTACAAAACAAGGCTGTGAATACCATGCTTTTAGAGGAGATGCCAGTGTAATAGTTACTGAACTGAGAAAACAAAGAAGGACCATACTAATTTCTTCCAAGGATAAGTCCTTATTGGGTTATTACCTGAATCATTCCCTCAGCATTTAGGTTGCCAGAAGTTGCGTAAGAATTACAACAACCCCAGATCTGTATTGACAAGGAAAGTTGGCATTCCGGTCTTCTCAGTTAACTAAAATGCCATCTCCTTATCAATCTGAAGAGATCCACAGAAGGAATTTAGGGTGGTAACTTCATTACAATATAGGAGAAACTGTTAGCATGGCTACCACCATGTGGTAACTACAGGTAAGTACTTTAGAAAAAAATTAAGCATAAGTAATGGGAATGGGAATTGATTTATCTGCTGAGTATTCATCTCTGACTTGTTTATAAGCACCAAATGATTGCAAGATAGCATATAGTATGGTATATGGTCTGTGTTTTTGCAAAATTGCATGCAAATATTTGAAGGAAAGAGTCCTTATATTAAAGTGTATTGCTCATCCATACGTGTACAAGGAAATTAGGAGGTTGCTTGTCTGACAGCTATCTCATTTGTCAAGCAAATTTAACACATTTTTAGTCTTTGAACCAGAGACTTTTCCATCAGAACTAGTTACTGTAGCCAGTACTGGAAGGCTAGTGATGCCTCGTTTACTCTCCAGTGTTCTTTCAGAATGAAGATCCTCCATTGGTGACAGAATTTCTGATGGTGATTAATTCTCATACTCTGGGTAAAATTTATTTTATGAAAGAATAGTAAGAAACCAAAAAGCAATTTACACTTTTTTTTTTTTAAATCTTAGTGACAGTTTTTAGTTGAGAGGATGAGGGAGTTACTCAGGAAAAGGTTAATCTGTTGAAGTTTGTAATTATTACAGTATCCAATATTATTTCAGTTCCCATGCCTCCTTTCCTTCTGTCCACTGGGTTCTGTTCTGCCATTCATTATGCTCATTCTCTTTTCCTTTGCAAATCCATTCTTTGCCTTTCCCTGTTTCTTTTTGTTGTCACCAAAATACCTCCATACTCATATATTTTATTCTTTAGACAGTTTTTATCATACAGACCTGTTACAAAGGCAAAATGGGAAAATCTGTGCTTATAAAATAAGAACCTAAAAAATCCTTCAGGTACTAGAATAGCTAGACTTTACAGTGCAAGGAGATATTAGTGGAAGTTGGTAATAGCCCATCCTTTTGTGAATTGTCAGTAATATTTACTGTTACTTTCCACATGTTGTGTCAGACAGTAGGGGCAGTCTGGCTGAATTTGGAGGATGTACTGGGAATCAGTCTGGGGAGGAAATTTCATTTCTCCCTCAGTCTCCAGAAGTATGTTGATACCAGTTCCTGCACAGAAAAATTCTCTAGTATCTAGGTTAACAGTTGTGTACCTTCAGAAGGAGTATGTGTCAACTCATCTGTGCAGGAAACAGAACTTTGTAAAGAACAGGTGCAAGACTGGAGCCATATAATGTATTAAAACTGTGTTTCTGCTGAAGTATTTAATTGTAGTTTGTTGCGGACAGTTTTTTCTGTTTAACTGTAGTTTTTTATGACTGAGTTCTGGAAATTTAGAATTACAAAATAAAATGAGGAATACATGGATTCTGCTGCTCTACATCTTAAGATTTAAAATGTTTTTGAAATGGGGAGAAGGAAGGTGCAGGAGAAATTTGAGAATCAAACTAAGGAATCATGTATGCCATTGCATTCTACAGTCGTTTTTCAAAAAAAAGGGAGAAGAGATGAGATGGAAAAAATTTTCAAAATAAAAAGTTTTCCAAAATCCTACTGGGACAAAAAAAATCAGTTTGGTATTTAAAAAAAAAAAACCAAAACCAAACCAGTTACCTGACTCAAAGCAAGTGAAGCGTGCATTCATTTAAGTGAACGGCTTGAGCACTGAGTGTCTTGCCTCTTGCAGCACTACAGCTATTCTGCTTTTCTGGGTTTGGGGAATAAATATTCTCCAGGGTAGAGCATACTATTAAGAAAAAAATGGATCTGTTATGACTTCTCATTGCTTCTTCCTCTTTGCAGGGTTATAAGGGTTTGAGAATATTCCATCTCTGGCGGCTGCCTTTGTCAGGAAAGGAACACCTTTGACAGCCTCGTGACTTTTGGCGTCAGCTGGGGAAGAGTCACTCTCTTAGGGCATCTTTTGTGCCCCTTGGAGATCATGGGTAACTGTGCCAAGAGCTACAACTGCTTGCTGCTCCTTGGTTGGGTTTTATAGAACTGCAGTCCTTGCTGCCTCCATTTTTTGCCTCATCTTTTCAAGGCATCAGGTTTTCATATTTACTTGTTAGATGGACTTAATCTAGGATCTGAGTAATTTCTCAAATTTGGTGTTTTCTAAGTCTTTTTTTTTTTTCTTTTTGTTTCCTGCTTTGGTAAAAATATGGGCCTTTTAGGCCCCTTTTGGAAAGGCTTAGATTAAATCATTCAGCATTACCTGGAATACTAGGTACAACAGAACTCTTTCTCCAATGCGCTTAACATTTTCTCAGGCAGTAGAGGGATCTTACTATAATTTCATTAGAGGAATGGCTAAATATTTTGCTATCCTTGGCAGTAATAAATTTCTTTTTAATAGCTATCTTCTATCAAACAGCTGTTGTAATAGATGGTTTAGAAACTTCAGTGTATGATAGGATTCTTTTTCTCCAGCAGCTTGTATAAATTGGCTTCTGCTGAGTTTCTCTTTCACATTACTAGGAGAGGACTGATAAAGATTAATTCTTGTTTAATATTTGAGATTAAAAATATCTAACTGCATGGTTAATTAGATTCCTTTAAAATTAAGGAGAGCTCCAGTATTAGAATGATGAAAGGAAATTGGATGTTTATAATACAGCTGGTTCCTGCCTTGGTGGCTAAAGAGTAGTGCTGAATCTGTCCAGCTACACGCTGCACTTGTTATCCCTTTTCAATACGGTGTAACTAGTGCAGCTAGGCTGTAGTTGTTTAGGCGCTGTTATGATGATGGATTTTTTTCAGATGGCTTACCTCCTCCTGCTTTTCCTGACCCTTGAGACATTTTATTCTTTTTCTTAAGATCTGAACAGATTTGTTACAGTCAATCAGTAGTTCAATTCAACAAATAGTATAGGGAATCCCAAAAGCCTGTTCATATCCAGTATATCTGTCCATATGTGTGGGGGTTTTTTTTGCTCTTTTAAATGTTTCTATTTTATTGGTTTGATTAAATAAGTGGAGAAGCTGTCAGTTGATTTATTTTACCTCAGTTTCCTGAAAGTTATCAAAGGCAGTTCTGCATTAAAAAAATCCAAGAAAACACATTTCAGAATTCATGCTGTTGGCAGATCAACTATCATCTGATAAGAATTCAAGATTTTTGTATCGCATAAGCAGTGGAAAATATTGTTGCAATTACCACTACTGGATAGTAGGAATAATGCATTTTTCATGCCAAAAGAATATTGATAAGTTTTTCAACACATTGATCTCTAAGCAAGCTTTTGTTTTCAAACACACTGTTTATTGGTTTGGGCTGGTAGAGATATCCTTATTAAATTGGAACTATTTAAAACACAGACTTTCTACTCAATGTTTCTAATTAAGGACATAAGCACCTGAAAGTTGCAGGGGGGAGGGAGAAGGCTGGAATGGAAGGAGTTCAGTGAAGGTTTTGTTTCAGCATTAGACACCTGGATGCAGTCTATAGACACTCTGATAATTACCAGAAAGATGGCATTATACTGCCTGTGGAGTTCCTGAAAGGCAATGTGTCACTGCTGTTGATTTTTTTTTTTTTAAAGTAAAAATGAGCCACTGGAAATAAATCTGCTATGAAAAATGAGCCTTTACTAGTACTTAATATTTTAACCTTTCAAAGATTTGAGGATTAACAGCATTCATCTTCTGAGTTAACCTGACACTTGGGCAGCGTTCAGGTTGTTGTTTTGCATGCAGATGTTCAAGTTCCAAAAGAAACTGGAACTGAATCATATGTGCCGCTTTAGTTCTGTGGTATGTGATTGACCAAATCTTTGCGAAACTGAATAAAAAGTGAAAAGACGATTTATGTGTCAAAGACTACCCCTATTGAACATTGGCTGGCAGTGGTACTGTCTAAAAACTCAGTTTCAACAGGAGACCATGAAAAAGATGAGGTAGAGAGAACAACCAATGATCAAGTAAAGAAGTGGTGGTCCAGGTTAGTAAGCAAATGAGGCTGGGTGAGGTGAACAGGAGAAACACTGTAATCAAGCAAATGGGGTGGCAGGGGGACCGTGCCAAGCATATCCACATAAATTTGTCAGTAAGGAAGAACAGGCCAGATATGTGAAGGCTGGTACAGCCTTGCTGCTGTCACCGTGAGTGGAGCTCAAGATTCTGAGTAGAGGGAAGGAAGCAGAAAGGATCACAACTCTGGACTTCAGGAGAGCAGATTTTGGGTTGTTCAGTCTCCTATAAGATCCTCATAAATAAGCTGTTGCTGGGCTCCTTAGTATAAGAGAGACATGGGTATACTGGAAAGAGTGCAGTGAATGGCCCTGAAGACTTAGGGACTGGAGTATCTCTCATGAGAAAAAGCCGAGAGGGCTGGGACTAGTTAGCCTAGAGAAGAGAAGGCTTGGGGGATCTTATCAATGTGTATAAATGCCTAATGGGTGTTAAAGAAGATGGAGCCAGACTCTTCTGAGTGGCATCCAGTGAATGGACAAGAATCAGTGGGCACAAACTGAAGTACAGGAAACTGCATCTGAACAGAATAAATGTTTTAATTGTGAGGGTATTTGAAGGCTGGGTGAGCCTGCTCAGAGAGGTTGTGGAATCTCCATCCTTGGAAATATTTTAAAAAATCCAGGGCAACCTGATATAGCTTACTGTGCTTTGAGCCGGAGGGTTGGACTAGGTTGGTCTGGAGATCCCTTCTAACCCTTCCTCAACTATTGGGTGATTTTTGTGTAGTGGATTTTGTGGTGTTGCATTGGAAAGGAGGAGCTTGTGCGTCAAGCAGTTTTGCAAGTTCTAGCAGTTCTTTTCCTTTTTAAATAAGACCTCACTGAGTTGAATGCTGGTTTTAGAATGAAGCATGTAACAGTGTGTGCATTTAGTTGTAGAAAAACTTCCAAAGACCTTAGCAATATTTGGAACAGTACACTGTAAAAGTTGTTCTTGTGGATGCTCTTCATCCCCTAATGCTGTGACTTAATCCTAAGAAATTCCTGTATTAATAACTTAAACACATTCTTATTTAGAACCACCTCTTTCATTGAAAAGGTAGAGCTTTATGATGAGAAATAATTTTTATCTGAAAAATTAAGTGAGCCCAGGTGAATTCATTTGACTGAATTTCTCTGGTTTTTGTGCCACAGAAATGTTTCCCCTCTCCTTTCTTGTGTTTCAGGGAATCTAGAAGGACCTATAGCATTCGGTTGCTTATCTTGAACTCTTCTGCTTGCGGTTTCTCCCTTCTGACTGGCTAACTAATACTGTGTTCATAGGACTGTGGTCCAGCTAGCTGAAGACAATTTCTGTGTTCCAGCTGAAATAAGAATGTCTCAGTGTTACCGGCTTCTATGATACTGTCAGAAGCCCTCAGACTTTGTTGTGTTTTTCCGAGCCCGCAATGTCTGAGTTCTCTTAGGCTTCATTGTAAATGAGTGGAGGGAAGAGGAAGGCCTGTCCCTTGCGGTTGCAAAAAGAAGCTTAAACATACCCAAGGAACTAAATATAATTTTTTAATTTTGAGTATCATTTTAGTGTTGAATCAATCATATGACTCTGAGGGGAGAGGATTTTGAAGGGATTAAAAAAGTTCCAAGATTTTTCAAATGCTTAAGTTGCTGTTATTGTGGATTGGTGACCAGATGAAACTCTGGTAAGAGGTGGGTAAACAATGAGAGAACATTTTGTACACAGAGTGTTTAAGGCTGATTTGCCCTTTTCTTCTCCAGAGATTAAGTTGTCTCCCCAGTCCTAGTAAGCTGGTTTCGCTGATGAAGACGACTCAGAACGAACAAGTAGACAGGAAGTGGGAAAGGAGGCTTCGGTTGGTTGACCTTGGCTGGCTGCCAGATACCCACCAAGCTGCTCTCTCACTCCTGTCCTGACCAGGACAGAGGGAGAAAATAAGATGGAAAAAAAAAAAAAAAAAGGATCAAGATGACAGGGACATTGTTTGCCACAGGCAAAACAGGTTTGACTTGGGAAAAAATAATTTTACCAATAATTAAAAAATTCAGAGAAACAAGGACAAAACTGAAAACACCTTCCCCTCAAAACCCTAACCCCAGTTCTTCCTAGGCACAACTTCACTCCTTTGTTCCCAACTCTTCTATCTCCTCCCCTGCCCCAAGTGGTGCAGGGGGACGGGGAATGAGGGTTGCAGTTAGTTCATAATGCTTTTTCTCTGCTGCTGCTTCTTCCTCACACTTGTCCCCTGTTCCAGCATAGGTCCTTTCCACAGGGTTATAGTCCTTCAGAAACTGACTTACCCCTCTGTGGGTCCTCCATGGGATGCAGTTCTTGCCAGGAGCCTGCTCCAGCAGGAGCTCTCCATGGGCTGCAGCTTCCTTCAGGGCATGCTCACCTGCTTAAGCAAGGGGTCCTCCATGCACTGCGGGGAGACAACCTGCTTCACCATGATGTTCTCCTTGGGCTGTAGAGGAATCTCTGCTCTGGCAGCTGGAGCACCTCCTCTTCCTCCTTCACTGACTTGGTGTCTGCAGGGCTGTTTCGCATTTTCCTCACTCTTCTCTCTCAGCTGCTGTGCAGCATTTTCCCCCTCTCAAATAAATTTATCACAGAAGTGCTACCAGTATTGCTGATGGGCTCAGCTTTGGCCAGCAGTGGGTCTGTTCTGGAGCCAGCTGAAACCATCTCTGCCTGCAAAGGCACAGCCCCTGATTTCATCGCAGAGGTCACCCCTGAAGACCTGCAACTGCCAAAACCTTGCCGTGTAAACCCAGTACAGATGCAGAGAGGGAGTTCTGTGTGGGGAAGCTGAATCTGTTAGTGTTTGCTTGTACTTAGATGTAAACTATAGCTGTCACCTCTTTACTGGTAAGTTAGACCAACTGCTTGAGCTGACCTATGAGAAGGGAGTAGGAGTGGAGCAGCTGAGATGCCAAAGAGGCCACGCGGAAGCAAGGAGCAGTCCCAGGGCTCCAGTTGGACAGTGTGTCCTTGTCTGCTGTCAGCTCACAGGGAGAAGATAGAACAGAAATTAGTGTGTGCAGCTGAAGGCGGTGGTCCAGGTGGCAGGTGCAAACTGGATCTGCCCTTCCTCTTCTTTTTGTTGGGTCCACATTTTCCATGCCTGAATGTCTTCTGACAGCAGTGTTCCTCATTGCAGCTCTGAGCACTGTTCATGAGGTGGACCCAGCGCAGAGGCAAGTGGATGACTTCAGCAAGCTCCAGGAAGACAAAAAGTAGATGAGAGGGTCAGAAGCACCAAGTATTGGCCAGATTAAGAATTCTTAGTGAAAAAGGACACTCAGCTGTGACAGGGAGGGCTTTGGGGGTGAACATGGAAAGCACTGCAATACCTCTCAATGTGTGAAAGCATGATCCAGCCTTGACAAATTTCCCTGAGGTCAATTGATACTGAAAGTGGCCATACTAAAATAAAATGGTCATGTAACACAGTATTTAGTATCTGATAAATTCACTACAGCTAAGAGGGGAGACAGTAAATCATCAAGCATTTTGTGAATGTTGTTTGATATTTAGTGAAATGTAAGTCACCATAACCTCAGTGGTAATTAGATGTCTTTGGAAGCACTGAAAGGTGTATTTGTTATTCAAATGGATAGATATGCTCTTATAATGGTGTGGTCAAGAGCATTCTAGTAGCAGGATTTGATTGGATTGTTTGTTTGTTTTTTTCATTTAGTTCTTGGTCCAGGAGAAGCAGATACATTGACTTTTGCTGATTGAAGGTGGACTTGTTTAGGACATAGATCCAAGGAGGGGGTGGCAAAAGTGGTGATCATCTGCCTTCCCTGTGCGCAATGGCAATAATGCAGCACAGTTGGCAGTTGCTGTAGTACAGGTCACCCATCTGCATTTGGAACTGGCTGACTCACAGAAGAATAAAATGGACATGGACCTGTAACTAAGTGTATCTCTGTAGGAGGTGGGTAGATGGAAGATGCAATCATTAAACTGCAAGAACAATTAGTGAAGTACCAAGAAAGCTTGTGAAGCCTGGACAGAATTTTGAAGGCTATGGCATGAGAGAAAGGCTGTCTGGATTGAATGTGGGAGGAGAAGGGTACAAAGCAAAATGATGAAATCACTTCTGGAAAGAGGCCAGCAGAGGATAATGCTTGACAGGATTTGTAGTTATTGCCTGGAGGGATTGGACATGCCCTTTTTCAAAAGCTGTCAGAGGCTGAGCATCCGCAGGCCAGGTGGCTGCAGGCCAACTGTTGTTCATGGCATCCCCACGGGAAGCAAAATACTAGCCAGTATTTTAGCAAGGCGACGTATCCACAAATAACCTAATTCTGTCAGAACGTAGTCTCTGGTGGCCTAAACAATGTTCCCACCCTCCTTCACTGGGCTACAATGTGTAATCTTTTCTTGGTTTGTCTTCCTAAAGGGTTTTTCTTCCTGACACCTTTTTACTGACTATTGGGTGAAGCTGGTAGCCAGGTTTTTAAAATCCTCCTTAAAACATCTATGTGTATGCAGAGTTTGTGATTTCAGTGAGCTGGAGTGCTTCATGATAGAGGGACGCTGATAGCAGTGAGTGAGCGGGAGTGTAGGGAAGGGTGAGGGAATGGGGACACAGCAACATCCAGGCACCTAAAACTGAAAGAACTTAGCAGCTGCTGAGCTGCACCCCTTGGGAGGAGTTATTTGGGGGTAGAGTGGAGTGCAGGAAGGGTTTGGAAGGATGGAGCAGCTTAAAAGAGGAGGGATTTTGATGGGGGGAGTGGGGCAAGGAAGGAAGTCAGGAAAGGGCCTGGAGAGAGCAGGGGACCTGTAGGCTGTTTATTGAAAAGATTGAGGTGGATGAGAGGATAAGAGGAGCTTGTGGGATTGAGTGGATGGAGCTTCAGCTAAAAAGTGTTGAGAGGACATAATTTTGACTACGTACAGGACTACTTTAGCAGTTGAGGCCAGTGATTATCCCTTCTATTCAGCAATTGTGAGACTACATCAGGAATACAGCTTCCAGTTTGGGCTCACCAGAAGAAGAGGGACATTGACATACTGGCACATGTTCAATGGAGTGCCATGAAGAAGATTAGAGGGCTGGAGCATATGATATAGAAGGAGAGGTGGAGGGAAGTGGGTTTGTGTAGCTTTCAGAAGAGAAGGCAAAGGCAAGATGTGATTGCTGTCTTCCAAGTCCTTAGTGTGATGGTATAGAATGAAATGGAGGCAGACTCCTTTCAGAGGTACTCAGTGAAAGGAGAAGAGGCAATGGGAACAAGCTGGAATGTGCAAGATTCTGGTTAGATATTAGGAAAATTTTTTTAAACAAACAAAAAAACCCAACCCCCAAACACAAACACCACCCCCCCCCCCAAACCACATAAAATCAGTCAGATTCTGGAGCAGGTGCACAGAGACATTGTAGACTCTTTACTTGGAGTTACTCTGTTACTCAAGATTCAGTTGGACAAAGCCTTGATCAACCCAGTCTGGTTGGCCCTGCTTTGGCTTTGAGTTTAGACTAGGTGACTTCCAGTATTCCCTTCCAACATAGGTGGTTCTGTGGGTTGAGGTGGCAGGGATAAGAGCTAGAGGCTGTGGCATGGGAGGGGAAAGCTCTGGTGTTAAGATCAGGAATCAAGTTACAAGAAGCTAATAGCGAGAGGTTTGGGTGATGATGGGGTGCTGCTTGAGTCCCTGGTTTGGGACAACAAACATAGAAACCTGCCTTTCTGTCATCCTTCAGAGTCCTTTTTTTGCTGTTGGAAATATAGTGGTTACATCTCACTTAGTTATTTTCTCGTTAAGAACTGTCATGGTTTAGCCCCAGTCAGCAACTAAGCACCACACAGCTGCACGCTCACTCCCCTCCATGATGGGATGGGGGAAAGAACCAGAACAGTAAAAGTGAGAAAACCTGTGGCTTGAGATAAAGAAAGTTTAACAGGTAGACCAAAAGCCATGTGCACACAAGCAAAGCAGAACCAGGAATTCATTCACTCCTTCCCATGGGCAGGCAGGTGTTCAGCCATCTCCAGGAAGGCAGGGCTCCATCACGCGTAACGGTTACTTGGGAAGACAAAGGCCATAACTTCAAACATCCCCCTCTTCTTTCTTATTCCCCCATCTCTATATACTGACCATGGCACCATATGGTGTGGGATATCCCTTTGGTCAGCTGGGGTCAGCTGTCCCGGCTGTGTCCCATCCCAGCTTCTTGTGCACCCAGCAGAGCGTGGGGAGCTGAAAAAGTCCTTGACTAGTGTAAGCGCTGCTTAGCATAACTGAAACATCTCCACATTATCACCGCTGTTTCCAGCACAAATCCAAAACACAGCCCCATACCAGCTACTATGAAGAAAATTAACTCTACCCCAGCTGAAACCAGGACAAGGACCTGACTCATGCACCATTGAAATTGCAGCCTTCAAAATTGTCTTAAATGCAAATATTTCTAGCCTGCAGAGTCAGTGGCAGAACCAGTAATCTGTAAGTTGCATTATTTAAACTGACATTCTCCTGTTTGTTTTTTTTTTTAATTGTGGGATCAGAGCATAACACCACTATCTATTTAGATGGTTTTGTTTGGGGTTTTTTTTAGCCTTTGAATAGCCGGTACAGAATTGCATATGCATTCCTAGCTAACTCTACGCTGGTATAGTATTAAATGCACACTAGTTACAGGAAAGATTTTCTTCTTTTCTTTCTGTGGATGCACAAAAGAGTCCCAGTTTTGAGCTGTTGTCAACCTGGGCTCAGCATGACTTGAATTATTGATGAGGGACAAGAAAAGATGGTTTACCAATTGTCCAGAACTGCTCAGCTGTTTGCAGTTACTTATACCAATCTACCACAAGATTTTCCTCTTGACTGCATATCTGAGAGGTGGGGGATAGATTTATTCTTTGTCAAAAAATACAGTGAATATAAAAACTCCATTTATATTGTATTTATTTTTGTCTCGTAGTTTTTGGTGGTGAATCTTTGTCTGTTACAACACAATGATCTGTAAGAAAGTTTTATCTCCAAATTAAAAGATTTTATTTTATTCTAGGAAATTGAAAAATGAGCTTCTGGAAGTGAGAAGGAAAGGTGGGAACCATCATTGTCAACAGGACAACAGCAGGGTCTGTGTTCGCTGTCAGAAAAGCCTGGGCTTAATCTTCGACAGAGGAGACCTGTGCCAGACCTGCAAACTTCGAGTTTGCAATAAGTGTCGTGTTGTGGGAACTGATGGGCAGTGGAAATGCTCGGTGTGTGCCAAGATTGCGTAAGTTGTGCAGCTTTCTTAAATACGTTTAGAGATTACTGCTGTATAAGTAATTTTGTGCTGGTGTTACTGTCCCCTTAGCACAAAAGTATATGCATAGCAAGTATGCAAGGGAAGAGGGTTGTCTGGTGGTTTTATTTGCTGCACTATTTTTCAATATCTTTTTTTCCCATTCCAAGTTAGTTTCAACTAGCTTGCTTTCTAAAGAAAGCTGCAAGCATCACAGATACTAAGCTATTGGTGGGAAGAACTCTGAAAATG